>NC_084733.1:67246919-67369419 GCF_033978785.1 Entelurus aequoreus | reverse complement strand
TGCTTGCTATGATCTTATCAACACTGTGCAGGTTTGCTCGAGGAAGAGGACAGACCAGATAAGCACTTCAAACATATTCAATGTTGCCTATGCTCTCATTTTTGGCTATATTTGGTATTACAGCGTCACTTATTTATCACGGATAATTTGACTGTGGTCAACAAATTTCTGCAAAGTAGAATTAACACATTGAATGTTTTCATAGACAGAGCATTGCAAAAAACTGTTTACGATCTCCTAAACACCCATATAGTCACCTAACCGGTAGCCGAGAGGATCTTCCAAGCGCCATCGCTATGGCCTTCACCCGGCCACTACAACATGGTCACGACGGGGAAATACTTTATCACGTCCCGGGTAACTTGTCTATGTTAGAACTGATTTTCGATGTGCTGAAACCATGGGCTTAAGTTGGTCTGTCAAAATTTGGTCAATTTGACAGTTGCAGTTACCACAGTTGTCCTATGTTTTAAGACACTGTGTTAGATAAGGGGTAAGGGAACAAACTAATAAAATTAGTATATATATATATATATATATATATATATATATATATATATATATATATATATATATATATATATATTGGAATTGGGGGGTTAAACCACCAAAAATGATTCCCGGGCGCGGCCACCGCTGCTGCTCTCTGCTCCCCTCATCTCCCAGGGGGGTGATCAAGGGTGATGGGTCAAATGCAGAGAATAATTTCGCCACACCTAGTGTGTGTGTGACAATCATTGGTACTTTAACTTTAATTAAAGAAATTAAAAAATAATGAATAAAAAGCACATTATTCTATTATAAATTAATACACATAAAGTACACGTTTGTGTACTTATGGACCAAGTACATCATATTAAAATATGTTTTTTAATTGTTATTCTAATTAGAGGTTTTTAAATCTTGTAAAAAATAATAATGATACTTAACTATAGATTGTATACCGGTATGTACTTAAAAATATTTAAATACTTTATTTAGATGTATAATTGCAATACAATATATTTAAACAATGTTTTAAATATTACATTATTAAGTACTATATTACCATGAATTAATGTTACTAATACTAAAATGAAAAACAATAAAAAAATAAGATGATGATGTTGTCATCCCAACACCATTCACACTCAGAGTTCATCTCCACTTAGCATTGTCCACACAGCTGCTGATAGCAGTCTTGTTAGCACTTAGTGGCACACCATGTCTGTTACGTCTTGACTTTAGACATGGCTCACACCCAAGTCTAACCGAAGTGGAGATGTGTTACTGATGAGGCAGGAGTTGAAAATTTAAGTTAAACTAAAAGTTGGTCAACTTGATAGTCGAGGTGAATACAACGCCAGGATTAGTTGTCATTGTTTGGAAAAATACTGCTACTAACAGTGTTAGTTTTTCTAGTAACGAATAATTGAATTCATTAATTTTGTATTACCGATACGTTTGCTGTAACGTGACAAGCTATTTTTGATGCGGACAAGACAGCTTTAGTATCGCAGCAAGTTCACTTCAGGAAGTAGCTCTCTCTCTGACACGCGCACTACTTCGGGGGAATAATGAATATTCAATCCACGATGATAATGCTACAATACCTTGTTTGTGGACAAGGAGATACACAGCCATTGACGCATGTTCAATCGCTTTATTAACGATCGGTAAAAAAAATCAACAAACCCTACCGTCAACAATCTCCTTCTAGTGTGCAGACTACCAGTGCTAAGCTAAAACAGCCAATGAGTGTGCCCTCGCTCACGTTACGTCACTTGTCAACCGACACTGCCTGAATCTCTTCTGAAACATCTCTCAACTGCATACACCAGATATATGATGGTTAAAAAAAGTAACACATTAATTACTTTCCCAAGTAATTATGTTCATCTATTAAATAATAATTATATTATTTAATATGCTTTTTTTGGTGCTGTAACTGTGATTAATTACTTTTTTAAAGTCTTTTTCCAAACACTATTAGCTGTTAGCAGTGTTCACCCTTAACCCGGAAACATGAATATTTTAATTGATCGCAACAACGTAATAATTGAAAATAAGCACATGTAAGACTTCATTTAGGCCCAAAATATTCGGAATATGAAAAAAAAAAACTGTCGCCTGATGCCGCAATATTTGTGGCAAAGGACAACTGAAATGTGAAAATCCTGTAGGCTCACAAATCTTAATCATATTTTTTTCTGTTTCAATTACCTTGAAGGATGTAGGCTGCCAGCAAGGCGGCATCCGAGGTTTTACACAGGAGTCGGCCGTGGTAAAGGTCTCTTTTGATCTGCAGGAAGACAAGATATCTGAAAGGAAAAGGACAAGAGTCAAGTTAGTTGATCATTCATGAATATTTTCACAAGACCTCAACTAACTCTCGGTAATTTGCACAGCATAGCAGAACAGCAGTAACTTATTTTATATCTAATACTAGCTCATTAAGAATTCAAAACATTTTGATTCATTCATATCGACCCATTTGTACAAATATAAACTATAGTATAATATTTTAAGTCTTCTGTATATATATATATATATATATATATATATATATATATATATATATATATATATATATATATATATATATATATATATATATATATATATACATATATATACATACATACATATATATATATATATACATATATATATATATATATATATATATATATATATATATACACATGTATATATATATATGTATAACATACATATATACATATATATATATATATAATATACATTATGTATATACATACTGTATATATACATATATACATTATATATACATACATATACACACACATACACACACATATATATATATTCACACACACACATGTATATATATACACACACACACATATATATATATATACACACACACATATATATACATATACACACATATATATATATAGATGTATGTATATATATACATACACACATATACATATACATATATACACATACTCATACATTTATACATATATATATAATATACATTATATATATACATACTGTATATATACATATATACATTATATATACATACATATACACACACATACACACACACATATATATATATATTCACACACACACACACATATATATACACACACACACACACATATACATACATATATATATATATATATATATACAAACACGCACACACACATATACATATTTATTTATATTATTTTAATATAACATGGTGGCTTTTTGTAGTTTTGATGTATTAAATTGTATTTGTAATACTTTAAAATAATCACAAATCAACAAAATGTATAAAGATATTCAGTATGTTATATTAAAAATGTTTGCACAAATTAAGACTTGCTGTGTAATAAATGCCTTATCTCAATAAACTGGTATAGGAATACATATATTATGGTAAAATTATAATTAATATAATACAGTAAACCCTTGTTTATCACTGTTTATTGGTTCTGGGCCTGACTGTGGTAAATACATTTCTGCAAAGTAGGAATTGTTCATTATAAATCAAATATTTTCATAGCTAGAGCATCCAAAAATGTGAATACAGTTTTGAACATTATGAAAGCCCCGTGGACACGAAATAAGGCTCACATAGTCACTTTACACTCAGATGGATGCTGCTTAGGCTGAGTCCATCAATGGTCACGATCCTGAGCAGGACGCACTGATTGGTTGGGTCTCAACAAGTGCCCACTACTACTAATGTATTGATATTTTTAGTTTATTTACCATTTGTATACTTGAAAATGCTTAATTTAGGCCAAACACAAATAAAATATACTTTAAAAAAACTGAAAAACTAAACTTTGAAGCGCAATGTGGCGAAGGGTATACAAATATTGTATTGAATTTTAATCATGTAATTCTAATCATAAGAAAATATACAATAATACTAATATACAAATGCAACATCTCTCTTTACACCTGGTACTCTCTGCAGTTGAGCAAACAAGTGCCGATGGATACTATGTGAAATATGATATATTGTCTAGTAAACCAAAAGTTTACTAGACAATGCAATGTTTTAATACAGCTCTTGCATGGCCTCTCCATATAATTTCGTGGTGTCTCAACATCCAAACAGTCAGATCATAAAAAATTATATTAAAAATTATATTAAGCCATTTGATTTGTTTTCATTATTATTGTTCCCCCCACGGGCTAATAATAACAATGATAACACTTGCTGTGGCTGCTAATTTCTGCCTTGTAGAAATATTGATACTGCACAGCGAGACATCAGCGTTGGCACAAACGGCTTTAAACGAGCCTGCTGTCCACGCCGTCTTCATAGTACGTGAGGAGTGGGAGCCAATGATGAGCCTTGGTAGTGACTAAATAGCATAACTCTCCACTATCATGGCTATGAATGTTCTCATTCATCCAGGCAGTGTTAGGCAGTAGCTTGTTACATGTAACAAAGCTACGTAGCTTAACTACATTTCATGAAAATTAATACCAATGAGTTGACTGATGAACATTATCACATCATTTATTCAGAAAGTATAAATAACAACAAATAAAGATAGAATACTATTAACCGCAAAATGTAAGTGTAAAAAAAACAAACTAATTTCAGAATGTGCTTGTTCTATTTTTAAACAAAGAAAACAATCTGAAGTTGTCTTTATTTTTAAGTTATCCTCCACTATCATGGCTATGAATGTTCTCATTCATCCAGGCAGTGTTAGGCAGTAGCTCGTTACATGTAACAAAGCTACGTAGCTTAACTACATTTCCCAGTAGCTACTTTTTAAACGAGTAGCGATTTCCGTAGCTTAGCTATCTTTACACCCATGTAGCGGGTAGCCTAGCTACGAAGAGAAAAGTGCAGGGATTTTTTGTTTTGTTTTTTGATACGTTTTTGTTAACAAGTTAAAGGTGTTTAATGATAATACAAGCATGTTTAGCACATATAGATTCCTTTCTTTCATGAAGACAAGAATATAAGTTGGTGTATTACCTGATTCTGATGACTTGCATTGATTGGAATCAGACAGTAGTGTTGATAATGTCCGCGTTTTTGAATTATGTCCAATATCACATGAAAGTGGTTGGTTTTTGGCATCTTACTTGTCCAGCTTCCATACTCCTTTTTATACACTTTACAAGAAATACATTGGCGGCAAACTCCGTAGCTTGCTAGCTTGTGCACGCTAGCTTTCTGAGACTCTTATTTTGTTAGCGCAGGCCGGATGAAGCAGCGCTTTTATTGTGAAAACAGGAACTGTGCGGTCGGTCTTTAGAGTTTTGACGGCAGGTACGGCGCGAGAGTCTGTTGAAATAAAAAGTGTTTCTCGCCTTCCTGTCGGTTATGTTTTCCTAATAACGAGCTGGCAGCAGCCAGCGTCATCTCACAGGACCCTCGGGTGCCCTGAATGTCAATCAAGTGACGAAAGTGACGTCTTGGTGAAGATTGATGATTGCTAATTTTTAGGTCTATTTTTTTAATGCCTGGCTGGCGATCGACTGACACACCCTCCGCCATTACCGGTAGCTCGCGATCGACGTAATGTGCACCCCTGGACTAGTGCAACTCCATGGGCAGGGGACAACATATACGGGAAACATCAATGACGATTGGTTGTTTACGTATAAGAAAATCCATGATTGTTTTGGGTTGTTTTTTTTAATATGCTGACACGTTTATGAGTGTCTGTGTTAGTATTATCAACTTACAATGGCATTCTTTTTGTATTGTTTTGGGTTAGTAAATTCACCAAAAAACGCCAAATCTGATTTGGCGTTTTTTGGTGAATTTACTAACCCAAAAAAATACAAAAAGAATGCCTTTGTAAGTTGATAGCTTCTGCAGCTAGCGGGTCCATGACGAAGACTTTTGTTTTGTCTGATCAGCCGCTTTACAGACACCGTTTGGAAACTCTTAAGGTATGTAAATAAACATTTACAAAATCTTTCGTACCGGTATATATCCACGGCTTATGGTTCGGTGTGGCTAATATATCTAAAAATATTTATTTCTTCTAAAATTTGGTGGGTGTGAGTTGAATACCAGTGCGCTCCATAGCCCGGAAATTACCGTAATTAGCTGCTAGCTTGTCACCCAGAGAGGATCGGGGTTTGTGAACCGCGTTAAAAGGCATTAATCATTAACTAATCACATGCTTTTTTCACAAAAATCATCTGATACTGATCATTGGCCGATCGATCGGCACACCCCTACTTGTAGGGCTGTGAATCTTTGGGTGTCCCACGAATCGATTCAATATCGATTCTTGGGGTCACGATTCGATTCAAAATCTTTTTTTTTTTTTCAATTCAACACGATTCCCGATTCAAAAACGATTTTTTCCAGATTCAAAAGGATTCTCTATTCATTCAATACATAGGATTTCAGCAGGATCTACCCCAGTCTGCTGGCATGCAAGCAGAGTAGATTTTTGTAAAAAGCTTTTATAATTGTAAAGGACAATGTTTTATCAACTGATTGCAATAATGTAAATTTGTTTTAACTATTATATGAACCAAAAATATGACTTATTTTATCTTTGTGAAAATATTGGACACAGGGTGTTGTCAAGCTTATGAGATGCGATGCAAGTGTAAGCCACTGTGACACTATTGTTCATTTATTTTTATTTTTATAAATGTCTAATGATAATGTCAATGAGGGATTTTTAATCACTGCTATGTTGAAATTGTAACTAATATTGATACTATTGTTGACAATATTAATCTTTGTTTCACTACTTTTGGTTTGTTCTGTGTCGTGTTTGTGTCTCCTCTCAATTGCTCTGTTTATTGCAGTTCTGAGTGTTGCTGGGTCGGTTTTGGTTTTGGAATTGGATTGCATTGTTATGGTATTGCTGTGTATTGTTTTGTTGGATTGATTAATTGAAAAAAATAACAAAACAAAAAAACAAACAAAAAAAAAAAAATCCATCCATTTTCTACCGCTTATTCCAAAATCGATTTTTTAAAAATGAGAATCGATTCTGAATCGCACAACGTAAGGATCGCGATTCGAATTCGAATCGATTTTTCCCCACACCCCTACCTACTTGTTCACGGTTCATTTAGACTTAGCAGGGAAAGCTTTTTACCCTCAAGTCTTTTTTGTAAACCGTGTAATATTTATTTATCATGTCTCAGAAGTGCTACCACCTTTTGAATGATTCAAAAAGGCATAAATCATGTTTATTATTTAGAAACAAGCTTTTAGAGAGCGTGCATAGTGAACAACAAGTTGCCGGGACAGTGTGGACAATAGAAAGCGAGTGGTTTCCCCTTGCTCATTTGGCAATTCATGCCTAAATATTGTATTAGTGTGACGCAACCACAACAATAAACATAATATAGGAATACCTCACTCGCAGTGTCAACGAGTTATCATTGCAAATATTGTATGGTACATCATGTTAAAAGGCTTTTAACAGTTTTACCTTGTGATTTCCTCCTTGAGCGCGGCGGGATCAGGAGGGTAGAACTTGACTCGCAGACACATGGTGAACGGAGGCTGAGCTGGAGGAAAGAAACACTTTTAGAAATAGTTCGGAAAGCTTTAAACGATGTTGACATAAACATAAGTTAATGCGTTACGGTTCACACACAAGTGCAACTTCCTCGCCATATAGTCATGCATCACTAGAGTGCAGCCAAGTCTTTAATGAACGGCAAACACTCCCAACGCAGAAATGATCCAAAACGACAAAACACCATAAAAAAAGGGAAACATGCGGAAAAAAAGGCTGCAGTCAAAAACTCCAAAGACACACAAAGAAACTGCAAAAGAGAGAGGCTGCAAGTTCACAGAACGCAGCAAAAGTTAGCCAGGCTACTTGGGATGCCACACCTGAAGGATATCAGTCTTTTAGACTTAATATTATACTATCTATTAGGCTACTGGCTAACTTCCTGGTACCCAGGCTGCTGGCTAACTTAGTTATCCAGGCTAACTTCCTTGTAGCCTAAGTTAGCCTAGCTAACTTCCAGGTAGCTCGGCTATTTTACCGGTAGTCTAAGTTAGTCAGGCTAACTTCCTGGTAGCCTATGTTAGTCAACTTGCTAACCTCATGATAGCCTAAAAGAGCCAAGTTAACTTCCTAAATTCCCAATATCCTAAATTAGCCTGGCGGACATATTGGTAGCCTGGCTAACTTCCTGGTAGCCTGGCTAACTTTCTGTTAGCAGGGCTACTGGCTAATAACTTCCTGTTAGCCTGGCTGCTAACTTCCAGGTAGCCTAAGCTAGCCAAGCTAACTTCGGTGTAGCCTGGCTAATTTACAGTCAGCCTAAGTTAGCCAGGCTAATTTCCCAACTTCCTAGTAGCCGAAGTTGGCTAACTTCCTGGTAGCCTGGCTAACCTGAGCTTACGCGTTCAAGTTGCAGCTATCTCATGCAGTGTTTTTGGCATTTACAGCACTTTGCTGTTGCATTCATTTTTTAAAGACTTTCATTTATCAAATAATTTACCTGCAAGTTGTTTCTTTTTATTTAAAAAAAAAAACAATCATTAAAGCTAAGCACTTTTATGTTTTGCATTTCGTTCCTTTACTTTACAGAACCCATCCATACCTCATAAACCAATTAATGAATAATTGCGGTTGAATTTTAAAAAAACTAATGAATTGCTGATTATAATTTCATGGAAGAATATGCACTAAGATGCCATACTTACATTTCATCTGCTTAGCAATGGAGCGTGTTAACTCCAACCAGTGCTGCATTAGAAGGAGAGCAGACAGATTAGTGACATCATTCAGCTGAGCTGACACCTTAAATGCAAGGTGTCGCTAGTGACGGCTCGCCCACAAGGGTGGGACACCTGTTTATGTCACACCGAAATAATGCCTTGGTGCAACACAATATGCCACTCACACAATCAATCCGTTTCCAGTCTTCCCATCCAACCGAACAGAACGTGACCAAACACCCGACGAGTCCTGAGTAGGGGTTAATATTTGATGAATGAAGCGCCGCCACGACATGCCGCTCGCTCGTGATCAAAGCAAACAACAAGACGCGTTCTCGGTTCGCTCCGTTGCGTTCTCCTCAAACCAATCCATATTTAAACCATAGTAGCGCACTCTGCCATGTCATTCATATGGAGTGCACATATGCTTCAGAATTGTCATATAACGACACATATTGCATATCTGCATCATAGCGAGGGCTGTGTTAGTTTCATCAGGTGAAGGCCTATGAAAATATGTTCACAATCAAACAGAAAAATAAATCCAATTTATTAAAGACGAGCTAACACAAAACACTGACGCCACCTCCAGAATTTAAAGTATCCCCACACTGCAAAAACTGAAATGTAAGTAAGCTTAAATATCTCAAATAAGGGTGATATTTGCTTATTTTCTGTCTGGGGACAGCGTGGCGAAGTTGGTAGAGTGGCCGTGCCAGCAATTGGAGGGTTGCTGGTTACTTGGGTTCAATCCCCACCTTCTACCATCCTAGTCACGTCCGTTGTGTACTTGGGCAAGACACTTCACCCTTTGCCTCTGATGGCTGTTGGTTAGCGCCTTGCATGGCAGCTCCCGCCATCAGTGTGTGAATGTGTGTGTGAATGTGTGTGTGAATGGGTAAATGTGGAAATACTGTCAAAGCGCTTTGAGTACCTTGAAGGTAGAAAAGCGCTATACAAGTATAACCCATTTATCATATATTCTGATAAGATAATTCTTCTCACTAAGCAGATTTTATGCTAGAGTGTTTTACTTGTGTTTTGGTCCTAAATGATCTCAGTAAGATATTACAGCTTATAGCTGATATTTTATGACCTATATTGAGTAAAACATGCTTGAAACTAGAATATCAACTGATGCAAAGCTGTGTCATTAACACTCACGAGTATAAAACGACTTTTTTAAAGTAATAATTTCTTATTTCAAGCCTGAAAAAAAAAATCATGACTGTGACACAATTGTGTCTCATATTAAAACAGATGACAGCCAAATGGACTTTGCTGTTTTATTTTCAATGAAACAATAGAAAATACGTACTCATACAGTAGTACGGTTGTTATTATTGAGAATATACTTATTTTAAGGTATTTTTGGGTTCATTGAGGTTAGCTAATTTTACTTGTTTTGGAAAGTCTTGACAAGCCAAATGTTCTTGTTCTATTGGCAGATAATTTTGCTTAGTTCAAATAAAATACCCCTAATTTTTTTTTTTTTTTTTCTTGTTTTTGAACACACACAAAATTCTATCTGGCTCCCAACAAAGACGGATGCATTCCCCGCCTGCTCTTTATCTCTCCTGCTTTGCTTCTTTGTCTTCTCTTAACTTTCTAAGAGCCTCTCTTTGCACTGTTCTCTGAAATGTCAAACATGGAATTGATACACCTGTCTCTTAACTCAATTGACAAGATTTTCTCGATGAGAAGCTCAGGTTCGGGGGAACCTGCCTGTCCTGACGGGACGTTTGCTACTAGGCCCATGAGGGACTCTTTGGGGGAAGTGGCGAGTTCTGGGCCTGGCGGTTCTTTCTGAAGATATATCTATCTATTTGGATCTGTGCTAACAGGTCATCTGCTGATTGGATTGAGCGTTGTCGTGGTCTATCGACAAGTTGGTAAGACAATAGCAGCCGTTCAAGGAGCCACACTGCAAAAACTGCAATCTAAGTAAGATTAAATATCTCAAATAAGGGTGATATTTGTTTCTTTTCTGTCTGATAAGATAAGTCTTCTCACTAAGCAGATTTTATGTTAGAGTGTTTTACTTGTTTTAAGGGTTTTGGTCCTAAATTATCTCAGTAAGATATTACAGCTTGTTGCTGAGATTTTATGGCCTATATTAAGTAAAACATGCTTGAAACTAGAATATCAACTGATGCAAAGCTGTGTCATCAACACTCACAAGTATAAAACTACTTTTTTAAAGTAATAATTTCTTACTTCAAGCATGAAAAAAAAATCATGATGCCGAGGGCATATCATTATGTCAAGATAATGGCACTAGCATTTACTTAATTTAAGAATATTTTTCAACATATTGAGCAAAAAGGTCTCTTTTTTTTCTACCAAGAAAAGTGCACTTGTTATTAGTGAGAATATACTTATTTTAAGGTATTTTGGGGTTCATTGAGGTTAGCTAATTTTACTTGTTTTGGAAAGTATTGACAAGTCGAATTTTCTTGGCAGATAACTTTGCTTATTTCAAATAAAATACTCCTAATGTTTGTATTTTTTTTTCTTGTTTTTGAACACTGACTTTTTGCAGTGCAGAGGCTGCCCATAGTGATGGATGGGTTGGGCAAAGCTGTAAGCACTCATACTTTGATGATTTCGGAATTGAATCGCAATTTAAATAACATCTCCAGGGTTTCCCCTAGACCAGGGGTCGGCAACCCGCGGCTCTAGAGCTGCATGCGGCTCTTTAGCGCCGCCCTAGTGGCTCTCTGGAGCTTTTTCAAAAATGTATGAAAAATGGAAAAAGATAAGGGGGAAAAAAAATGTTTTTGTTTTAATATGGTTTCCGTAGGAGGACAAACATGACACAAACCTCCCTAATTGTTATAAAGCACACTGTTTATATTAAACATGCTTCACTGATTCGAGTATTTGGCGAGCACCGTTTTGTCCTACTAATTTTGGCGGTCCTTGAACTCACCGTAGTTTGTTTACACGTATAACTTTCTCCAACTTTCTAGGACGTGTTTTATGCCACTTCTTTTTCTGTCTCATTTTGTCCACCAAACTTTTAACGTTGTGCATGAATGCACAAAGGTGAGTTTTGTTGATGTTATTGACTTGTGTGGAGTGCTAATCAGGCATATTTGGTCACTGCATGACTGCAAGCTAATCGATGCTAACATGCTATTTAGGCTAGCTGTATGTACATATTGCATCATTATGCCTCATTTGTAGGTATATTTGAGGTAATTTAGTTTCCTTTAAGTCATCTTAATTCAATTTATATCTCATGACACACTATCTGTATGTAATATGGCTTTTAATTTTTTGCGGCTCCAGACAGATTTCTTTTTGTATTTTTGGTCCAATATAGGCTCTTTCAACATTTTGGGTTGCCGACCCCTGCCCTAGACTGCCAAAATAACTGTGGCGGTGGGGGTGTTGTTATGGGCGTGGTCACCAAGACATCATCAAATAATTAGAAAACATTTGTATGATATTATTCCTTCTAAAAAATGCATGCATACATTTAGGGCTGTCAAGTGAATATTAAAAAAAATATCCAATTAATCATACTCTAAACCTGTGATTAATCATGATTAATCACGGGTCATATTTGCTTGAATAAATACCATTTGCTGAAGAAAAATACCCCCTAATATTTGGGTACAAATGCAATTTAGTAGTCAGAATGTCACACAGGAACGTTTTTTAAATGTTGATTTGCTGAAAGCTTGGTAAAAATAAGTATAGAAAAATTCAGTGCACAATTTGAAAATCTTTGCAGTTTGTAATAATCTCACCGATAATGTAGTAAACACACTCATAAACAACTTAACATTGTGCACCCTTTACTCTTCTTTCGTTTAAACTAGAGTTGTACTGTATACCGGTACAAGTATAGTACCCCGATACTAATGAATCATATTCGGTACTATACCGCCTCTAAAAAGTACCGTCCCTCTTTTTTTTCAACGGGCATGCCGGCGCATCGTCGTCACGTCGTGACATTGCTGGGTATACGAGCAGAGGAGCATGTTCGGCAGCGCACAATCACGGAGTACTTACAAGCAGACACAGTCTGTAGACAGAAAAAGGAGAATGAACGCATTTGGGCCTAAAAACTAACAATAAAGGTGAAGTTCTAACACTGAAACGCCCTCAGGAAGAGGTGCTTTAAGACATGGCTAGCAAACTAGCAGCTAACGTCCAGCCGCAGTCTGCAGTGTTTTAGCTTCTTTTAAAGGCCTACTGAAATGATTTTTTTTTATTTAAACGGGAATAGCAGATCCATTCTATGTGTCATACTTGATCATTTCGCGATATTGCCATATTTTTGCTGAAAGGATTTAGTAGAGAAAATCGACGATAAAGTTCGCAACTTTTGCTCGCTGATAAAAAAAGCCTTGCCTGTACGGAAGTAGCGTGACGTCACAGGAGCTAGTATTCCTCACAATTCCCCATTGTTTACAATGGAGCGAGAGAGATTCGGACCGAGAAAGTGACGATTACCCCATTAATTTGAGCGAGGATGAAAGTTTCGTAGATGAGGAACGTTACAGTGAAGGACTTGAGAGGCAGTGATGGACGTATCTTTTTTCGCTCTGACCGTAACTTAGGTACAAGCTGGCTCATTGGATTCCACACTCTCCTTTTTCTATTGTAGATCACAGATTTGTATTTTAAACCACCTCAGATACTATATCCTCTTGAAAATGAGAGTCGAGCACGCGAAATGGACATTTAAAGTGACTTTTATCTCCAAGACAATACATCGGTGACACACTTAGCTACTGAGCTAACGTGCTAGCATCGTTCTCAAATGAAGATAGAAACAAAATAAATAAACCCCTGACTGAAAGGATAGACAGAAGAGCAAAAATACTATTAAACCATGTACATGTAACTACACAGTTAAAAATTCTCAGCCTGGTAAGGCTTAACAATGCTGTTGCTAACGACACTAAGGCTAATTTAGCAACTTAGCAACCGGAACTCACAGAACTATGTACTCTCTCCTTTTTCTGTTGTGTATCAGGGATTTGTATTTTAAACCACCTCGGATACGATATCCTCTTGAAAATGAGAGTCGAGCACGCGAAATGGACATTTAAAGTGACTTTTATCTCCCAGACAATACATCGGTGACACACTTAGCTACTGAGCTAACGTGCTAGCATCGTTCTCAAATGAAGATAGAAACAAAATAAATAAACCCCTGACTGGAAGGATGGACAGAAGAGCAAAAATACTATTAAACCATGTACATGTAACTACAAGGTTAAAAATTCTCAGTCTGGTAAGGCTTAACAATGCTGTTGCTAACGACACTTAGGCTAATTTAGCAACTTAGCAACCGGAACTCACAGAACTATGTACTCTCTCCTTTTTCTATTGTGTATCACGGATTTGTATTTTAAACCACCTCGGATACTGTATCGTCTTGAAAATGAGTCGAGCACGCGAAATGGACATTTAAAGTGACTTTTATCTCCAAGACAATACATCGGTGACACACTTAGCTACTGAGCTAACGTGCTAGCATCGTTCTCAAATGAAGATAGAAACAAAATAAATAAACCCCTGACTGGAAAGATAGACAGAAGAGCAAAAATACTATTAAACCATGTACATGTAACTACACGGTTAAAAATTCTCAGCCTGGTAAGGCTTAACAATGCTGTTGCTAACGACACTAAGGCTAATTTAGCAACTTAGCAGCCGTACCTCACAGAACTATGATAAAAACATTAGCGCTCCACCTACGCCAGCCAGCCCTCATCTTCCCATCAACAGCCGTGCTCACCTGCGTTCCAGCGATCAACGGCGCGACGAAGGACTTCATCCGTGGGTTTGGCGGCAAGCATCAGCTAGGCGTCTTCTATCAGGGTAAGTAGTCCTTGTTGTGTTGCTGTAAGTATTGTACTTAGCCGCTAAGACACCGATCGACCCCACCTACAACGTTCTTCTTTGCAGCCTCCATTGTTCATTAAACAAATTGCAAAAGATTCACCAACACAGATGTCCAGAATACTGTGGAATTTTGTCGAAGAAAACAGAGCTTTGTGTATTGTGTCCAATAGGGCCCAAACACTTCCGTGCATTTTATGACGTCACGCGCATAAATCATATCCAAAGGAGATTTTCAACCGGAAGTGTGGCGGGAATTTTAAAATTGCACTTTATAAGTTAACCCGGCCGTATTGGCATGTGTTTCAATGTTAAGATTTCATCATTGATATATAAACTATCAGACTGCGTGGTCGGTAGTAGTGGGTTTCAGTAGGCCTTTAAATCACTAATCCTCGCCTCCATGGAGACCAATAAAGTAAGTTTCTTACAAGTAGCATTATCACTGGAGGACGAGGAATAGCTAAACATGCTTCACTACACACCATAGGATACAAATGCCATCGGTGGATCTACACCTGACATCCACTGTAATGATACCAAGTACAAGAACGTATCTAATCGATACTACTATGATTAGATCGATATTTTTTGGCATCACAACATCTTCTTTCGTTTTCTTTAAATTCATATTATGTTTATAAACTCAGGAAATATGTCCCTGGACACATGAGGACTTTGAATGTGACCAATGTATGATCCTGTAACTACTTGAATTGATACCCAAATTTGTGGTATCATCCAAAACTAATGTAAAGCAACCAAACAACAAAATAATAAGTGATTATTACATTTTAACAGAAGTGTAGATAGAACATGTTGAAAGTAAGCAGATATTAACAGTAAATGAACAAGTAGATTAATAATACATTTTCTACCACTTGTCCTTAATAATTTCGACAAAATAATAGAATGATAAATGACACAATATGTTACTGCAGTGTTTTTCAACCTTTTTTGAGCCGAGGCACATTTTTTTCATTAAAAAAATACGGAGGCACACCACCAGCAGAAAAGGTTAAAAAATGAAACTCCACCAGGTTGTCGTGCTTTATTTTGAGTTTGTTGTTGTTTCCTGTGTGTCGTGCTTTAGTTCCTCTCTTGCACTGTTATTTTGGTGACCCTTCCTGTTTTGTTGGTGTTCTCCTGTAGCAGCTTCACACCTTCCTCTTAGTGCTATTACCCGCACCTGCTTTGTTTTCGCAATCAAGTCTATTGAAGTTGTGCGTACGCTATCCTTCTTTGTGGGGACATTGTTGATTGTCATGTCATGTACGGATGTGCTTTGTGGACGCCGTCTTTGCTCCACACGCTGTAAGTTTTTGCTGTCGTCCAGCATTCTGTTTTTGTTGACTTTGTAGCCAGTTCAGTTTTACTTTTGTTTTACATAGCCATCCCTATGCTTCAGTGCCTTTTCCTAGCGGGACTTGCCTTTTGTTAATTTTTGGTTTAAGCGTTACATGCCTTTTTACCTGCACGCTGTCTTCCGCTGTGCTCTGCATATTGGGATCACGACAAACCTCCCTCGACGCGTTCCGACTTCTACAAAGCAATGCTGCTGCCACCTACTGATATGGAGTATTACGAGATTACCCTGCCAAGCTCTACACAGCACAGGCACTAGACAACGGCACATTATTACGATTATTTATTTGCAAAAAATATTTTTTGGACCAATTAGGTCAGCGGTCGGCAACCTTTACCACTCAAAGAGCCATTTTGACCCGTTTCACAAATTAAAGAAAACAATGGGAGCCACAAAACTCTTTTGAAATTTAAAATGAAATAACACTGCATACAAAGTTTTTTTTTGCTTTGTGCTATGTATAAACCAGGGGTCTCAGACACGCGGCCCGCACCTTAATATGAAAATGTAATGTTAGTGCGGCACGCAAGTTTTATATGAATGGCGCTTGCCGACCCTACCGATTTTTCCGGGAGACTCACGAATTTCAGGGCAACTATTCTCTCGAATGTCTGCTGATTATCACCCAAACAACAATAATAAGGGCGTGCCGCGATGGCACTGCCTTTAGCGCCCTCTACAACCTGTACATACAGCGTGCCAGCCCAGTTACGTGTTGTATGAAGCTTCTGCAGACACACATGAGTGACTGCAAGGCATCATCATCATCATCATCATCATCATCTGCAGTCACTCGTAGTCGAGTATGACTGTCCTCAGAATGGATGGATTCCCCTTCGGGAGGACGCCTGCGCGTGACGTCTTTTAGCGTGGGGAGACTGATGCGCCTGCAGCCACCACACGGTCCTTGGCAGAGAGGGGCCTTGATCCAGTGGCATGGATCCATGACGACTGGAGACCTGCAAGGCATACTTGGTCAACAGCTATACAGGTCACACTGAGGGTAGCCGTATAAACAACTTTAACACTCTTACTAATATGCGCCACACTGTGAACCCACACCAAACAAGAATGACAAACACATTTCGGGAGAACATCTGCACCGTAACACAACATAAACACAACAGAACAAATACCCAGAATCCCATGCAGCCCTAACTCTTCTGGGCTACATTATACACCCCCGCTACCACCAAACCCCGCCCCCCCACGTCAACCCCCCCTCCGTGCGTCGGTTGAGGTGGGCGAGGTTGGGGGGGGGCCGGGGTTTGGTGGTAGCGGGGGTGTATAGTGTGGCCCGGAAGTGTTAGGGATACATGGGATTCTGGGTATTTGTTCTGTTGTGTTTATGTTGTGTTACGGTGCGGATGTCCTCCCAAAATGTGTTTGCCATTCTTGTTTGGTGTAGGTTTACAGTGTGGCGCATAATAGTAAAAGTGTTAAAGTTGTTTATACGGTCACCCTCAGTGTGACCTGTATGGCTGTTGACCAAGTATGCCTTGCAGTCACTTACGTGTGTAAGCAGAGGCCGCATACAACATGTGACTGGGCCGGCACGCAGATAGTATGGTGAAAAAGCGGACGCGACGACAGGTTGTAGAGGATGCTAATAAAGGCAGTGCCATCACGGCACGCCCTCAATATTGTTGTCCGAGTGAAAATCTGAGAATATTTGCCCCGGGAGATTTCCGGGAGAGGCACTGAAATCCGGAAGTCTCCCGGAAAAATCGGGAGGGTCGGCAAGTATGCAGCTGAGCCGCATCAGAGTGGTCAAAGAGCCGCATGCGGCTCCGGAGCCGCGGGTTGCCGACCCCTGAATTAGGTGAAGTTGCATAATTTCCCACGGCACACCAGACAATATCTCACGGCACACTAGTGTGCCGCGGCACAGTGGTTGAAAATCACTGTGTTACTGCATAGGTCAGCAGACTAATTAAGAGTCTTTGTTTGTTTACTTACTAATAAAAGACATATTGTCTAGTATGTTCACTATTTTATTTAAGGACACAACTGCAATAAGAAACATATGCTTAATGTACCGTAAGATTGTTTTGTTAAAATAAAGCCAATAATGACATTTTTTGTGGTCACCTTTATTTAGAAAAGTATGGAAATACATTTTGGTACCGGTACCAAAATATTGGTATCGGGACAACCCTAGTTTAAACAGTTGTTGAAACAAACAAGTTTGATTACCTTGTTCAGATGACAATGCTGATCTGTTTTTTTTTTAGTACAATGCGACCCCAGCTCGTTGGGATTACTTACATATGTCCAACGTTCTCCGGGAAGCAAAAATAAATTTGCATTTTGTCTGTAGTTGCAAGTTGATGATCTAGTTTGTGTCGGACAGTTGGTTCATCCTTGCTGTAATTGCCGCTTCAACCCCACGCGGTATGATGGCTTACGCAGCAGCGAACTGACCAGATACCACTCCCTCCCCCCGGTTGCAAGTGTAGTTTTTGTGTGCCGTAACATGAGTTTCTATGTGCTTTTGTTGGGTTTTTTTATGGTCTCAAACTGAGCCCCATAGGAGCTTAGTTTTGGGGCAGCTTTTTTGATATCCTCCTCCAATCCCATGTTTATGTTTTTCTACCTTTTTTTACGGGGTGCCCCCCTTGTAGCAACCTATCAGTCTTTCTGTTCTGTTTACCCCTGAAACTGTATGTTGTGTGTCTGCTCTTGGACGGTTGTACTGTAAACTAATCTTGTATTTTTTTAAAAAATGCAATGACAAACAACCTATTCTATTCAGTTCTATTTTAGAAGAACAAACCCCATTTCCATATGAGTTGGGAAATTGTGTTGGATGTAAATGTAAACGGAATACAATGATTTGCAAATCCTTTTAAACCCATATGCAATTGAATGCACTACAAAGACAAGATATTTGATGTTCAAACTCATAAACTTTATTTTTTTTTTGAAAATAATAATTAACTTAGAATTTCATGGCTGCAACACGTGCCAAAGTAGTTGGGAAAGGGCATGTTCACGCCTGTGTTACATGGCCTTTCCTTTTAACAACACTCAGTAAACGTTTGGGAACTGAGGAGACACATTTTTTAAGCTTCTCAGGTGGAATTCTTTCCCATTCTTGCTTGATGTACAGCTTAAGTTGTTCAACAGTCCGGGGGTCTCCGTTGTGGCACTAATACACCCCCATACCATCACCGATGCTGGCTTTTCAACTTTGCGCCTATAACAATCCGGGTGGTTCGTTTCCTCTTTGGTCCGGTGGACACGACGTCCACAGTTTCCAAAAACAATTTGAAATGTGGACTCGTCAGACCATAGAACACTTTTCCACTTTGTATCAGTCCATCTTAGATGAGCTCAGGCCCAGCGAAGCCGACGGCGTTTCTGGGTGTTGTTGATAAACAGAGTTTTAACTTGCACTTACAGATGTAGCGACCAACTGTAGTTACTGACAGTGGGTTTCTGAAGTGTTCCTGAGCCCATGTTGTGATATCCTTTACACACTGGTGTCGCTTGTTGATGCAGTACAGCCTGAGCGATTGAAGGTCACGGGCTTAGCTGCTTACGTGCAGTGATTTCTCCAGATTCTCTGAACCCTTTTTCTGATATTACGGACCGTACATGGTGAAATCCCTAAATTCCTTGCAATAGCTGGTTGAGAAAGGTTTTTCTTAAACTGTTCAACAATTTGCTCACGCATTTGTTGACAAAGTGGTGACCCTCGCCCCATCCTTGTTTGTGAATGACTGAGCATTTCATGGAATCTACTTTTATACCCAATCATGGCACCCACTTGTTCTCAATATCCCTGTTCACCTGTGGGATGTTCCAAATAAGTGTTTGATGAGCATTCCTCAACTTTATCAGTATTTATTGCCACCTTTCCCAACTTCTTTGTCACGTGTTGCTGGCATCAAATTCTAAAGTTAATAATTATTTGCAAAAAACATTTTTTTTATCAGTTTGAACATGAAATATGTTGTCTTTCTAGCATATTCAACTGAATATGGGTTGAAAATGATTTGCAAATCATTGTATTCCGTTTATATTTACATCTAACACAATTTCCCAACTCAGATGGAAACGGGGTTTGTAAGTTGACCCCTCACATTTCAGCATGTAATTTACTACATGTTCTTTTTCATTGGACAATACCATAGAAATACAACTTGGATGTACTTTAGATTAGTCAGTATATAGCAGTAAAGATGTACCATCCACTGAAAATGAGTCAACACACAGCCGGTACTGTCTAAATAGCTGGCAACACAAGTGAGTAGCAAGATAAATGTCACGGTCTGCGGATGCATGAGTGCTTCCAGTCCTGGGGAGCTGCGATTCAAATGAGGAAAGCAATTAAATGCACTGCATGGAAGTAGAAAATGGCTTCATGAAGTCCACACAATCACCTTCATGCCAACGATGGTGCATTTGAGACAGCTGAGAAAATTCCAACGTCTGGCTAGGAAGGTTGAAATCGAATGCTACCAAGGATGTAACGGTATCAAAATCTCACGGTACGATATTATGACGGTATTAAGCCCAAGGTACAATACTATTGTGATATATGTTAAAAAAAAAAGACTAAAAAATGTTATAGTGTGCAAAATACTGCATGACATGCACCATTCATTCATGAGGACGTTCACAACAGTCACAAGTCATGCGGGAGCGGGCCACCTTACCCGCTGCTTGTCCGGGTCCACATATCTGATGCCGAAATAATCTTTCTCCAGCAAGTTGAGGTGGTGGCAGATGAGGTCGAACAGATACTGTCCTTTAGCATCGCGCTGCAGGAAAGAAGACAAGCAGAACGTCAGAACGAGGAAGATAAAAATGTTCCAACATGAGGAATAATTCCAGCAGGCTTTGCGTTAATATCTGAACCTTAAAGCCTGCTGGAGATATTCTGTCTTCATCCAGCATTAAACCACCTGAGGTGTCTTGGAAGCTGAAAAGCTTAAAGAGAAGAGGAATTAAATATGCAGTTATCCCGCTGTGGGATTTGCAAATCCTCATAGAAACATATACTGTTCTATATAATCACTCTCCAATTTATGGAACACTTAACTTCAGGGATCATATTCCCTCTTTCCTGAGAAAGCGCAGATTGAGTTGAAAGTGCTGCATGACACACTTTGCGTTAACCTCGCTCGCAAAGACAAGCCGCAATTTGTTGTGTGCAGCTGAAAGGGCTGCGGAGATGATTTACATAAGAACATTAGGAGGATGATTGCAGGCCAGGGTGGCATTTTCTACACTAACTTTGCACTACAAGGAGTATTTCAACTAAATACTCCAAATTAACATTTGCAGTGTTGAAAGTCAAAACAGCATAAGGCCCCCTTCTACACTAAGGTTATCCAGGCTATATCCCACCTAACCTTATCCTTGTCCACACACACACAATGCCACCGTTTAAGACCCCCTTCCCCTCCGTCCGCCAGCGTAACGCGGCCTAGTGCGCATGCACGGAAAAAAATGCGCGCGTCATAATTACCTCTGACCTGGAAGTGTATCCTTACTGTGTTTCGATGTAGACTATTGCCACATTTCTTTTAACCGTAAACCTTGCTTGCCTCACCATCAGCAGCTGTTAGAATATTGTAGTGAATCACACCTGAGCCATCATACATGAATCATATCTTTAATGGACGTGTGAAAGTAAACAATGTGATAAATAAATTTTTACAACAATCAGTCTAGGGATCTAGATATCTGGTCAGGACACTGTGCTTGTAGGCTGAAATGGCGGTCGTACTTGACGGCCGCAACTACTTCCTGGCTTCACAATAGTTTTGGAGTACAAAACTAGACGTTGAGTAATCGCTCGACATCGACATACATCGCGGACAATAACTGATAGTCTGCATTGCCAGTCCAAATGCATTCGCTGTTTTCCCTAGTACTCCCTCGTCCACAGGAGCCCGCATTCTCGTTGTCTCCCCTTCGACAAATGGACAAAGTTTTTCGCTAAGTAGAATCACAGCTGACATGGACATTCGAAAGTTCTCTTGCTGTTCCTGTGGCACAACACACTCGTTGACAAACATATCCCACCAGGCTGCCGTTCTTCCAGGCCTTATCCAAAACCTTCGCTCAACATTACTATGTTGCCATCTGAGATGTGTTGTATCCCAAATAGCTGCAATCGCCCGTTTCCTTCTTTTAAGGTATTGATGTGTGATTTCCACAAGCGTCTGTTATGAAGCTGGCTGTGGCGCGTTCTTTCTGGCGTCACTTCCTGTGTGGGGCGCGGTCTTTCTGACGTCACTTCTTCTCCGAACTCAGTTTGTAAACGATCAATGAGTCCATACAAAGCTGAGAGTCGGAGACTCAAGAAATAGACGGCACACTTACCCGTGTAAAAAATTATCCAAGCAGGGGGACCTTAAATGATGGGTTAGTGTAGTTGACAAGGGGCTTAGGCTAAATAATTATTAGTTTAAGGAGTTATCCGGCTTAATGTAGACAGGGCCTAAGAGTTCACACATAAGACGTGAGAGTTGGCTTTCAGGATTATCAACTGACAGCAGAAATGATAGCATTGCAATTTTTTTTCTTGCATATAGAGAATATATGATTCACCTTTTGCTTCATTCATGTGCTAAAACTAGGGCTGCAGCTATTCATTATTTTAGTACTGTATTTTCTGGTACATAAGCAGCACCCACTACATTTCAGAGGAAAAAAATACAAGCCACAGATATATACGTTGTGAAATCAGTTATTAACACAATATGTTTATTCACATACCTTAAGTGTTTTCTGCCAAATGGTAACTGTAACACAGAAGTCATTGTCATGGACCCACTAGATGCAGAAGCTAGCTCTCCAATAGGGTTGTCACGGTATGAATGTGACCAATGTTATCACGGTTATCATTATTATCGCGGTATTTTTAAATGTGCTCAAAATTTTCTAAAAGTACTTACTCTGAAATTTTTTAACCAACACATTCAAGATTGTTTCGTTTCGTTGAAAAAGCTGGCGCAAGTGGCAAAAAAGACTGAGAAAGTTGAGGAATGCTCATCAAAAACTTGTTTGGAACATCCCACAGGTGAACAGGCTAATTGGGAACAGGTGGGTGCCATGATTCATTCACAAACAAGGATGGAGCGAGGGTCACCACTTTGTAAAGAAATGCGTGAGCAAATTGTCCAACAGTTTAGGGACAACATTTCTCAACGAGCTATTGCAAGGAATTTAAGTATTTCACCATCTACGATCCGTAATATCATCAGATATCAGATCAGGAGAAATTACTGCACATAAGCGGCAAGGCCGTGACCTGCGATCCCTCAGGCGGTACTGAATTAAAAAGCGACTTCAGTGTGTAAAGGATAACACCATATGGGCTCAGGAACATTTCAGAAAACCACTGTCAGTAACTACAGTTTGTCGCTACATCTGTAAGTGCAAGTCAAAACTCTACTATGCAAAGCCAAAGCCATTTATCAACAACACCCAGAAACGCCGCCTGCTTCGCTGGGCCCGATCTCATCTAAGATGGACTGATGCAAAGTAGAAAAGTGTTCTGTTGTTTGACGAGTCCACATTTCAAATTGTTTTTGGAAACTGTGGACGTCGTGTCCTCTGGACCAAAGAGGAAAAGAACCATCCGGATTGTTATAGGCGCAAAGTTGAAAAGCCAGCATCTCTGATGGTATGGGGGTGTATTAGTCCCCAAGGCACGAGTAACTTACACATCTGTGAAGGCACCATTAATGCTGAAAAGTACATACAGGTTTTGGAGCAACATATGTTGCCATCCAAGCAACGTTACCATGGACGCCCCTGCTTATTTCAGCAAGACAATGCCAAGCCACATTCTGCACGTGTTACAACAGTGTGGCTTCCTAGTAAAAGAGTGCGGGTACTAGACTGGCCTGCCTGTAGTCCAGACCTGTCTCCCATTGAAAATGTGTGGCGCAATATGAAGCCTAAAATACCACAACGGAGTCCCCGGACAGTTGAACAACTTAAGCTGTACATCAAGCAAGAATGGGAAAGCTTCAAAAATTGGTCTCCTCAGTTCCCAAACGTTTACTGAGTGTTGTTAAAAGGAAAGGCCATGTAATACAGTGGTAAAAATGCCCCTCTGAAAACTTTTTTGCAATGTGTTGCTGCCATTAAAGGCCTACTGAAACCCACTACTACCAACCACGCAGTCTGATAGTTTATATATCAATGATGAAATCTCAACATTGCAACACATGCCAATACGGCCGGGTTAACTTATAATGTGCAATTTTAAAATTCCCGCCATACTTCCGGTTGAAAAACTCCTTTGGATATGATTTATGCGCGTGACGTCACAAAAGCAACGGAAGTGGTTGGACCCCATCGGACCCGATAGAAAAGCCTCTTGTTTTCTTCGACAAAATTCCACAGTATTCTGGACATCTGTGTTGGTGAATCTTTTGCAATTTGTTTAATGAACAATGGAGGCTGCAAAGAAGAACGTTGTAGGTGGGATCGATCGGTGTCTTAGCGGCTAAGTACAATACTTACAGCAACACAACAAGGACTACTTACTACGCCTAGCCGATGCTTGCCGCCAAACCCACGGATGAAGTCCTTCGTCGCGCCGTTGATCGCTGGAATGCAGGTGAGCACGGCTGTTGATGGGAAGATGAGGGCTGGCTGGCGTAGGTGGAGCGCTAATGTTTTATCATAGTTCTGTGAGGTACGGCTGCTAAGTTGCTAAATTAGCCTTAGCGTCGATAGCAACAGCATAGTTAAGCCTTACCAGGCTGAGAATTTTTAACCGTGTAGTTACATCTACATGGTTTAATAGTATTGTTGGTCTTCTGTCTATCCTTCCAGTCAAGGGTTTATTTATTTTGTTTCTATCTTCATTTGAGAACGATGCTATCACGTTAGCTCAGTAGCTAAGTGTGTCACCGATGTATTGTCTTGGAGATAAAAGTCACTTTAAATGTCCATTTCGCGTGCTCGACTCTCATTTTCAAGAGGATATAGTATCCGAGGTGGTTTAAAATACAAATCCGTGATCCACAATAGAAAAAGGAGAGTGTGGAATCCAATGAGCCAGCTTGTACCTAAGTTACGGTCAGAGCAAAAAAAGATACGTCCATCACTGCCTCTCAAGTCCTTCACTGTAACGTTCCTCATCTACGAATCTTTCATCCTCGCTCAAATTAATGGGGTAATCGTCACTTTCTCGGTCCGAATCTCTCTCGCTCCATTGTAAACAATGGGGAATTGTGAGGAATACTAGCTCCTGTGACGTCACGCTACTTCCGGTACAGGCAAGGCTTTTTTTTATCAGCGAGCAAAAGTTGCGAACTTTATCGTCGATTTTCTCTACTAAATCCTTTCAGCAAAAATATGGCAATATCGCGAAATGATCAAGTATGACACATAGAATGGATCTGCTATTCCCGTTTAAATTAAAAAAAAAATCATTTCAGTAGGCCTTTAAATTCTAAGTTATGATTATTTGCAAAAAAAAAAACCAAGTTTCTCAGTTCGAACGTTAATCATCTTGTCTCTGCAGTCTATTCAATTGAATATAAGTTGAAAAGGATTTGCAAATCCTTGTATTCTGTTTTTATTCACGATTTACACAACGTGCCAACTTCACTGGTTTTGGGTTTTGTAGATAAAAAGACAGTTTTATGGACCTCAAGTAGAAATTGAATGTGCATATGAAAGCAACACAAACATTATAAACAAAGTAATATGGCAGAAAAAAACCCCAAATGAATTAAATGAATGTGAAAATTGTGCAAGATAGCACTTTATGGACATAAAAGATTAAATAAATAAAAACAATTGTAAGAATTTTGAAAGATGGCACCTGATGAAGACGTAACTGCACTTTATGTCTATATAAATACAAATAGTGTTCATGTATAAGATCCAGTCTTACACATAGGGCTGCACGATTATGGCCAAATAATAATTAAGATTATTTTTTAGCAATAATGGACTCCAGATTATTGATTATGTTAGGTAAAACAGTGTAGGGGTGTGAACGTGACATCATCATGTCATTTGTAATGTCTAATAAAAAGAACATAGATAAACGTTATCCATATATTTAAAGACACATATATGTTTATTTGTTCATTGATAATATCAACGTGTCATATTTTTCTCATTACATGATGCCTTTATCTATGTTTTTACATTTTGATAAAAAGAGGTATTCTTTAAGTTATGTACATTTACATGTACTAATGTATGTACAGGTAGATGTTGTATATGTCACGTGGGGGTCGCATATTTGTGCGGGATCGTTCCTCCAGTGCAACACGGACACTCAGGACAAAAACGTGAAGGTAAAAGATGATTTATTTACATAAATCATAAGCAAACAGAAAACAAGCAAAAGAAAAGCGTGCCGAACGCACGGGAAGCTAAGGCTAACACTTAGCACAGAACTAGGACATGAAACAAACCAACATAACACTTGCTTACCGCAAACAAGGAGGCCAGACAGTGTGTGGCGGGCAACGTGAATAAATAGCTCTCTGATTAGTGTTTAACAGCAGGTGAACGTGCCGAACACTAATCAGAGGCAGGTGAAACCAATTCGTCTCCATGGTAACCAAAACAAACCCCTGAAGTGCACAAAACAACTAAGGAAGTCCAAAACTAACAGAATATAACTAAACAAAACATGATCCGGACCACGGATCATGACAGAGCCTCCCCCTTAAGGACAGATTCTAGATGTCCAAAAAAACAAGAACAAAACACTAGCAGGGTCAAAAGTCACGGGCGGGCGGAGGGAGGACTTGGAGGTGGGTCGCCAGGCCAAGTGTCCCCGAATCCACCGAGGCAAAGTCAAGTGGCGGCGGCGAGTGGAACGCCGCTGCAGCAGGCGAGGCGGGCGACCAGGGAATGGCCACATTCGTGGCCGACGGGGAGCTGGGCGCACTTGGCGAGGCGGACGACCAGGGAGCGGCCACATCCGTGGTCGACGGGGAGATGGGCGCGTCGGCGCCTTCATGGCAGGCTTGGACGCCAGTACAGGTGCCTGGCGAGGAGCAAGTACAGGCGCCTGGCGAGGAGCAAGTACAGGCGCCTGGCGAGGAGCAGGTACAGGCGCCTGGCGAGGCGTCTGGCGAGGAGCAGGTACAGGCGTCTGGCGAGGAGCAGTTACAGGTGCCAGCCGGGGTGCAGGCACAGGTGCCAGCCGGGGTGCAGGCACAGGTGCCCGCCGGGGTGCAGGCACAGGTGCCCGCCGGGGTGCAGGCACAGGTGCCCGCCGGGGTGCAGGCACAGGTGCCAGCCGGGGTGCAGGAACAGGTGCCTGCCGGGGTACAGAAACAGGTGCCTGCCGGGGTGCAGGAACAGGTGCCTGCCGGGGTGCAGGAACAGGTACTGGAGATGGTGGCGTCTGCAAGCCCACCGGAAAAGATGGTGGCGTCTGCAGGCCCACCGGAAAAGATGGTGGCGTCTGCAGGCCCACCGGAAAAGATGGTGGCGTCTGCAGGCCCACCGGAAAAGATGGTGGCGTCCGCAGGCCCACCCGGGCAGAGGTTGGCCATGAGCATGGCGGAGGTGGTCTAGCTGGGTGTAGCGGCTTAGCATGCCGAAAGACTGGTGGTGGCGGCCGGGATGGAGGTTGCTGCCTGGTTGGGCGCAGCTGAGCCACCCCACCAGCACAGCTCCCGGCCCCAGCCCCCCCCCCCCCCCCCCCCCCCCCCCCCACCTCAAGGGGCGGATACCAGACACGCTCCTTGCGGTCTGGAACAGTCTCTACGGGTGGGTGGCGGGAGGACAGGAGGGGGGGCAAAATCCTCCCCTCTATATTGTCCAAAATGTCTTTTCCCATCCCCCACCTGAGGTCTTTTGGGAGGATGAGAGGAAAAAGTCACTGACGTGGGCGGGGCATGAGTCCTTAGGGGCAGAGTCCAAAAATCAGGTGACTGGGTTTGACTAGACCTAAATTGCGAAAACATTTCCTGATCTTTTATTTTAGGAATGAAGTCCTTAGGAGGCGGCTTACCGAAAGAGTTAGAAGAATTTTAAAAAAAAATCTTCGTCTCTGACGTCATCCACAGTGGGCAGGGTGACGTCATCCACGCGGGACTCCAGCTGACTGACAGCCCAATCTGTGAACTGCTTGGCAAAATGTGTGAGAGGATTACCAAACAACTGAGGGGAAGAGTGGGCTGTTTGAGGCGTGCTGTGTGCCGGGGGAGGAGTCTGAGGGAGCGGCGCGTCCCGGTAGCGAAGCGACTTCCGTCCTCGCTGACGCGTCCCCATCTCCTCAAAGTCCGTGGCGAAGGAACTGTTAGCTGGCCTCCTTATGACACGTGGGGGTCGCATATTTGTGCGGGATCGTTCCTCCAGTGCAACACGGACACTCAGGACAAAAACGTGAAGGTGAGAGATGATTTATTTACATAAATCATAAGCAAACAGAAAACAAGCAAAAGAAAAGCGTGCCGAACGCACGGGAAGCTAAGGCTAACACTTAGCACAGAACTAGGACATGAAACAAACCAACATAACACTTGCTTACCGCAAACAAGGAGGCCAGACAGTGTGTGGCGGGCAACGTGAATAAATAGTTCTTTGATTAGTGTTTAACAGCAGGTGAACGTGCCGAACACTAATCAGAGGCAGGTGAAACCAATTTGTCCCCATGGTAATCAAAACAAACCCCTGAAGTGCACAAAACAACCAAGGAAGTCCAAAACTAACAGAATATAACTAAACAAAACATGATCCGGACCACGGATCATGACAGTATTGAATTAAGGGTTTGAGCAAAAATATGTTGTATAGGAATTAACTATACACAATAAAACATTTTTAAAAATGCTGTGTCACATGAATGGTCTTAAATTAATAACTTTGAAATGAAAAAAAAAACTAAACAACTAATGTAAAATAAAACATGGTGTGTACTTTTTGGTATCAATATAAAACACAAAGCAGTTTGGCTAAAGAAGATAAAGTCTAATAAACAAGCTTTGTTCTTATCGAACAACGCCTCCTAGTGGTTCAGTGTAACAATTTGGCCAACAAAAATAAACAGGAGTGGTACCTCTCACATCTAATACATAATCTTTACAGTCTGCGTTCAATTCGATGAGATGACAAAACATTATATCTAGTATTGATGTTATTTGAACACTGATGGAAGTTGCAGTTAAATAAAGGACGAGTGAGCATCCCAGTCAACAAATTAAAGACTTTATAAACAAGTTGTGACAACGTTGACGACATATCACCTGCTGCATGTTTCCTCACCTCACTAACTCTTAGTCACAGCAGCTGATGGACGCTTTGTTAACAAAATAAAAGCAACATCAAATAGTTTTCTCCTTTGCTGTAATACTTTTGGTGTGGGATAAATGAGTCTGTCTCCAATATTGTCCACACCATCTAATAGCAGCAGTGCACTCTTAGACGCACGGCGAGACTCCTCGGAAATGAAACATAGAAAATTGAGTTTAAACCAAGCACTCGGCTCTGTTTACTCTGAAGGGAAATCTCTGTAGCAAAGTCTGTTTAGTTGTGTTTCGCCATGTTTCTTCAGGCCAAATGACGCATGTGTGCATGCGCCAGCGCTGCCTTGACTCTGTATCCAGGAATTAAGCAGTGTTGCCTAAATGTATTAATAAATGAAGTTTTTTCGGTAATTCAAAATTTAAACGGTACTACTAACCGTCAGGAATTTTACCGTGGTTTATCATTACACCGTTTCATCTCTACTCTCCAATCAGCTAAACAGACTCAATAACTCCACAATGACGTGGAGTTTTGGTGAATTTACTGAGGAATTTATGAAACTAAAACAATACAAAAAGAATGCCATTGTAAGTTAATAATACTAACACAAACTAACGAAGCTAGCTTGACTACATTACGATAGCGCTTTACAAATATGCATGAAGATATATTTGTCACACAATGGACAGTTTAAAGAGTATGAATTCTATCCTTCCATCCATTTTCCACCGCTTGTCCCTTTTGGGGTCGTGGGGGGGCTGAAGCCTATACAAGCCGCACCTTGGCGGAAGGCAGGGTATAGCCTGGACATGTCGCTTGTTTTAGTTAAAGAGTAAAACTTGCAAACATTGCTTGAAATGATGAATGAAAAATCCTTTCGAGCGGAACCGCTATAGACGGTTTTACTTCCAGTTCAAGGCGTTAAAACACAAAAAGTAAATTTTGAGCGAACTGCTTGTGTCCAATGACAACTATTAAATACAAAACATTAAGGCCGTTAGCAAATAAAAATCCATAAATTTGCCGCACCGTTTTATAAGCCACAGGTTTCAAAGCGCAGGAAAAAAGTAGTGGCTTATAGTCCAGAATATACAGTAGTTGAGTAATCTATCGACGATTGAGTTTGATTAATCGAGTGTTGTGGGACATTCATCCTCCGCTGTTGCCATTTCAAATACAAAGGAGCGTACAGTTCGAACTGGACTCGCTATCGAAGCGCTGAAAACTACTGGTACAACAAAGATGACGGGGAGAAGACGCTGTCGTAGTGGAGGCACGTAATTAAGACAGCCCTGAAGAGACAGTCAGAAAGTGGCTTGAAGATGCTCTATAAAACATAATCTGTGCAACATTTGGACCAAAGAACCACCAGTACAAAAAAATCTTATGACCTCTTTAATGCACCTTATAAACCGGTGCGCCTTTTGTATGAAAATAGACCTGAATGGACCCGCTTATCGGCATTGTGCCTTATAGTGTTATGGTCCGAAAAATAAGGTACTTTGATGTTGTGTGTTGTTTGCTGTGTGATGTTGCCTCAAGTGTAAGTTTGTGTTAGTGTGGTGCTGGTTGTCGCTTTTATTAGTCAAAAATATATTTTCCTGCATTGAACTTGACACTGTCATGTTGGCGTGAAACCACATCAAAAGTAGCGTGCCATGTTGCATTAAACGCACCGGTAACGGCGCTGTAATGTACGTAAAAGTCAGTGACGTGCAGTCAGGGGAGGCAGGTGAGGCGGGGCCTCACGTGCCATCATGGAAAGAAAAAAAAATTTATGTTATGATTTAATAAGAAGCCAAAAAGTGCAAAAACAATAATGTTCGTGTTGGAGGAGTTGTGAATGACTGCTGGGCCACAACATTAGGTACACCTGCAGACTGCAGCACGGATTTCATATTTCATTCATTCACAACTCCTCCAACACGAACATTATTGTTTTTGCACTTTTTGGCTTCTTATTAAATAACTTTTTTAAATAGATTCAATCTTGCACGTGGAATGTTTAAGTGTGGGCTTTAGTTGATATAACACTTCCGTCAGGGGGTGCATTCTACGGCGGGGGTGCATTAATCCAGCACAACAGAGGCGCATGGACTTCATTTATAAGTAAAGGTAAGACCATAATAACGTTTTTTTTTTTTTAAATGTCCTTTTTTGTGTGCTACAATTTGTATGTGTAAAGTTAAAGTTAAGTTAAAGTACCAATGATTGTCACACACACACTAGGTGTAATGAAATTTGTCCCCTGCATTCGACCCATCCCCTTGATCACCCCCTGGGAGGTGAGGGGAGCAGTGGGCAGCAGCGGCGCCGCGCCCGGGAATAATTTTTTGTGATTTAACCCTCAATTCCAACCTTTGATGCTGAGAGCCAAGCAGGGAAGAATGCTGGTATGAGCTTTTAAACACAACCCGTTAACTGCTGCCAATCAAATGGTGAATAAGATACTCTTTAGGGTTCATATGTTTGTAAATCTGACTGTGATGAAGTCAGTGCCTCACCAGCCATGAACCTCACCGGGCGTCACTGGTAAATGTAATGAATTACTCGTTACTAGTAAAAGTTTATTATTTGGAAAACTGCAAAACAGGCAATAAAATAAACTTCTAGTTTGATTGAAAAAATATAAAAAGTTTTCACGTGAATAAAAGTGTGAAAAATGCTGAGTGCAGAGTTACTGTGTCAGCACTGAGCAGATTTTAGACTTTAAAAGATGGGTTTGTGTCTAATAAGGCTGCAGCTAACGATTATTGTTCTATCGATTAATCTATAGATTATTTTTCGATTAATCAGTTAATCTATAGATTATTTTTTCGATTCATCTATAGATTATTTTTCCTTTTACCGATTATTTTTTTATTCAAAATGAAGATGAAAAAATAAATGTAGGCCATTTTTTTCAAAAGGCATGGCTTTTATTTACAAAAAAAAGGAAGTATGGCCACTCAGTCAACATTGACAACAACATGACAAAATATTTTGTAACAATGTAAACATTTAAAACTTTTAACATTTAACAAAATTAAAAGTAGCTTATTTGCTTTTTAATGTGCAAATATAAAAGTAAACATCCAGTGCAAATCGTAATATTCTGCAATAGTATAAGCATTTCAAAAGTAAAAGTATTGCTTATTTTGCTTTAAAATGTGCAAAAATAAAGATAAACATCTAATACAAAAAAGTGCAAAACGAGATATTCTGTAACAACAGTGTAAACATTTCAACAAAAGTGAAAGTATTGCTTATTTGCTAAAATGTGCAAAAATAAAGATAAACATCCAATACAAAAAAGTGCCAATCTAAATATTCTGGAGCACTGTAAACATTAAGTATTGCTTTTAAAATGTGCAAAATAAACATCCAGTCCAACACAGTACACAATAACCAATTCTACTCATTCCAGTGAGTGAATAACAGTTGTAATGAAGAAAGGTCAGCATGTCTACATGCTCTGGTTCTTTTCTTGTTTACAATATTCCCAGCAGCTGAAAATAGGCGCTCAGAAGGGGTCGATGTGGCTGGAACTGAGAGCTAATTACCGGTAGCCTTCACCTCAAGCCAGGACTGCGAGTGAGCTGAGGTCCAGTTTATATTCCTAGAAGGTCAACGGGCTCATAGTAGGGATGTGTGTATCGATCCTGTGGTATCGATATATCGATACTCACACGCTACTCATTTGGCATCACTTTTCTGAAAAAAGTATCGATATAAACCAAAAAACGGCGTGTGGGGGGTGCAAGCATCACTTTCAGATGTTTTTGATGACTTACTTAACTTACTATGTGCTGGGACACCCCTGTACCTGGCAGAGTATAGAGCTGGCCCAGTCACGTGACAGGAGACAGCGAATGAGCGTCGTCAACGTGCAACACACACACACAGCCAGCCGACAGCGATGCAGCCAGGCATATCCAGTGTTGTCCAAATGTTGACTTAAAACAGGCATTGTTTTTTTGTTTTTTTAGTAATGTTTACTGAATATTTTTGTTTAAATGATTATCCTAAATTCAAATAATTTCCACACAGGGGAATTTACTGTTAGTTGAAAATTGCTTGAGTATTTAAAACAAGATAAGAAAGAGATACAATTTGGAGATTCTTCATCTTTGCATTACAGTTTTATTTTTTTCCAAGAAAATCTTGAAATATATGATTGAATGTGATTTTGGTTTTAATCTGTAACATCATTTCTTACATTTCGAAAACATTAGCCTATTTCATATTTCATTAATTGCTAATTTTATCACAAACTTCAAAAAATAACTGCAGCTTCTTGCGATTCGGATTTGACAGTTAATTGTAAAGCCCTAATATCTAATTATTATTATATATAATATATAATTATTATTATATATAATACAGCGTGGCGAAGTTGGTAGAGTGGCTGTGCCAGCAATCGGAGGGTTGCTGGTTACTGGGGTTCAATCCCCGCCTTCTACCATCCTAGTTACGTCTGTTGTGTCCTTGGGCAAGACACTTCACCCTTTGCTCCTGATGGCTGCTGGTTAGCGCCTTGCATGGCAGCTCCCGCCATCAGTGTGTGAATGTGTGTGTGAATGGGTGAATGTGGAAATAGTGTCAAAGTGCTTTGAGTACCTTGAAGGTAGAAAAGCGCTATACAAGTATAACCCATTTATGTTATTTATTTTAATTTTACTTGTATTATATATTGACCATAATAAATGTGGTATAAATGGTCTGTATTTGTCTTGTGATTTGTCTTAAATAATAACAATAGTAATAATATTTTTGACTGACAAAAATTGCCAATAAGAAATTAATGGTATCGGTATCGATGAAAAGGCAAGATAAAGTATCGGTATCGTATCGAATCCTAAAAGTGTGGTATCACCCATCCCTAGCTCATAGTGATGTTACTAGTAGTTGACTGGGAGGTGTTTATTATCATTTGGGGAGAGTCCACTGCCTGATGCTCACCTGCTAAACACCTATCTGCTCCACGCTGAAACGCTGACTACATGCGCTCTGAATACACACTGCTGATTGGCTGGTAACGTTTTGAATACGCACTGCTGATTGGCTGATAACGCTTAAGATAACGCTTTGTGTGTACCAATCAGATGGTTGTGTGGGTGGGACAATGTTGCGTGCTGAGACAGAGGCAGCCGCAGAAGGAGCGAAGCAGCTTGTTAACACTTTAGCAGCTAAAGTTAGCTTTAGCTTAGAAACTCGTTCGGTACACCCCCGTACCGAACCGAAAGCCCCGTACCGAAACGGTTCAATACAAAACACGTACCGTTACACCCCTAGCAGATACAAATGACACATTCATGTTTTTGTGTAATGATGACAACGTATACTCGCGCGGACGATTGACTAGTTCAGGGGTCGGCAACCCGCGGCTCCGGAGCCGCATGCGGCTCCTTGACCACTCTGATGCGGCTCAGCTACATACATGCCGACCCCCCCGATTTTCCCAGGAGATTTATGGATCTCAGTGTCTCTCATAGATTACTCCCAGGGAAAAAATAATCCTATTTACACTCTAATTACTAAATAGAGGGTGTGCCCTAATTGCACTGCAGTAATTGTCCTCTATAGCATTTACATACAGCGTGCCAGTCCAGCCACATGTTGCATGTTGTTATTACTTGCACACACAGGAGACAGCAAAGCATACTTACTCATCAGCCACACAGCTTACACTGACGGTAGCCGTATCAAACAACTTTAACATTGTTACGTTACAAATATGCGCCACACTGTGAACCCACACCAAAAAAGAATGAAAAACACATTTCTGGAGAACATCCCACCGTAACACAACATAAACACAACACAACCATTACCCAGAATCCCATGCAGCCCTAACTCTTCCGGTCTACATTATACACCCCCGCTACCACCAAATCCCCCCACACATCAACCCCCCCCCCTCTCCGTGCGTTGGTTGAGCGGAAGAGTTAGGGCTGCATGGGATTCTGGGTATTGGCACCGTCAGTGTAAGATGTGTGGCTGCTGAGTTAGTACGCCTTGCTGTCACTTACGTGAGCAAGCTGAAATTGCATTCTACGTGTGGTCGAGCAGGTACACCGTTAGGGCGGACTGTAGAGGGCGCCAAATGCAGTGTCATCACGCTCTGATATTCGGGAGTCTCCCGGGAAAAATGAGAGGGTTGGCAAGTATGACGCTATCAAGCGCCATTCATTCAAAACTCGCGGGCTGCACTAACATCAAATTTCCACATTAAAGTGCGTGCCGGTGCGTGTGTCGGAGACCCCTGGTTAACATAGCACAAAGCATTTAAGCTTTGTATGCGGTGTTTTTCATTTTAAATTTAAACATTTTTTTTGTGGCTCCCATTACTTTCTTTAATTTGTGAAACTTGCCAAAATGGCTCTTTGAGTGGTAAAGGTTGCCGACCCCTGGACTAGTTGATGGTTTTCTTTTCAAATGTTCGTTCATAGCCGTTGTGCTGCTATGATAGGCCATTTACGCTCGACACAGTGTGCATACAACATTATTAGGCCGTGTATTGAAATACTCCCACACTTTTGACCACTTTTGGCGTGATTTTTTCCCCCTCGCTCGCACAGTCTGCTTTGCGCTCCGCCATGACGGTAGTGTGACGTAAATATGCGACGCGTCGACGCACAAAAACGGCGTCGACGTATTTACGTAACCGATGACGTCGACTACGTCGACGCGTCGTTTCAGCCTTAGTGTCTAACGATACTTTTTTTTTTAAACGAAACAACAAAGCAAATTTAATAACGGGGCCTTTTTTTTGTCATTTTTTGTGTCATTGTGTGTCTTTTATCGCTCCTTAATAGCAATCACACTAGAGCACTTACAATAATTAAAAAGAAAGGGCACACGAGCCGTGAGGACATCTGGTCTTTTGTTCAAGACGTTTGTTAATATTCAACACCCTTCTCGCCAGCCCCCTAACCCCCCACCCCAAAACACACACACTCCAAGTACAGCTGCTTTATCCCCCCACCAGCCTATTTGATGGCTTAAGAAAAGAAACACGAGGTGCACCAAATGACGTGTCCAGTAAGTTAAAGGTTGTAAGTCATCTAAAACAAGCTGGCAGATGTCACGAGGGATTGAAAAGGATCCCCTATTGTAACGCTCGCAGTGAAGAGAGAAGAACAGTAACTCTTCTTTTGCTGCCAAGAAGAACCCACGTGTAACATTGTTTCCATTCAGATTAATCATTAAAATGGTCTCCATGTCCGCACAAGAGCCCAGGCCATTAATAAAAGATACTATCACGGGAGTGGAAACCATCGATGCCATTAACTGTGTAACTTGGGTGTGTGTGTGTGTGTGTGTGTGTGCTGCTAACCTGGAGCCTCATGGTGATTTTCTTTGGTTCCATGAGCAGATTGCTTTTCTATGTCCCAGAAGACTTTAATGGTTAATGCATCCGTTCAGCTTCAGACTTCAAGCCTGCCTCCATTGGGCAGGACCAGCGGCCATCTTTCAAACTTGAATAAAAGGACTACAACAATTGGACTATAACAATAAAGTGTGGTTCTACTCCTATAATTCTATTTGCCGTACACAGGGTTTCCCCTTAGTGTATTTGATCACCGCCACGGCAAAATAAAAGCCGCCGCGCCTTAAAAATGAGGGTTTTTTTCTATGTGGAAACAAATTAAACTAATAGGATGTATTGCGGGCAGCACGGTGGTTAGTGTTTGTGCCTCACAATACAAAGATCCTGGGTTCGATCCCCGGGGGTTTTCTGTGTGGAGTTTGCATGTCCTCCCCGTGACTGCGTGGGTTCCCTCCTGGTACTCCGGCTTCAACATCAATAACAAATGAACATAAACAGTTAACATCAGCAGGTCGTTCCAGTAATAATGATAGGGCTGTGAATCTTTGGGCACCACACGATTTGATTCTTGGGAGTAACAATTTGATTCAGAATCGATTCTCGATTCAAAACGATTCTCGATTCAACATCAATACTTTTTTTAATAACATTGGGTGCCAGTTCTATGATTAACTACATTCCTCAATAAAATAAACAAACAGCTCTGATAGTGTATATTACTTAAAAGAAAACTGGTTTTGTTTATTAAAAATTCTACCCAAACATTCAATGAAGTCAAATACAAATAAGGCAACAAGAGAAGTCTCCAACACTTCTCTTTTCTAAAGTAAGTCTGAACAGCAGATCATGGGCATCTACATCAACAATAGGATTTGCTTGAGTGGCTGGACAGGACAGAAATAATATATATATATTAGAAATTAAAAATCGATGAAGAATTGTTACAAATAAGAATGGCGATTTATTCGAAAAAAAAATAAAAATTGACACCTCTAATGGATATATATACCTGTATATATATATATATATATATATATATATATATATATATATATATATATATATATATATATATATATATATATATATATATATATATATATATATATAGTGTAAAGTACAGGCCAAAAGTTTGGACACACCTTCTCATTCAATGTGTTTTCTTTATTTTCATGACTATTTACATTGTAGATTGTCACTGAAGGCATCAAAACTATGAATGAACACATGTGGAGTTATGTACTTAACAAAAAACAAGTTTAAATAACTGAAAACATGTTTTATATTCTAGTTTCTTCAAAATAGCCACCCTTTGCTCTATTTACTGTTTTGCACACTCTTAGCATTCTCTCGATGAGCTTCAAGAGGTAGTCACCCGAAATGGTTTTCACTTCACAGGTGTGTTTGATCTATTTTATCTATTTATTTTATTATAGTTAAATGTTTTATATTATTGACTCTCCTCGTATGTATGTCTAAACGTATGTGAAGCACTTTGTGAAACGTTTATTGTTTTTTTAAATGTGCTTTATAAATAAAGTGGATTGGATTGGACCAAACGTCTTTATGTCTCTTTCTTGCCATTTCCTAAAAGTGTACCAAACACATTGTCAGATTACCTACTCAGACGTCTTCTGTCCAGGTAAGCTGCATGATTTATGATCTAGAATAAACTTCCAGGGAACAAGGAAGCAGGGAAACAGCAGACCACTCCATGATGTAAACATAGGGACACAGGAAATGATCACGTCGCCACTAAAAATAGTTTGTCTGTGTTAGCGCTTATAATAACAGTAACACTAATACTTGGTTAATATTCAAGTCATGTAAATGGAGTATTGTTGGCACTTTTTGAATAGTTATCAGATTTTATGGGTGTAATAGAGGACCTCCCATTGGCTCCGCTGTCAGCGGACTTTTATTTACGTTTAACATTTATAATGCATAAAAAAATTCCATTGGTCGTCATGTCTTTCATAAAGATTGTGAACGGTAGGCAAAATTCCAAAAAAAGTGCAGTTCCCCTTTAAAGGCCTACTGAAATGAGATTTACTTATTTAAACGGGGATAGCAGATCCATTCTATGTGTCGTACTTGATCATTTCGCGATATTGCCATATTTTTGCTGAAAGGATTTAGTAGAGAACATCAACGATAAAGTTCGCAACTTTTGGTCGCTGATAAAAAAGCCTTGCCTGTACCGGAAGTAGCGTGATGTCACAGGTTGTGGAGCTCCTCACATCTGCACATTGTTTACAATCCTGGCCACAAGCAGCGAGAGCGATTTGGACCGAGAAAGCGACGATTTCCCCATTAATTTGAGCGAGGATGAAAAATTTGTGGATGAGGAAAGTGAGAGTGAAGGACTAGAGGGCAGTGGAAGCGATTCAGATAGGGAAGATGCTGTGAGAAGCGGGTGGGACCTGATATTCAGCTGGGAATGACTAAAACAGTAAATAAACACAAGACATATACTGTATATACTCTATTAGCCACAACACAACCAGGCTTATATTTAATATGCCACAAATTAATCCTGCATAACAAACACCTCCCCCCTCCCGTCCATATAACCCACCAATACAAATCAAACACCCGCACAACACACTCAATCCCACAGCCCAAAGTACCGTTCACCTCCGCAAAGTTCATACAGCACATATATTTCCCCAAAGTTACGTACGTGACATGCACATAGCGGCACGCATGTACGGGCAAGCGATCAAATGTTTGGAAGCCGCAGCTGCGTACTCACGGTAGCGCGTATCTAACTCAAAGTCCTCCTGGTAAGAGTCTCTGTTGTCCCATCTCCACAAGCATGCGTATGTAAGTCCTCCTGGTAAGAGTCTATGTTGTCCCAGTTCTCCACAGGCCAATGGTAAAGCTTGACTGTCATCGTTCGGTAATGTAAACAATGAAACACCGGCTACGACGTAGCCGCTACGTGTTTGTGTTGCTGCAGCCAGCCGCTAATACACCGCTTCCCACCTGCAGCTTTCTTCTTTGCTATCTCCATTGTTCATTAAACAAATTGCAAAAGATTCACCAACACAGATGTCCAGAATACTGTGGAATTTTGCGATGAAAACAGACGACTTAATAGCTGGCCACAATGGTGTCCCAAAATGTCCTCTACAATCCGTGACGTCACGCGCAAACGTCATCATACCGAGATGTTTTCAGCAGGATATTTCGCGGGAAATTTAAAATTGCACTTTAATTGGCATGTGTTGCAATGTTAAGATTTCATCATTGATATATAAACTATCAGACTGCGTGGTCGGTAGTAGTGGGTTCCAGTAGGCCTTTAAGTGTCTGGAATGGACTTATGCTGTCTTTTAGTTGAAGTGGAGCAGTAATTGTTTTTTTTGGCGACACCTACAGTTCATGAAGCAGTAAGTTGAATGATGCGAACACGTTTGTTAGCGGATACATTTTAATATGTTTCTGCTATGTGGACTTTGTATGTGTAACCAATATGCAACTATTATTATTTGATATGTGTTTATATTGACAAATGTGCTGTTTTATACTGAAATATTGTTTAATTAAGGACACTTAGTACGTATGTCTAGATTGTGTGCCATTGAATGTTTCGCTGTTGTGTAGCTGCTAGCTCCTAGTAGCCATTAGCTAACCATGTTAACTTTTTTGTAAACGCCTATCCATTTTTCTACCGCTTGTCTCTCTTATAATATTAATAATAATACATCGGGAATTTTTGGTGTAGAATCTTATTATGTGAATGCTTGGACATTCACACATATAATAATAATAATAATAATAATAAAAACACAAATAATAGTATTTAGATGCATTTTTGGTGTAGAATCTTATTGTGCGAATGCTTGGACATTCACACAATAATAATAATAAAAACAAAAATAATAGTATATAGATGCATTTTTGGTGTAGAATCTTATTGTGTGAATGTTTGGACATTCACACAATAATAATAATAATACAAACAAAAATATGAATATATATATATATTAATTTTTGGTGTAGAATCTTATTGTGTGAATGCTTGGACATTCACACATATAATAAAAACAAAAATAATAATATATAGATTACATTTTGGTGTAGAATCGTATTGTTTGAATGCTTGGACATTCACACAATAAAATAAAAATAAAAATAATGATACTAATAATAATAAATACATGAATTTTTGGTATAGATTCTTAGTGTGTGAATGCTTGGACATTCACGCATATAATAATAATAATAATAATAATAATAATAATAATAATAATAATAATAATACTACATCGGTGAATTTTTGGTGCATAATCTTGTGTGAATGCTTGGATATTCACACATATAATAATAATAAAAAAAATATAATATATAGATTAATTTTTGGTTTAGAATCTTATTTTGTGAATGTTTGCACATTCACACAGTATTATTCTTCTTCTTATAATAATAATAATAATAATAAATCGGTGAATTTTTGGTGTATAATCTTGTTTGTGAATGTCCAAGCATTCACACATATAATAATAATAAAAACAAAAATAATAATAATATATATATTAATTTTTGGTGTAGAATCGTACTGTGTGAATGCTTGGACATTGACACATATAATTATAATAATAATAATAATAATAATAATAATAATAATAATAATAATAATAATAAAAATAATAATAATAATAGGACATTCACACATATACTAATAATAATTATAACATTAATACTACTTGGACATTCACACATATGATAATATTAATAATAATAATACTTGGACATTAACACATATGATAATAATAATAATAATAATAATAATAATAATAATAATAATAATAATAATAATAATAATAATAATAATATTAGGTAGAGATGTCCGATAATATCGGACTGCCGATATTATCGGCCAATAAATGCTTTAAAATGGAATATCGGAAATAATCGGTATCGGTTTCAAAATGATCGGTATCGGTTTCAAAAAGTAAAATGTATGACTTTTTAAAACGCCGCTGCGTACACGGACGTAGGGAGAAGTACAGAGCGCCAATAAACATTAAAGGCACTGCCTTTGCGTGCCGGCCCAATCACATAATATCTACGGCATTTCACACACACAAGTGAATGCAAGGCATACTTGGTCAACAGCCATACAGGTCACACTGAGGGTGACCGTATAAACAACTTTAACACTGTTACAAATATGCGCCACACTGTGAACCCACACCAAACAAGAATGACAAACACATTTCGGGAGAACATCCGCACCGTAACACAACATAAACACAACAGAACAAATACCCAGAACCCCTTGCAGCACTAACTCTTCCGGGACGCTACAATATACACCCCCGCTACCCCTACCCCCCCTCACCTCAACCTCCTCATGCTCTCTCAGGAAGAGCATGTCCCAAATTCCAAGCTGCTGTTTTGAGGGATGTTAAAAAAAAAAAATGCACTTTGTGACTTCAATAATAAATATGGCAGTGCCATGTTGGCATTTTTTTCCATAACTTGTGTTGATTTATTTTGGAAAACTTTTTTACATTCTTTAATGCATCCAGCGGGGCATCACAACAAAATTAGGCATAATAATGTGTTAATTCCACGACTGTATATATCGGTATCGGTTGATATCGGTATCGGTAATTAAGAGTTGGACAATATCGGAATATCGGATATCGGCAAAAAAGCCATTATCGGACATCCCTAATAATAGGACATCCACATACCGATGATACTTTGTTTGGCATGAGAATTGAGCAGATGAAAACGTGGGTGGGGTTGAAGCCTCTTCTAAATATTCATCGTCATACAAATATAATATTTGAAACTATTAAACAAGGGAAAAAAATCAGGTTACGGCTCTCTGAGTTGCGCAACCCAGTGAGTGGCAAGAAGTGAGCCATTTGCGGTCATTAGTGGTTCACTAGCAGCTGCTGAACATGCTTATTAACGTGAATAAAGCCCTGAGCAGCAAAAGGAGGAGATCTGGTGCATGAAATGTGTCACTCAGAACAAATCAAATCATCAATCATCAAGGCAGGAGAGTGTTAGCTGTCATCCACATGTGATGTCTATGAAAAAAAAAAACATTTAGTGTCATCATAACAATTAAAGCGCCTGTAATTAGGTTGTTGTTTTTGTTTTGTTTTTTTGCAGAGATTTACGCCAGGAAAAAATGTGGGGCGAGGATTTGACCCAGAAAATAAAGAGCACTGCGGGAGAATAATTGTGTTGAAAGCTGCTGAGCGGAAGAGAGGTTTTTAATAGTGCGACTTGACAAAGAAGACCTTTCACTTTAAAATAACTCCAAATGAATTGCATGGTACAACGGTTTGTAATAAGGAAGAATCGTTGCCATGGCGACCAAACATCGCATGTGAGCTTAGGATACTGGCGGACGAGACGGTGTCTACTTTTAGGCCTCATGTTAAAACACCAATCTCCTCGTAAAAGGGAATTGAACTTACAACCTGTAGGGGGAGCCTTGGAGCAAAATACACACTGTACTGTACTGCTGCTTATAGTTGCTGGTCTACAAAAGCAAAAAAAACACAGAGGTCTCTAATTAGCTATATATATATATTTTTTTAAAGCAATTAGCATTAACAGCTGTGCAACCTGATGTTGTAGTTTTTAATCAACTCAAGAAATCAGTAGCTCCATATTAAGTCAGTCCCTATTATATTGGTCCGATATCAGCATAAAAAGCAAGTATAGAATTATATCTAAAAGATAAGCGCACCGATACAAGCGGTCCTGCAGCGCATTTGCTTGTGCAAAGCGGTACAAACTTGACAAGCAAGCCGCTACACAACAGCTAAGCACACAATAGCAAACAAGCTAGACATACGTAATAAGTGTACAATATTGCATTCTAAAACATGACATTTGTCAGTATAAACAAGCATCAAATAATTATAGTTGCATATTACTTTCATCAGGCCTATCTAACTGGCGCCACATTAGGCCCGCCCAAGCTTTTCATTCCCCAAATAGGTTTGATGAAACCATTTAAACAAGGGTTGCTCATGTATGCAGTGGTCCCGCCACCCCACAGGGGGCAACAGTGAGGGATATGTGTCACGTTGAAGCAACAGTGGGTGAGTAGAAGAAGACGACTCATTCAAATCTTTAAAAAAAAAAAGTCTAAATAAATAGCGAAAATTTGACCTTTAACCACTGGCTAACAAAGTAGGAATGTTCTGCCCCGTGCAAGTGCTCAAGTCATTGTTTCCTGTTCGACCTTTTACGCGACGGACACAGTGTTCTAGACAAGAAGCAACAATGATAGAAATCCACACGTGTAAGCTTCATCGTGAAACTTGGTCAAATCTCTGTAAGTAGATATTGTGCATAAAGATATTTAGTTTGTTTTGTATTGAAATTGCTGACTTTGTGATGACTTTAGTATTTGTGGTCGGCTTGTTTTTTGTTTAAGAGTACTACCTCTGGGGCCAAGGGCGTCAAACTCATTTTCATCGTGGGCCACATGTCAGGACTTGGTCCTTGGGTTTTATTTTCCCGGAAGGCAACGGAAAGTTGGCGCGTGCAAGGCGAGTATGTGAGTACATCTTTTATTTTAACACTAATAAACTACAAAAAACGGAAGCAAACAAAAGGCGCGCACAATGGCGGAAGTACAAACACTTGACTATGACAAAACAAAAGACTTGCACAAGGGCACAAAGACTATTAACAAAAACTTACTTGGCATGAGAACTGTGACATGACATGAAGCAGAGTGATGAAATAGTGTGCAGAGCATAAATGTGGAGCATGAATGTGATGTCGCCAGAAAGACAGTGAAAACAGGTGCGTGACTCAAAACGTGAAACAGGTGCGTGACAGGACAGGTGAAAACTAATGAGTTGCTATGGAAACAAACAAAGAAGGAAGCGCAACCAGGAACTAAAAAGGAGTCCAAAAAACAAAACACATGGCCAAAACAAAAACATGATCACACAGACATGACACCACATCGCAGATACCAAAGCCCTTGAAGGGCCGCTTTATGATAATATTACACAGTTTCCTTTTTTTATTTTTTATTATTATTATCGTTGTTTACCAACAAACTAATGGAAAACCTGCTGTGGAATCAAAAGTCAAAGTAACAACTTAATTTCAGCTAGTGTAGAATTTTCATAAGAAAAAGGGTTTGAATGACACAAAGGCGAGAAATACAGTAGGAACGGGATTGGGAAGGCACTATTTGGTTTACCTGACACATGAAACGTGACGAATTGCGGGAGTGCACTATCAGCTGCCGTTCCAACTTTGACCACAGCATCAGTTGCTAAGTAGGGTGGAGCTTTCCCTCATTTTCAGCAGACTGTAAGGGTGTAACGGTACACAAAAATTTCGGTTCGGTACGTACCTCGGTTTAGAGGTCACGGTTTGGTTCATTTTCGGTACAGTAAGAAAACAACAAAATTTACAATTTATGGTTATTTATTTACCAAAATGTGTAAAAAATGGCTTTATCCTTTTAACATTACTTTAAAATAGCTCTGTGTGTGATGGATGCGAGCCACCACTAGGCTGATCAGTGCAACAGCAGGCAGTCATGAATGCTAAGCATAACAATAACATACATATACACACAGGGTCCATTGCCAGGGTTAATGCAGTCAACATATATAAAATAAAAACTAAATAAGATAAGGTTCAGAATTGGCTTCTTAACAAAACCATTCTACATATAAAGTGCAACATTTCCACATATAAAGTGCAACGGTTTTCTTCTACATATAAAAAGTGCAACATTAAACAGTTTCAAGTAAACTCAGCCTCAGATTAACTTTTCTTCCCCCCCAGCCTTTAACCCTGGTGACTTTCACTCAATTCTCATGTTTTTTGCCAGAAAAATCAGTTCATCCACATTGTCTGCAGAAAGAGCAGACCTGCTTGCAGTTAAAATGTTTCCAGCTGTGGAAAATACCCTTTCGCTGGGCACGGAGGTAGCAGGTATGGCGAGGTAGTGCCTGGCTGACTTGGCAGTAAGAGGATATATGGGCTCATTGTTCTTCCACCATAGAAGTGGGTCAAAATCTAGTTTTTAATGCAATATGGTCTTAAATCTGCGGCTATAAAAACACCAATGGCATTTGTTATTGCTTTAGCCCTGCCTGACTCGCCGAGGAGAAGCTGCTTGAATGCGGTGGGAGCTGTGTTTGTTCGTCTTTCTCTTCATTGTAGCGATGTTATCCATTGTTGTATCGCACCGCGAATGTTCCCAAACGGGAGATCTTAACGAGGCAGGCGGGTCTTCCAGCTCTGGCTTTTGCATGTTGTAGTAGCCCGGTCGTTGCTAGCATGCAGGTGTTGTGCCTCAGCGTGCATTGTTTACACAACGTGCGGTACACTACTTAATATGTCCGTGTGGAAACTCGTTCGGTACACCTCCGAACCGAACCGAACCCCCCGTACCGAAACGGTTCAATACAAATACACGTACCGTTACACCCTCAGCAGACTGCATTGCGTAATGATTAACCCCTCCTCTTCCTCTCATGCGAGATCCACCCAGGAATGGGGCCGTATAAATCCCTTTCCTACTGTAGCTTGTTGCATCAAATAGTATTGAGTTAAGAGCTGCATTTGCATGCCTTCATGCTTTTTTTCTGTCAAAATGTTGATACATTAATCAATAAAGATGAAATAAAGTTGATGCACATTCTTTCCAGGCAATCGCGGGCCACAAAGAATAACGGGGCGGGCCAGATGTGGCCCCGGGGCTTTGAGTTAGACACAGGTGCTCTGGGCGATCAGAGCTGTAGTGCTGAATTTGACCAGTAGAAGGCGATAACGCTACACCTTAGGCTTAATTGTGATGAGTTACATTGTGTTCAATGTTAGGCACACTGCAGATCAGGGGTGCCCACACTTTTTCTGCAGACGAGCTACTTTTCAATTGACCAAGTCAAGGGGATCTACCTCATTCATATACACTACCGTTCAAAAGTTTGGGGTCACATTGAAATGTCCTTATTTTTTAAGGAAAAGCAGTGTACTTTTCAATGAAGATAATTTTAAACTAGTCTTAACTTTAAAGAAATACACTCTATACATTGCTAATCTTGTAAATGACTATTCTAGCTGCAAATGTCTGGTTTTTGGTGCAATATCTACATAGGTGTATAGAGGCCCATTTCCAGAAACTATCACTCCAGTGTTCTAATGGTACAATGTGTTTGCTCATTGGCTCAGAAGGTTAATTGATGATTAGAAAACCCTTGTGCAATCATGTTCACACATCTGAAAACAGTTTAGCTCGTTACAGAAGCTACAAAACTGACGTTCCTTTGAGCAGATTGAGTTTCTGGAGCATCACATTTGTGGGGTCAATTAAACGCTCAAAATGGCCAGAAAAAGAGAACTTTCATTTGAAACTTGACAGTCTATTCTTGTTCTTAGAAATGAAGGCTATTCCACAAAATTGTTTGGGTGACCCCAAACTTTTGAACGGTAGTGTATATAATTTATATCTATTTATTATTGAAAGAGACGTTTTTTAAAAAAAGTTAAAGGTGTTTAATAATAATACAAGCATGTTTAACACATATAGATTCCTTTCTTTCATGAAGACAAGAATATAAGTTGGTGTATTACCTGATTCTGATGACTTGCATTGATTGGAATCCGACAGTAGTGCTGATAATGTCCACATTTTCAAATGGAGGAGAAAAAAAAGTCCTCTTTTCTGTCTAATACCACATGAAAGTGGTTGGTTTTTGGCATCTTATTTATCCAGCTTCCATACTCAGTTGTATACACTTTACAATAAATGCATTGGCGGCAAACTCCCTAGCTTGCTAGCTTGTGCACGCTAGCTTTCTGAGACTCTTATTTTGTTAGCGCAGGCAGGATGAAGCAGGGCTTTTATTGTGAAGACAGGAACTGTGCAGTCGGTCTTTAGAGTTTTGACGCCAGGTACGGCGCGAGAGTATGCTGAAATAAAAAGTGTTTCTCGCCTTCCTGTCGGTCATTTTTTCTTAATAATGATCTGGCAGCAGCCAGCGTCATCTCACAGGACTTGAATGTCAATCAAGTGACGAAAGTGACGTCTTGGTGAAGATTGATGATTGCTAATTTTTAGGACTATTTTTTTAATGCCTGGTTGGCGATCGACTGACACACCTTCCGCCATTGACCGGTAGCAAGCCATCTGCTGTAGATGTTGATAATGAATCTTTTCTTATTGTTTCATGTACACCGTTACATAATATATTAGCAGTGATAAACATTAAGGGAACAGTAACCTATATTGATGTAGTAGTCATTTTATTTCAGACCCAGGGGGATCCATATCACAGAAAAACAAACCATACAACGATAACACCCAAATAAAAAAAATACAAGCAGAAATAAAATAAATTATAAACTTGTATAAAAAAATAAAATAAAATAAATTAAAAAATACTCGCTAATGGTTCCACAGACCGGATGAAAATCTGACAGAACTGAGAGGCGGGTTGCTTAGAATAGAAACATATTATAGTTGTTTGTGTACTGGTGACTGATGTGTCTGCCTGCCCATCTCCAACAACGGCTCAATCAGAGGAACATATATTGCTGAGCGCTGGAAGTACAAGCACCCTAGAATAGAGATTGCTGCACCAAATGATTATATAAATACATTTAATAAAGTCAAAATACAAGTAAGGCAACAAGAGAAGTATCCTACACTTATCTTTTGTAAAGTAAATCTGAACAGCCGATATGGGCATCTACATCTGCTATATGATTTGCCCGAGAAGCTGGGCAGGACATTAAAAAAAAAAAAGAAAAAAAAGAATAGAGATTGTAAAGTAACTCAATTCTACTCGACAGCCTTGTTCCTCTGCACATCTCCAAAGCTGCTCCCGCCATGCACATCAGTCAAAGTGTGACAAATAACCCCCCAAAACCAACGAGCAGCACAATCGGCGTCAATCTCGGGATTAGCATATGAACAATGCATGATTTCTTTTTTGAGATGCAGCATTTCAATCAATCCCACCCTAGTGAAAAGATGGTGGTGGTGGATCATTTCCCTCCCGTCTCACTCCTAATTCCGACTGAATCAGAACTTGGAAGAACATCCTGGAAAGGGCCAGAAATGGCGCGCAGTGCAGTAATATCATAGCCAACAGGCGTGACGCATTGTCATCAGGCGGGCTGCCAAAGGACTCATTCATTGGCTCATATCTGGAGCTTCATCAGTACAATTGGATTTCACGGAAGGTGGAGTTTTTGGTGGCGGTTTTTACAAGCCTATTACGCTTTAGGAATAATTACGCTTCCACAAAAGGAGTTATCGCAGGCATGAGAATTTGAGGTACAGTGCGACGCGTCTTCCTCTGCAAATTTCAGCCCAGTCATGAGATGATGAAATTAATGTTATGTTCTTTTCGCTTGTATTTTATTTGTTGACATACCTTTCAGTTAACTGACAACACTTTGGCAGAAATTATTATTTTTGCCTGGAATATATCCTCAAATTTACCAGTGAAACATTCATCTTTACAGCCAATTAAAATCCCTGTTTTCTTCAGTAAATCACATCTTTAATGACAAGTAAGCCATGTGGATGTTTTTTTTTTTAGTTTAAAACTGTGCATAAATAAAAAAGCCAAGCACAAATTGTAGTATAGTGTTACCTCGGGATACAAGTGCCTCATTCTACAAGCTTTTTATTTTATTTTATTTTATTTTTTAATTAAATTTTTTATTGACATCCAGCATCAGACATTCCTATTCTCTACATCATATTTGCATACATCATACATCTATTTTCTGCCCTACAGGTCAATTATTTCTTTTGTGTTTATCCCAACGATGCCACCCCTCTCCCCTCCACCCCAAAAAAGAGAAAAACAGCAAAAAAACAAAAACCAAACAAACCAAAGTAATAATAATATTAACAAATACAATTTTTAAAAATTAATCATATTAATAATAAAAAATAAAACAATATAAACACATAGTAAATAAATACATAGAAAAAAAACTATAGACATATAGGGAGTTTTTTTAAACAGTACAATCATTAAATCGAGAAAATAAAATCAGGCTTATGGGGCGTGACATATTTGACCCAGTTTGCCCAGTATGAAGTAACTTTGTCCAATTTATTTTAAATAAAAATCCCTGTTTTCTTCAGTAAATCACATCCTTAATGACAAGTAAGCCATGAGGATGTTTTTTTAGTTTAAAACTGGGCCTAAATAAAAAAAAAGCCAAGCATACACTGTACTAGAGTGTTACCTCGGGATACAAGTGCCTCATTTTACAAGCTTTATATTTTATTTAATTATTTTTTTATTTTATTTTATTGACATCTAACATTAGACATCTTTATCCATTACATCATATTCGCATACATCATAAATCTATTTTCTGCCCTAAATGTCAAAATATATTTTTTGCTTATATCCTAACAATTCCACCCTTCCTCCTCCTCCCCCCAAAAAGAGAAAATCAGCAAAAAAAAACATAAACAAAACAAACCAAAGTAATAATAATATTAACATATAATAAATACATAAATAATAATAATAACAATTTTAGATTTTTTGACTGTGTGATTATAGTCCGAGTAATGAGCTGGGTTCCACGTTTATCACGATTATTATGCATATTCCTGAGACATTTTGATGTGTTTTTATTACTGTCAGCAATAACAGTAATCCATAACATTATAATAACAGTATAAAATATAATATAAACAAAAATTATTATTAATAATGAATTAATATCAGTGTAAAAAATTCAGTGTATGAAAATTCAGTGTAAAAAAAAATCACAGCTGCTTCAAAATGCAATACTCACTTCCGGTAAATTAAGACAGAAGCAATCGGTCCTGTCTCAGAACCAGCCAATTAGGTGTCAAGTTTGAAGTCACGTGACAAGGGTCTTGCAAAATAGCATAAAAAAAAGCAGTTAACCTGCCTACCTGGGCATTTTACAACATAATTAACATTCCAATGGGGCCTGCTGGGTATTTTCAAACTACAGATATGATTCCAATGGTTAGAATCTGCACTTTTGAGTGACATACGAAGCTCTGGGAACGAACAGAGTGGGCAAGGCTTTTTTACAGAGAAAAAAAAGCCATAGCGAGTGTCAGACGGAGGCAGAATTCTACAGCAAAGTTCTGCAGAACAGTGATATTATATCGAATATGTGGATGTTTATTTACCCTCTGCGTTTGTTTGTTGTATCTTTGTTGCTCTTGCTCCATTATTAAAGATGTCAATCAAGGGGGTGGTCTGCAGGAGCGCAACGCATATTCTCAAAATTCAGTTTTATTCATAATTTATATTGTAAATCCCACATTCTATATTTTGATATACATTCTGACTGTCATAAAACTCAGTAGCATCACTAAAGTTAATTCCGTTTTTGAGATGGTCTGTTTAGTATGTTACTGAAAAAGACACTCGAGTGTACATGAACATACAGAATGTTGGATTTACCATATTACCTATGAACAATAAAACACTGAATATTTAAAATATATGAATGTTGCTCCTCTGCTGCAGACCCCCTCTTTGATCGACCTCTTTTATAATCAAGGAAGACCAACAACAATGCAACAAACACAGCGAAATATATATATATTTTTTTAAAACATCCACTTATTCAATTTAATATCACTGTTGCTATGGTACTGTAGTGTGCACATTTTTTGACACTGAATGTTTTTACACTAAATTTGTATACACTGAAATGTTTTTCAATTAAATTGTCCGCATAATTTGATGTAACAAAATTCCGTTGACAAAATTCAAATGCGAAAAATTCAGTTACATAAATTCAGTGCAAAAAAACCAAAACTTTCGTAATAAAGACAATTTAACCTCCATAACAGTGTATGGCCTTCCAAAAGTCCTAACTTAAACGTGTGGACAATGCTGAAGAAACAAGTTCATGTCAGAAAACCAACAAATGTAGCTGAACTGCACCAATTTTGTCAAGAGGAGTGGTCAAAAATTCAACCAGAAGCTTGTGGATGGCTACCAAAAGCGCCTTATTGCAGTGAAACTTGCCAAGGGACATGTAACCAAATACTAACATTGCTGTATGTATACTTTTGACCCAGCAGATTTGGTCACATTTTCAGTAGACCCATAACAAACTTCATGAATGTTTTTTGTGACCAACAAGTATGTGCTCCAATCACTCTATCACGAAAAAATAAGAGTTTTAGAAATGATTGGAAACTCAAGACAGCCATGACATTATGTTCTTTACAAGTGTATGTAAACTTTTGACCACGACTGTATATATGTACATGTATATATAAATACACATATACATACACATATTATCGAGGCAATGTTTTCAAGTCTGTAAAGGGTGGACTTCCTGTTCCGGTAGCTGAACCGGCGCTCGCGAATTTTACACCAAACATTTAAGTTTAATAATGTAAGGAGAAAGTTTGCAATTAATTTAACAAGTGAATGTCTGGAGTAAATAGCCGGTGCGCTGTTACAAAGACGAGATGGCGCCCAAGGCTGATTATAGCGAACTTAAAAAGTCAATCGACACTCTGATCGAGGAAGTTGCTACGATCAAGGAGCAGCAGAAAACCATCATGTCCCTTGTTGTGCAGCTGGATCAGATGAGGGCTGACAATTTGGAGAAAGACAAGAAAATCGCAATTCTGGAGAACAGAGTTGCTGATATTGAGCAGTACACAAGGATCAATGATGTGATCATCACCGGACTTAGCATCAAACCCCGGTCTTACGCACGAGCAGTAGCCCCAGCGAATGGAGGCGGGGAGCCGGCGGAGTTGGATGTTATTTCGATGGAGTAACAGGTAGCGGTCTTCATGCAGTCCAAGGACATACAACTGGACTGTAACAGCATCGAAGCACGTCACCTTTTGCCCAGGAGAGGAACAAACGACAAGCCGAGCGTAGTTCTGAGATTTGTCAATAGAAAGCACAAGATCGCGTTGCTAAAACAGGGAAGAAAGCTAAAAGGAACAAACGTATACATGAACGACCATTTGACCAAACGAAATGCTGATATAGCCCAAAAAGCACGTCAAATGAGGAGAGAGAAGAAAATTCTACAAACTTGGACTGCGAACTGTAAAGTATTCATCAAACTCAACGGCACTCCGGAGAACGCCAAAGTGCTGCTGATTAGAAACATCGAAGATCTGAACGAATATGACGTATGAACTGGAATGTAAGGTAAAAGCGATTAAACACAACCATGACACACATTGACAATACGCAAGGTGACACTAGCCACATAATTCAGTTGGTAAGTGAATATGACAATGTACAGTTGAAAGCATCTCAATACACTGAGCACCACCTACAAGACTTGGAACATAATATAGACCCGGACAATAATTTCCTCCTCAATATCAATGAGAACTGCTGCTACTACACCAATGAACAGTACAACCAGAATATTATTACTAAAGGCAAATTGTCCATTATCCATTTCAATAGTAGAAGCCTAAACAGGAATTTCAAGGACATCAAGGACTATTTACACACCTTTTCACAACCATTTAACATAATTGCAGTATCTGAAACTTGGATTAACAGTGAAAAAGTGACAGATTTTGAACTGGATGGTTATGATTTTATTAATATGAATAGACAAAACAAGGGGGGAGGAGGGGTGGCAATCTATGTGGATAACACCTTGAGATTCAAACGTCTGGATGATATGACAACTGTGGTTGATAACCTACTTGGATGTCTAACAGTTGAAATGTGTATGGAAAAAAGTAGAAATGTCATTATTAGTTGTACATACAGATCGCCAGGTACAAGCATTGAACGTTTTACAGATTGGATGGAATGCCTGTTTTCAAAGGAGAGTAACGTCAGTAAAGCTGTCTTCATTTGTGGAGACTTTAATATTGACATGTTAAATCCCAGTAAAAATAAAGATATAGATAATTTCATTGACACAATGTACAGTATGAGTCTATATCCCAAAATCACCAGACCCAGTCGAATTACGTCTCACTCTGCCACTCTAATCGACAACATATTCACTAATGATATTGAGAATAAGACCGTAAGTGGGCTATTGATCAAAGATATCACTGACCACCTTCCAGTTTTTCTGATATTTAATGGAAACTACAGGACAAAAAAACTAGAAAAGCCAACCCAATACAGAAGAATGAGATCAGAGGAATCCATTAGTTCATTTAAACATGATTTACTGGAGCAGAATTGGGATGTAATTTATGAAAATGGGGATGTTAATAGTGCTTACAATATATTCTTGAGAATATTTAGGTCATTATATGATAAAAATTGCCCAATAAAAGAATGCACCAGTAGAAGAAAATATACCAATTGTCCTTGGATCACAAAGGGATTGCAAAATGCTAGCAAAAAGAAAAACACTCTTTACAGGGAATTTATAAGATTGAAAACAAAAGAAGCAGAAAATAAATATAAAAAATATAAAAACAAATTAACTCATATTATAAGGTCAAATAAGAGAGATTATTATAAGAAATTACTATATGATAATAAAAAACAATATCAAAGGAATATGGAATTTATTAAACAGTATTATAAGAAACAGTACCTCTTCAAATAACTATCCAACGTATTTCACAAATGATGGTAAAGAAAATGATAATATTGAAGATGTGGCTAATGCCTTCAATAAATTCTTTGTAAGTATTGGACCTGAACTTGCAGAAAAAATCCCAGATCCACAGACAACTGGTAAAAATATGGAGGGATTGTTGGAGAGAAATCCCAATTCTATGTTTTTAAATGCAGTGGGTGAAGAAGAAGTGTTGGATATTGTAAACAAATGTAAGAACAAAATGTCCACTGACTCCAATGACATTAGTATGGCATTGGTGAAAAAAGGTAATTACAGGGATATCAAAACCATTAACATATATCTGTAATTTGTCATTTCAAACCGGCGCATTTCCAAATGCAATGAAAATAGCTAAAGTTATACCTCTGTTTAAAACTGGGAGCAAGCACCACTTCACAAACTATAGACCCGTCTCTTTACTTCCACAATTCTCTAAAATATTAGAAAAACTATTCAATAACAGGTTAGATGCATTTATAGAAAATCATAAATTACTCTCTGACTGTCAATATGGGTTTAGATCAAACAGATCTACATCAATGGCAATAGTTGAAACAATAGAGGAAATCAAAAATGCCATAGAAAAGAAACAATATGCCATGGGAATATTTATTGATCTAAAAAAAGCATTTGACACAATTAACCATGATATATCAATCAATAAAATGGAAAAGTATGGAATCAGGGGAGTTGTATTAGATTGGCTTAAAAGTTATTTAAATAAGAGACAACAGTTTGTGAAGTTGGGGGATTGCTGTTCATCATGTTTGGATATCAAATCAAATTAAATCAACTTTATTTATAAAGCACATTTAAAATTTACCACAGGGGTAGCCAAAGTGCTGTACAATGGGCAGGTTAAAAATAATACGAGAACCGAGCAAACACAACACAACACAAACAGAACACGATAAAAAATAAATAAATAAAATATAAAAACATAAAAACATAAAAACAGGTTCACAGCAGGTGTATTATGGGGCGCCATTGCAGGATGGATATCACTCAGTGTTAAAAGCCATGGAATAAAAGTATGTTTTTAAGAGAGATTTAAAAACAGGAAGAGAGGATATTGCTTGTGGTGTCCCCCAGGGGTCAGTGTTGGGGCCAAAACTGTTCATCCTGTATATCAATGATATATGTAAAGTGTCTACATTATTGAAATTGGTGTTATTTGCTGATGACACTGATATTTTTTGTTCAGGGGATGACTTAAATCAATTGCAGGAAGTCATTATGGAAGAAATGAGTAAACTAAAAACTTGGTTTGACTATAATAAATTGTCATTAATCCTGACTAAGACTAAGTTGATGCTGTTTGGAAAGAGGACACGTGAAACAAGGGTGCAGATACAAATAGATGGGGTGGATATTGAAAGGGTTTTTGAAATAAAATTCCTTGGAGTTACAATTGACGATCAAATTAACTGGAAATCACATATAAAACATGTACAATCTAAGCTGTCAAGAAGCATCTCAGTAATAAATAAAGCAAAGCAGGTTCTGGATCACAAATCACTCCACATTCTTTACTGTTCATTAGTTTTACCATATGTAACCTACTGTGTGGAAGTCTGGGGGAATAATTATAAAAGCTCATTAAATTCAATAACTATACTTCAGAAAAGAGCTGTACGGATCATCAACAAGGTTGGATATCTGGACCATACTCACTCACTATTCTTACAGTCAAAAATATTGAAATTGAATGATATTATTTTGTATCAAACTGCACAAATAATGTATAAAGCCAAAATAAATAAACTCCCAGGAAGCATTCAAAAATTGTTCAGCACACGAGAGGGCGGTTATAATTTAAGGGGGAATTTAAATTTCAAAATGCTTAGTTATAGAACGACCATTAAAAGTTTTTGTATTTCAATTTGTGGAGTGAAATTATGGAATGGTTTGAATGTGGAGTTAAAGCAATGTCCAAACATAAACCAGTTTAAAAAGAAGTATAAGTGCATGGTATTCCAGAGGTACAGAGATGAAGAAGGGCTTTGATATTGGGTTGTTTGTGTTACAGAAGAGTGTGGGGCTGCCCATTGAGGCAGTGGTGTTGTTGTGGTGGCATGATACCATTTCCATGATCACTAGTGGTAATGGTGTGGCTATGTATGTGTGTGGTGTGCATATGTATGTATATATCTATGATGTATGTACAGTATATACAAGTTCATTAAGTTGTACATTGAGTGAATAGGTAGTTCTAGCTCAGAGTAATTTATGATTTAAAGAAAAGGGGTGAGATTAAATAAGTGTAAACTTCTTCTCACTCCTTTTCAAATATGTAAAAAAAGAAAAAAAAAAAGAAAGTCCAATGCTCATTTGTTTTTGTTTTTTATTCTCCATTGTTTTCATTTTGTTATAATGGCTGTTAAGGCTATAGCACTGTATTGGATCAGGCTTGCTCTTGTTTTTATGCATATTTGAAATAAAAATATATCAATATCAATATCAATCAATATCAATATAAAGCACTTTGTGTTGCATTTATTTTATGTATGAAAAAGAGCCTTATAAATAAAGTTTGATTAATTGATTGATTTATGTTATTAATATTATTTATAATTAAATGCAATACATTGAGAATACATGATATATTAACAATATACAACATAATAATAATATACAATATAATAATTTTAGATGTATAAATAATTGATTTATCATCGAATCGTAGCCCCTCAATCTTAATGGTAATCGAATCGTGAGGTGCTCAAAGATTCCCACCGCCAATCTTGAGAGTGGCACACAAAATGCAGACAAGACAAAAGTACTTAAGACGACCATTGAGAAGACAATATATGGAAATGTGTTACTTTCTGCCAGCAGGACACAAGAGATAAATAAGACAGCTAGTAAAAAGCAGACGTCTTTTTGGAGTTTCTTCAAGATTTCCTGCTGATGAAGTCGCCTCCAGATGGAGGACTGTTTACTCCACAGACACGATTGTTTTCACACCACTTTGCCGTGTAGAAACACTGATGAAGACACTGTCATTCACATACAAATCAAAGATGAATTGATTGGAAATCTTGGATTCTTGCTCAAAAGTACGGACGGTTAAACAAATAAGGAAACCTTTATGGCCATGAGGTTTAGTTTTTTTTGCTGCCCTCAGTTTTTCCTGGAATAAAATGTAATTTATCTCTACTGAGAAGTAACTACAATACAACTGACCAACATAAAAACAACCTGTTATTGGAACACTGCAGAGTTATAGTTGACGGTCCCCAAAATGCAGCTACGATCAATTTTGTTGTCACCCTCAGTCTCCTCTTGAATATATTGTATCTCAACCGTGAAGTAGATATAGGACAACTGACAAAAATAAACACCCTTTTTTCTAAGACACAGCAATATTATTGTTAATTTTGTCCAATTTACTGCAGCACCCACATTTTTTTTCATGCTGCCCTCAGTCTCCTCTCAGATAAAAAAAAGTATTTCCACTGAAAAGTAAATACAGGACAACTGACAATAATAAAGACGCTGTTGCTGAGACACAGCAGTATTTTACTCCACATTCTCCACTTTACTACTGCAACCAGCGTTTTTTTCATGCTGCCCTCAGTCTCCTCTCGGATTAAATGATTTCCACTGAAAAGTAAATACAGGACAAATGACAAAAATAAACACCCGGTTGCTGGGAGATAGCAGCACTATACTTCACAATCTCCACTTTATTGCAGCAAAAAGCTTTATTTAACGCTGCCCTCAGTCTCCTCTCAGATAAAATGATTTCCACTAAAAAAGTCAATACAACACAACTGTAAAAAATAAACACCCTGTGCCTGAGACGCGGCAGTATTATCCTCCACATTCTCCACTCCACTCCACGTTTGTTTATTTGCTGCCCTTAGTCTCCTCTTGGATAAAATTCTCCCCCGAGAAGTAAAAACAGTAGAACTGACAACAACAAACACTCTGTTTCTGCTACAATCCTTATTTTGCTGCAGAAATCTATTTTTTTTGTAGCCCTCAGTCTCCTATGGGATAAATACACCTCCTCAAAGAAGTAAATACAAGACAACTGACAAAAATTAACACCCTGTTGCTGGGAGATAGCAGCATTATACTTCACATTCTCCACTTTATTGCAGCAAAAAGCTTTATTTAATGCTGCCCTCAGTCTCCTCTCAGATTAAATGATTTCCACTAACAAGTAAATACAAGACAAATGACAAAAATAAACACCCTGTGACTGAGACGCAGCAGTATTATACTCCACATTCTCCACTCCACTCCACATTTGTGTATTTGCTGCCCTTAGTCTCCTCTTGGATAACATTCTCCCCCGAGAAGTAAAAACAGTAGAACTGACAACAACAAACACTCTGTTTCTGCTACAATCCTTATTTTGCTGCAGCAATCTATTTTTTTTTGTAGCCCCCAGTCTCCTATGGGATAAATACATCTCCTCAAATAACTAAATACAAGACGACTGACAAAAATAAACACCCTGTTGCTGGGAGATAGCAGCACTATACTTCACAATCTCCACTTTATTGCAGCAAAAAGCTTTATTTAACGCTGCCCTCAGTCTCCTCTCAGATAAAATGATTTCCACTAAAAAGTCAATACAACACAACTGTAAAAAATAAACACCCTGTGCCTGAGACGCGGCAGTATTATCCTCCACATTCTCCACTCCACTCCACGTTTTTTATTTGCTGCCCTTGGTCTCCTCTTGGATAAAATTCTCCCCCGAGAAGTAAAAACAGTAGAACTGACAGCAACAAACACTCTGTTTCTGCTACAATCCTTATTTTGCTGCAGCAATCTATTTTTTTTGTAGCCCTCAGTCTCCTATGGAATAAATACATCTCCTCAAAGAAGTAAATACAAGACAACTGACAAAAATAAACACCCTGTTGCTGGGAGATAGCAGCATCATTAAACATCACATTCTCCACTTTAATGCAGCAAAAGGCTTTATTTAAGGCTGCCCTCAGTCTCCTCTCGGATTGAATTTTTCCACTAACAAGTAAATACAAGACAACTGACAAAAATAAACACCCTGTGACTGAGACGCAGCAATATTAAACTCCACATTCTCTACTCCACTCATTGTTTGTTTATTTTCTGCCCTTAATCTCCTGTTGGATAAAATGTTCTCCCGGGAAGTAAAAACAGTATAACTGACAACAACAAACACTTTGTTTCTGCTACAATCCTTATTTTGTTGCAGCAATCAATTGTTTTGTAACCCTCAGTCTCCTATGGGATACATACATCTCCTCAAAGAAGTAAATACAAGACAACTGACAAAAATAAACACCCTGTTGCTGGGAGATAGCAGCATTATACTTCACATTCTCCACTTTATTGCAGCAAAAGGCTTTATTTAATGCTGCCCTCAGTCTCCCATCGGATTAAATGATTTCCACTAACAAGTAAATACAAGACAACTGACAAAAACAAACACCCTGTGCCTGAGACGCAGCAATATTATACTCCACATACTCTACTCCACTGCACATTTGTATATTTGCTGCCCTTAGTCTCCTCTTGGATAACATTATCCCCCGAGAAGTAAAAACAGTAGAACTGACAGCAACAAACACTCGGTTTCTGCTACAATCCTTATTTTGCTGCAGCAATCTATTTTTTTTTTGTAGCCCTCAGTCTCCTATGGGATAAATACATCTCCTCAAATAACTAAATACAAGACGACTGACAAAAATAAACACCCTGTTGCTGGGAGATAGCAGCACTATACTTCACAATCTCCACTTTATTGCAGCAAAAAGCTTTATTTAACGCTGCCCTCAGTCTCCTCTCAGATAAAATGATTTCCACTAAAAAGTCAATACAACACAACTGTAAAAAATAAACACCCTGTGCCTGAGATGCGGCAGTATTATCCTCCACATTCTCCACTCCACGTTTGTTTATTTGCTGCCCTTAGTCTCCTCTTGGATAAAATTCTCCCCCGAGAAGTAAAAACAGTAGAACTGACATCAACAAACACTCTGTTTCTGCTACAATCCTTATTTTGCTGCAGCAATCTATTTTTTTTTGTAGGACCCAGTCTCCTATGGGATAAATACATCTCCTCAAAGAACTAAATACAAGACAACTGACAAAAATAAACACCCTGTTGCTGGGAGATAGCAGCATCATTAAACATCACATTCTCCACTTTAATGCAGCAAAAGGCTTTATTTAAGGCTGCCCTCAGTCTCCTCTCGGATTGAATTTTTCCACTAAAAAGTAAATACAAGACAACTGACAAAAATAAACACTCTGTGCCTGAGACGCAGCAATATTAAACTCCACATTCTCTACTCCACTCATTGTTTGTTTATTTGCTGCCCTTAATCTCCTGTTGGATAAAATGTTCTCCCGGGAAGTAAAAACAGTATAACTGACAACAACAAACACTTTGTTTCTGCTACAATCCTTATTTTGTTGCAGCAATCAATTGTTTTGTAACCCTCAGTCTCCTATGGGATACATACATCTCCTCAAAGAAGTAAATACAAGACAACTGACAAAAATAAACACCCTGTTGCTGGGAGATAGCAGCATTATACTTCACATTCTCCACTTTATTGCAGCAAAAGGCTTTATTTAATGCTGCCCTCAGTCTCCCATCGGATTAAATGATTTCCACTAACAAGTAAATACAAGACAACTGACAAAAACAAACACCCTGTGCCTGAGACGCAGCAGTATTATACTCCACATACTCTACTCCACTGCACATTTGTATATTTGCTGCCCTTAGTCTCCTCTTGGATAACATTATCCCCCGAGAAGTAAAAACAGTAGAACTGACAGCAACAAACACTCTGTTTCTGCTACAATCCTTATTTTGCTGCAGCAATCTATTTTTCTTTGTAGCCCTCAGTCTCCTATGGGATAAATACATCTCCGCAAATAAGTAAATACAAGACAACTGACAAAAATAAACACCCTGTTGCTGGGAGATAGCAGCATTAAACATCACATTCTCCACTTTAATGCAGCAAAAGGCTTTATTTAAGGCTGTCCTCAGTCTCCTCTCGGATTAAATGTTTCCACTAAAAAGTAAATACAAGACAACTGACAAAAATAAACACCCTGTGCCTGAGACGCAGCAATATTAAACTCCACATTCTCCACATTTGTTTATTTGCTGCCCTTAGTCTCCTCTTGGATAAAATTCTCTCCCGGGAAGTAAACACAGTAGAACTGACAACAACAAACACTTTGTTTCTGCTACAATCCTTATTTTTCTGCAGTAATCAATTGTTTTGTAACCCTCAGTCTCCTATGGGATAAATGCATCTCCTCAAAGAAGTAAATAGAAGATACTCTCATTCTCCTCAATGACTATGTCTTGTTCTAACGAGTTGATGTGTTATCTACTATTGAGGTGAAAAACTAGGCTTTTTCATGATCAATGACTTAACTGGTAGCGTCACGCCTTCATTGCTATCTGCCCGCAACCCCAAGTGTCTCCAGAGCCCTGCGAGTGATGACTTTTCAATGGTGAATTCAGCCATGAAAATGCAGCAATCTGTTTCGCCCTGGAGGCTGGCTGCTGTGCACACAGGCGTTAAAAAGACCTACAGTACGCGCACTGCAGCGGCGTGTGAAGGCTTTAAATGGAGGCCCAAGAGGGATGCCATGGCCTCGGTGAATGCATGTAAGAAACGCGATTTACATCAAATGCAGATTCAGTAGTATGGTTTGTTTTGAAATATGTGGTCATTATATGGGTTAGATATGCATGGCGGGTAACAGCCATTTATAGCTTGGTCTTTACAAAAAGGTAAAATGACACAGTCGGTGTCAGCCGTAATGGCTAGAAATTAGCAAATGATCTTATTGGTCACACACTCGAAACGCTGCAGAGCTCTTCAGCCTCCCACAAAGCTGAGCAATGTGTGGCAGCGACTGTCGCATTAGAGCGCACTGTGGAGCTCTTCAACGGTGCAAAGGGAGGGCATCTGACGGCTTTGCTGCGCCACATTTGGCCACCAAAACAGCGAGGGTGAAAAGTTCTGTCAAGTCGCGGCTGCGGATTTGGTGAGAAAGCTTATTTGGGGATTTATCACGGTGTCACTTATGGAGCATCATCATGGAGAAACATCCTCATTGGCTAATCCTTCATAATGTTCTGATTAGTTGAAACAAGTCTCTCGGATTTCAGATTTAATGTTGGACAGAGTGCATTATTTGTATTTAAAAAAAACATTTTTTTTTTTACAAACTTTCTATTAGGGTTGACCCCAGGCTATTATTTTGAGACCGGTACCAAGATATAGTTATTAAAAATAAAGGAGACCACACAAAATGTCATTATGCATTGGCATTAAATAAGATAGTAAACATACTAGAAAACTACCGGTAGTCTTTTAGACTTAAGTAGACAAACAAAGGCTCCTAATTAGTCTGCTGACGTATGCAGTAACATATTGTGTCATTTATCATTCTATCATTTTGTCAACATTATGAGGGACAAGCGGTAGAAAATGAATGGATTATTATTCTACTCGTTCTTTTGCTGTTAATAACAGATTACTTTCTCTTTTAACATGTTGTATCAACACTTATTTTTATAGATGTCCGATAAATGCTTTAAAATGTAATATCGGAAATGATCTGTATCGTTTTGTTTTTTATCGGTATCGGGTTTTTTTGTTTGTTTTGTTTTGTTTTTAAATCAACATAAAAACACAAAATACACTTACAATTAGTGCACCAACCCAAAAAACCTCCCTCCCCCATTTACACTCATTCACACAAAAGGGTCGTTTCTTTCTGTTATTAATATTCTGGTTCCTACAATATATATCAATATATATCAATACAGTCTGCAAGGGATACAGTCCGTAAGCACACATGATTGTGCGTGCTGCTGGTCCACTAATAGTACTAACCTTTAACAGTTAATTGTACTCATTTTCATTAATTAGTAGTTTCTATGTAACTGTTTTTATATTGTTTTACTTTCTTTTTTATTCAAGAAAATGTTTTTAATTTATTTATCTTATTTTATTTTATTTATTTTTTTAAAAAGGACCTTATCTTCACCAAACCTGGTTGTCCAAATTAGGCATAATAATGTGTTAATTCCACGACTGTATATATCGGTATCGGTTGATATCGGTATCGGTTGATATCGGTATCGGTAATTAAAGAGTTGGGCAATATCGGAATATCGGATATCGGCAAAAAGCCATCATCGGACATCCCTACTTATTTTAAAATGTAATAAGCACTTATTCTTCTTTTGTTACTTTACATACGTTTCGGGTGATACAACAAATCTGGTTATCGATCTGATACCAAACAGTTACACGGTCATACATCAATGTCCTCCTGTGTCCAGGAACGTCATTCCTGAGTTAATAAACAATGGAGAAAGGCAAAAGATGTTGTGATAACAGGAAATATCATGTAATCATTTTAGTATCGGCTCTTGTACTTGGCATTGTTATAGTCTCTTGTTGTATAAATCCACCCATTTGTTTACATTCAGGAGGTTTATAGCGCCACCTTTATTGTTAGTTTTAAAACCAAAAAATATGTCCATTTTCCCTCTCTTGTCACCGCTTCTAAGTGCTCTGTGTGTGTGTTGACTCGCGACATGCGCCTCGGCTCATATTACCAGTAATGTCACCACAGCGCGGCGTCATGTCAATGAAAAACAAAAAAGTACAGGTATTTTTCAAAGGCAGTATAGTACTTTTTTTATTATTTAGAACCACAGTACTTTACTAGTTAAATTCAAAGTTAAAGTACCCATGATTGTCACACACACACTAGGTGTGGCAAAATTATTCTCTGCATTTGACCCATCACCCTTGATCACCCCCTGGGAGGTAAGGGGAGCAGTGAGCAGCAGCGGTGGCCGCGCCCGGGAATCATTTTTGGTGATTTAACCCCCAATTCCAACCCTTGATGCTGAGTGTCAAGCAGGGAGGTAATGGGTCCCATTTTTATAGTCTTTGGTATGACTCGGCCGGGGTTTGAACTCACGACCTACCGATCTGTACCAGTACAGGCTACCGTACAAACTTAGTTTCTGTACAAACTCATACCATTTGTGATGTGCTTGTTGAGACAATCTTGTCTGAGGTTAAGCAAGGAGAAAAAGCAGCTTAATTAGTTTCCACTATCTAGCATAAGTGGGTATTTTGAGACCAATCTGATTGCACGGTTAAAATAAATTAAGCCTCTTAGGGAGGAATTGTCCAAAATTGGAAGGAAAGTGAAGAACCTTGAGCACGAGTCCTTTGCAGCTTTGCTTGTTCCCCTCCAGGGAGACATGGTGTTAATTGTCAAAGTGACTAAAAAGGTTAAAATTCTTTAATTAATAGCGATCTCAGAGCCTCTGGATTGAACAGACCCACTAAAGACCCGATACAGTAACAGAGGGTCCTCGAAGCAATCTTATCATGCACTCAATGTCGTGTCCTAATGAAGTCACGTGACAGTGAAAGACATTAGTGGCGAACCCTATGGGTTGTAGTAAAAATGCTTTGTTGGATATACTACTGCTAGCACACTGTACATGTAAAACAGATATAATCTAAATTTTATAATCATTCCATGTGCAAACTTTTTCCTGAAAAGTCAAAGCATGCAGTGGCCAAACAAAAAATGCATCAGCTTTGTGTTATAAGTCACTAATTTTATAATTATATTTAGCTAATAGCATTAAAATGACAGATTGTTGTTGTTACACAGTCTTTTTGCTTATTTTTGTACATGTTTGCTGTTGTTTCTTTGTTTGATTTTATCTCGACAATATTCTGAAGGCCAACAAAACTCGCGCTGCTAGACGCAAATGGCCCCCGGGCCGCAGTTTGGACTACCCTGCACTAGACAAATGATCAATAACTTACTGGTTAATAACTTATTGGTCTTTGCTAAGTCCCATTCGGGCTTTTGAAGAGACATGTTGCCAAATGTTAACACGTGTGTGCTTGTCAGTGCCAGTAAGGTGTGAGCCCAATTTCATGGTCCAAAGTGACAGTGAGTGTTTTGTAGAAAGCATTGAGTTGTGTGTGAAAGGTCGATAATCCCAGTACCTGTAAAAATGTGGTACCGTTGAGGTACCATATTTTGGTACTTCAAATGTTAATAAATGTTGATTTGTTTAATAATAAAATATAATTTTAATTGAACATTTAACACTGAGATGATAATGATACTTGTGCTGTCCAGTTGTTGTATGTTGTTTTCTTACAAGTGGAGGTGTCCGATAATATCGGACTGCCGATATTATCGGCCGATAAATGCTTTAAAATGTAAGATCGGATATTATCGGTATCGGTTTCAAAATGATCGGTATCGGTTTCCAAAAGTAAAATTTATGACTTTTTAAAACGCCGCTGTGTACACGGACGTAAGGAGACGTAAAGAGCGCCAATTAACCTTTGTGCCGGCCCAGTCATATCTACGGCTTTTCACACACACAAGTGAATGCAAGCCATACTTGGTCAACAGCCATACAGGTCACACTGAGGGTGCCCGTATAAACAACTTTAACACTGTTACAAATGTGCGCCACACTGTGAACCCACACCAAACAAGAATGACAAACACATTTCGGGACATAAACTAATATAAACACTTACATCATAAACATAAACACTACAGAACAAATACCCAGAACCCCTTGCAGCACTAACTCTTCCGGGACGCTACAGTATACACCCCCTGCTATCCCCCCCCCCCCCCCCCACCTCAACCCCGCCCACCTCAACCTCCTCATGCTCTCTCAGCATCTCTCAAACTGCTGTTTTGAGGCATGTTAAAAAAAATGATGCACTTTGTGACTTCAATAATAAATATGGCAGTGCCATGTTGGCATTTTTTTCCATAACTTGAGTTGATTTATTTTGGAAAACCCTGTTACATTGTTTAATGCATCCAGCGGGGCATCACAACAAAATTAGGCATAATAATGTGTTAATTCCACGACTGTATATATCGGTATCGGTTGATATCGGTATCAGTAATTAAGAGTTGGACAATATCAGAATATCGGATATCGGCAAAAAAGCCATTATCGGACATCTGTACTTACAAGTATTATATTGCATGTGGTGAGACAACAGTAGTGTATAGTTGTGTTGCCTAGTCAGCTATTAAGCTGAATTGAGTTTTATGGTGCACCCTACAAAGTGTTTATACTGTAAGTATTGTGCTTACTATGCAACAGCTGTTTTATTGTAACACCCATCCTAGTTGAAGTTATCATTACCAAATTTGGAGGTGTTGAAATCAATAATGCTAATCAGTAGCATAAATTAGCATCACGCTAGCGCATTTTGAAAAATTAGAGCCTTACTCTACGTTGTATTGTTTTTTTTTTATCAAACATACTTGCTCTCTTTGGCATGGAAAATTGCAACATTACCGAGAGGCAGTCCAACTGAGTTTGCTTTAAGTGCTGCTTGAGTGCTTCTTTGCCCGCTAAGAGTTTAAGTCGGGCGAGTCTGCAACCGGACGTGATGTCATGTGCAACAAAGTTATCGAAATATGGTACCGTTTCATTTGACGTGAATTGATACTCGGTAGTACCAATGTAATGCAGTCAAGGCCTATACATTTCCAAAGTCGGTACCCATCCCTACTTGTGGGGTTTACCAATAACAGTGCCATCTTGTGATGCGTTTGTCAGAAAGTTAGTTATATTAGCCTACTATCAAAATGTAGTTATATAAGTGTTATAATGAAGACAACACATGATGCAAGTGTCTATATTAGCTATATTAGCCTACTATCAAAATTATTTTAAAAGTCTTATATAAGTGTTATAATGAAGACAACACATGATGTAAGTGTTTATATTAGTTATATTAGCCTACTATCAAAATTACTTTAAAAGTCTTATATACGTGTTATAATGAAGACAACACATGATGTGTTAGCACCTTGCATGGCAGCTCCCTCCATCAGTGTGTGAATGTGTGTGTGAATGGGTGAATGTGGAAATACTGTCAAAGCGCTTTGAGTACCTTGAAGGTAGAAAAGCGCTATACAAGTATAACCCATTTATCATTTATATGTGTCTATATTAGCTATATTAGCCTACTATCAAAATGACTTTAAGTCTTATATACGTGTTATAATGAAGGCAACACATGATGTAAGTGTCTATATTAGCTATATTAGCCTACGATCAAAATTACTTTAAAAGTCTTATATAAGTGTTATAATGAAGACAACACATGATGTAAGTGTCTATATTAGCTATAATAGCCTACAATCAAAATAGCTATGCGTTGCAGGCTGATGCAAATCTTTCTTGACAGAAATATTGGAATGTAATATTTATTGTACACATTTTTACAGCATTGGAAAACATTAGTAAAATGGAGGATTCTCAGAAGGTGAGATAACTCCTGGAAATGACTGTCTTAGAATGGCCAAAAGTATAGATGTGTGTGTCCAAGTTAAACGAAACGGCAGGCTGTCTTATTCTAATGGATTTATTACAATCTTTGGAAAGCTAGGTAGTTTGCTGTGGTCTGGAACAACAAGGCACACAAACAACTATCTGAAATGCAGCCAATATAACATACAGATAATGTGTCATGAGACATGCAAATATGAATTAAATACACAGAGGGCATAAGTAAAAGAAATTAAACGAGCTCAAATATGCCTTAGAGACGAGGCATAATGATACAATATGGAAATACAGCTAGCCTAAATAGCATGTTAGCATCAATTAGCTTGCAGTCATGCAGTGACCAAATATGCCGGATTAGCACTCCTCTAACAAGTCAATAACGTCAACAAAGCTCACCATTGTGCATTCACGCACAGCGTAAAAAGTTTGGTGGACAAAATGAGACAAAGGAGTGGCATGAAACACGTCTTTCTGTGGCAGCGTCAGAGAAAGTTGTACATGTAAACAAACGACGGTGAGTTCAAGATTAGTAGGACAAAACGGCGCTCGCCAAATACTCTATAAAACAAATACTAATATAAACGGTGGGATTTCTAACAATTAGGAAGGCTTGTGTCATGTTTGATCTCCTACAGAGACAATATTCTAAAAATATATATATTTTTCACCCCACTTTTTTTCCATTTTCATAAATGTTTTAAAAAACTCCAGAGAGTCACTCGAGCGGTGTTATAGAGCCACATCTAGAGCTATACTAGATCTTTACTGATCTTTCTTTTTTGTAACATGAAGTGAATACGTGTACTTTTGTACCTATTTCCCCATATTTCTACACAACAACTCAAATATGGTAACACTGGTGAGCAGTAGAGAATATGGAGTGATTTTTGGTCCGGAACATATTTGGCCTTATTCATTATTTATGTATTTCTTGTCACTTTATTTGAGATTTCCAGTTCATTTGCACATTTATTATTATGCACAACATTTGGTTTATTTTGTTTGTTTGTATTTGTTTATTTGAAGGACAATGTTCAGTTACATTAAGAAGATGGCTGCACCAGATTTAGCACCATGCTAATTTCCATCAGTAGTCCTTTTATGGTGCATCCAACATCCACAATTAAATTACACAGAATTGAAAATACACAACAATATGGAAATTACATAATGATAAACCATTTAGAATACAAGTACGATACATAGAGGGTATGTGAGTTACAAATCAGCGGGCGGTCAAGTTGCAGTATTTTAGCAGCTTCATGCCTCACAACACGAAGGTCCTGAGTAGTCCTGAGTTCAATCCCGGGCTCGGGATCGTTCTGTGTGGAGTTTGCATGTTCTCCCCGTGACTGCGTCAGTTCCCTCCGGGTACTCCGGCTTCCTCCCACCTCCAAAGACATGCACCTGGGGATAGGTTGATTGGCAACACTAAATGGTCCCTAGAGTGTGAATGTGAGTGTGAATGTTGTCTGTCTATCTGTGTTGGCCCTGTGATGAGGTGGCGACTTGTCCAGGGTGTACCCCGCCTTCTGCCCATGTGCAGCTGAGATAGGCTCCAGCACCCCCCGCGACCCCGAAAGGGACAAGCGGTACAAAATGGATGGATGGATGGCTAGACTACTGCAACACACTTCTTGTCGGGATCCCCAGCAAGAACATCCAGAAGCTGCAATACATACAGAATAGTGCTGCTAGGATCCTGATGACAGTGCGGAAATATGACCATAACACACCAACTCTCAAATCCTTTCACTGGCTTCCTGTTCCACCCAGGATTGAATTCAAAGTCTCCCTACTAACCAGGGGTCGGCAACCTTTACCACTAAAAGAGCCATTTTGACCCGTTTCACAAATTAAAGAAAACAATGGGAGCCACAAAACTCTTTTGAAATTTAAAATGAAATACCGGTAACACTGCATACAAAGTTTTTTTTTTGCTTTGTGCTATGTATAAACCAGGGGTCTCAGACACGCGGCCCGCACCTTAATATGAAAATGTAATGTTAGTGCGGCCCGCGAGTTTTATATGAATGGCGCTTGACAGCGTCATACTTGCCAACCCTCCCGATTTTTCCGGGAGACTCCCGAATTTCAGGGCAACTATTCCCTCGAATGTCTGGTGATGTTCACCCTAACAACAATAATAAGGGCGCGCCGTGATGGCACTGCCTTTAGCGCCCTCTACAACCTGTACATACAGCGTGCCAGCCCAGTTGTGTGTTATATGAGGGCTACATTATACACACCCCCGCAACCACCAAACCCCGCCCCCCCACACAGCAACCCCCCCTCCGTGCGTCGGTTGAGGTGGGCGGGTTTGGTGGTAGCGGGGGTGTATAATGTAGCCCGGAAGAGTTAGGGATACATGGGATTCTGGGTATTTGTTCTGTTGTGTTTATGTTGTGTTTCAGTGCGGATGTTCTCCCGAAATGACGTTTGGGTTCACAGTGTGGCACATAATAGTAAGAGTGTTAAAGTTGTTTATACAGTCACCCTCGGTGTGACCTGTATGGCTGTTGACCAAGTATGCCTTGCAGTCACTTACGTGTGTAAGCAGAGGCCGCATACAACATGTGACTGGGCCGGCACGCAGATAGTATTGTGAAAAAGCGGAGGCGACGACAGGTTGTAGAGGACGCTAATAAAAGCAGTGCCATCACGGCACGCCCTCAATATTGTTGTCCGGGTGAAAATCGGAGAATACTTGCCCCGGGAGATTTCCGGGAGAGGCACTGAAATCCGAAAGTCTCCCAGAAAACTCGGGAGGGTCGGCAAGTATGCAGCTGAGCCGCATCAGAGTGGTCAAAGAGCCGCATGCGGCTCCGGAGCCGCGGGTTGCCGACCCCTGCTACTAACCCACCAGTGCCTCCATGGAAATGCCCCCCTCTACCTCAAAGAACTACTCACCCCCAAATCCTCCACACGACACCTCCGCTCCGGACAGGCTAACCTCCTCCAACCTCCGAGGACAAAGCTACGAACAATGGGAGACCGAGCTTTCTGCTCTGCCGCTCCCAGTCTGTGGAACGCTCTCCCTGACCACCTGAGGGCAACACAGACTGTGGATGCTTTTAAAAAAGGCTTAAAAACCCTTCTTTTTTAAAAAGCCTTTTTTTAGATATATGCATACTAGTTTTAGCTATTTGGCTGTTTTAGTTTTTATTTTTTTATTTTTTTATTATCTTTATTTTTTTATACACTGTAGCACTTTGAGGTTGTTTACTCAATGTAAAGTGCTTTTTACAAATAAAATATATTATTATTATTATTATTATTCAAAGTGCAGAAGTATATAAAGTGCAGCAGTTTTTTATCAAAGTCCACATACCATCAGATTATACCCATAAGGGTATCATTCAATAGCCATATACCCCATTGGTATTGCATACGTAAAAAAGTTTGCGATGTTACAAGATTGGAATGGTACTCTGGTTCAATGTTCGTCTATTTGTATTTGACTTTCTTTTCTACTGTTATCGAATTGAATTATTTTAGTTTTTTTACTGAGATTCAAATATAGTCTGTTTTTGTCAAACCATCTCTTCAATTTGTTCATTTATTATGTTATTATTTGCATTAGCTTCTGTGTGTTTTCTCCTGAACAAAATGCAGACAGTGGGTCGTGTGTTTACCTCACACAAGACAATGTAGTTGGGGCATTTTTACAACGTGGAAAAAAACTAACAAAGAGGCGCCACAAATAAAAAAGCATCGGCTCAAAGTTGGTAGCAGTCATGGCGCCCTGTAGTCACGTGAGTGCCTTTTGACCAATCATTGAGGAGATCGCCTGAAACCGAGTCGGCCGTACTCTCTTTATACACGACTCAGCAAAAACAAAAAAAATGAAAGCCTTCACACATTTTATTTTGTTGTGTTCACACCGTTCAATAAATATCCTTCCTAAGCTGCTTAGGCAGCCGCAGACATAAAAAGTAGGTGCTTCTTAAGGGCAGACGGTATATGTTTCTAGGCACAGCAGCGGCTTAATAACATTTACATTTTCATCCCGACAGAACTCTTCTTCCAAACGCATTTTTCCGGCAGTTTCATAGCAACAGCAGCGCTCCACACAAAGCCTTTCTTTACCTTCTCCTTTGTGCGGCGTCTGAACACAACAAGGCGACTTTCTTGCAGAGCACACAATGTAAAGATAGCGCCCGGGTCCGAGTGAGGTAATGCAGCCTCAAATTCATCACCAGCCGTCTCCCACACAGCTTACATAAGACCAGGGAGGGACTGACGTCAAAGAGACAAAACAAGCCATGAAGACACAACTTGACAGCTAATAGTACAAAAATGCTGCCATCAAAGCCGTATCTGACCATAAAAACTCTGATCATCAATAAATGTAACAATTATCCTTTCCTAATTACCCGGGTTTAATGAGATTCTACCACCGCCTTACTAAAAAGAAAGCTCTGATGGCTCTATCAACACTTGGCAGAACACAAATTAGAACTCTGTAATGAGTTTCAACCATCTCTGTTTTACAGTCTGGCGGGTTCTTGACTAATGAGTTCCAGGGAGAGGACCTAAAGCAAATAATAATAAATAACTGAGAAAAGATTAGTACTTTTTGATGATATACAGTCGTGATCAAAAGTTTACATACACTTGTAAAGAACATAATGTCATGGCTGTCTTGAGTTACCAATAATTTCTACAACTCTTATTTTTTTCTGATAGAGTGATTGGAGCACATACACTACCGTTCAAAAGTTTGGGGTCACATTGGAATGTCCTTATTTTTGAAGGAAAAGCACTGTACTTTTCAATGAAGATAACTTTAAACTAGTCTTAACTTTAAAGAAATACACTCTATACATTGCTAATGTGGTAAATGACTATTCTAGCTGCAAATGTCTGGTTTTTGGTGCAATATCTACATAGGTGTATAGAGGCCCATTTCCAGCAACTATCACTCCAGTGTTCTAATGGTACAACGTGTTTGCTCATTGGCTCAGAAGGCTAATTGATGATTAGAAAACCCTTGTGCAATTATGTTCACACATCTGAAAACAGTTTAGCTCATTACAGAAGCTACAAAACTGACCTTCTTTTGAGCAGGTTGAGTTTCTGGAGCATCACATTTGTGGGGTCAATTAAACGCTCAAAATGGCCAGAAAAAGATAACTTTCATCTGAAACTCGACAGTCTATTCTTGTTCTTAGAAATGAAGGCTATTCCACAAAATTGTTTGGGTGACCCCAAACTTTTGAACGGTAGTGTACTTGTTGGTCACAGAAAACATTCATGAAGTTTGGTTCTTTTATGAATTTATTATGGGTCTACTGAGAATGTGACCAAATCTGCTGGGTCAAAAAGAACTTTCCTCCAGAGGGTCTTATCTTTGTCCGTGTGATGTCAAATGAAACAAAAATTGAGCTGTTTGGCCACAATACCCAGCAATATGTTTGGAAGAGAAAAGGTGAGGCCTTTAATCCCAGGAGCATCATTCCTACCGTCAAGCATGGTGGTAGTATTAAGCTCTGGGCCTGTTTTGATGCCAATGGAACTGGTGTTTTACAGAGAGTAAATGGCACAATGAAAAAGGAGAATTACCTACAAATTCTTCAGGACAACCTAAAATGATCAGCCCAGAGGTTGGGTCTTGGGCGCAGTTGGGTGTTCCAACAGGAAAATAACCCCAAACACACGTCAAAGTGATAAAGGAATGGCTAAATCAGGCTAGAATTAAGGTTTTAGAATGGCCTTCCCAAAGTCCTGATTTAAACGTGTGGACAATGCTGAAGAAACAAGTTCATGTCAGAAAACCAACGCATTTAGCTGAACTGCACCAATTTTGTCAAGAGGAGTGGTCAAAAATTCAACCAGAAGCTTGCCAGATTCTTGTGGATGGCTACCAAAAGCGCCTTATTGCAGTGAAACTTGCCAAGGGACATGTAACCAAATATTAACATTGCTGTATTTATACTTTTGACCCAGCAGATTTGGTCACATTTTCAGTAGACCCATAATTAATTCATAAAAAAAACTAACTTCATGAATGTTGTTTTGTGACCAACAAGTATGTGCTCCAATCACTCTATCACAAAAAAATAAGAGTTGTAGAAATTATTGGAAACTCAAGACAGCCATGACATTATGTTCTTTACAAGTGTATGTAAACTTTTGACCACGACTGTATATAATGTGTTCATGTGGAATCATTATTACCATAATTAATTACTATTAGGAGTGTTCCAATCCGATATTGACAACAGTCTGATATCAGCAATAAAAAAATAAAAAACTGATTATACTGGCTTGCATCTCCGATATGACCGCTCTGATCCAAGGAGTCCTGCAGCGCGTTTACTTGTGCCAAGATGGACAGCCAGTTAATATCTAAATGTCCTGCAATAAACACACAGGGTTGGTCTTTTCTTGTCAAGTCATTCACAACATGTTAACATAGGCTATTAGGTGCTGGCAGCTACACAACAGCTAAGCACACAATAGCTCACAAGCTAGACATACCATACGTAATAAGTGTACTTAATTAAACAACACTGCAGCCTAAACCACATTTGTTAATATAATTAAGTAATCATAGTTGCATATTACTTACAAATACGAAGTCTCCAAGGCTGAAGCGTATTAGAAAGTATCCAGGAACAAACGTGTCCGCATCATTCGACTTACTGCATCATGACCTTAATTTAATGAAATAGTGTGGTCATTTGATATCGCCAAAAAAAAAGGGGGGGGGGGGGGATACCACTCCACTTCAACTTAAAGACAGTATAAGTCAATTTCAATTCGGTTAATAATAAGTTAGTATTTTTCATACCTACCATTGATCTCTGCTTGAGTAATTTTACTTGGTCAAACCATTTCTAAGATTCTACACTACAGAATAATAAGAATATGTATGTATCAATATCAGTATTGGGCATTGGCCAAAACTTAACGTTTCAATATCGGTATTGTATCGGAAATGAAAAAGATGCATCGGAACACCCTTAATATTTAAATGGCTTCCAAGATCCAAATTCAGGGTATAAAGCACATAGAGCCAATCAGTATTAGAAATGATTTAAAATGTCAAATAATTATACTTTAATTTACTTAGACAAATATGTTTATTTAATTGTATTTTTACATAATAAGTTGACACACATTGAAAACAGTTTAAATTAAAAACTGCCATGATGACAAATAAATACATGATGAAATAGTAAAGATGATAGACGTATAGGATTATAATTCTCAATTCAATTAATGCATAGATAATTGTATCACTTATTTCACATTAAAAAACATTGAAATTGGCTTTTTTAAATTGAATTTTGACACAAAAAATACATTTTTATTTGGAATTGCATTGCACCACATTTTAAAACATTATTGCTCAACAATCCCAAGAGCTCCATGGACAGCGTATGTGGGGTTTTTGTATAATCCTGCTCACTAATATAAAGTAAATGAATACCATGAATTCTGGACTATAAACTGCTATTTTTTCTCTTAGGCTTTGAACCCTGCGGTTTATAAAACGGTGCAGCTAGATTATGGGTTTTTTTTCGCTGACGACCATAATCCAAATATTATTATTTTTTAAATAAGCAAAAATACTAGATAGGTGTGTTATTGTTTGTGCTATGGTGCCATCTTTTGGACGAGTTAGCTCAAAGCAGGTGCTGCAGTGCTGCATTGTCCTTCTGTTGAGACTGAGCTTTCAACCGGAAGTACAAGTGCATTTCCGCCTTCTAGCCGTCAATAGCGTTTCTACTCATAGGGATTCTTCATCCGTCACTTCAAGGAACGTTTGTAAGTTTTACAATATAACTAAAACTGTTCATACTTACTAAAACGTCCCATGTGTGATGTCTGTAAGACTGTTTTCATGCATATTTGTAAGTGCTATCGTAATGTTATGAAGCTAGCGTCTGTCACAGTATGTTGGTGACGAACCCCAAGATGCAGAGAAGGCAGGATTGGTGCAGGAAAACATAATTTAATGTCCAAAATTAATGTAAAACACAAACCAGGAACTAGGAATAGCCAAACTGAAAACAGGAACCAGCAAACAGAAAAACTGGAAACGGCTAACTGGATACAGCTAACAGGAAAACAAGAAGCTAGGAGACAGCAAACTACAAATAGCTATCAGGAACAGCTTACCGCTACGACGACAGCGACAAGGACAAGTAGTAACGACAATGACATCGACAATACTCCAGCACAGACTGGATGGCAAGGCAGGTTTAAATAGTAGCTGGCTGATCGACACCAGGTGTGGCCAGGTGCCAATCAGCCGCAGCTGAGGGGAAACAGCGCTCAGGGAAACAAGCAGGAAACAACCAAAATAAAAGCGCTGACAGGAAATAAAGACAAACACAGAGGAAAAACTAAAACATAACCAAACTGTCAGGGACAACCCTGACAGCGTCATTAGCATTAGCTAATATGGTAACACGTGTCTGTGTTATTATTATTAACTTAAAATGCCATTGTTTTTGTATTGTTTCAGTTTCGTAAATTCACCAAGGCGTCACCGTGGAGTTATTGAGTCTGTTTAGCTGATTGGAGAGCTAGCTTCCGCAGCTAGTGTTTCCATGACGATGACTTCTGTTTTGTTTGATCAGCCATTTTACTGCCGTTTTACAGACGGAAACAATTAAGGTATGTAAATACACATTTACAAAAACTTGCTGTGTTAACTCATTTAATAATGTATATATCTGTAACTTATAGTCAGGTGCAGCTAATACATGGAAAAAAAAAAATCTTCTTCTACAATGTAGTGGGTGCAGCTAATATATCGGTGTGCTCTATGTCCTGAAAATACGGTAAATCCAGTGGTCTTATACAGGAGTATGATTCCCCTACAAGACTAAAAGTCAGCTGATCACTTCACTCAATTCAACATAATGCATAGATCATTTTATCATTTATTTCACATTTAAACTGAATTTTGACACAAAAAATATTTTTTTATTTGGAATTGCATTGCACCACATTGAGTTTTTTTCTTTGGGCTTCTTGACCACTTTGACTGCTGCACAGTGACGGAATGAGGCCAGTGAATTGACGCTGCAGGTAGAATGAAATGGAAGCATGCAGACTGACTGACCACAGATGTGACATCAGGCCTACGGGGCTGATGGGAATGCAGGTGAGGTAAGTGCTGATCCAAACAGCCTTGTCCATCACACAAAAAGTACCCGTTCAGTTCAGTTCAGTTTATTTCGAACATGCATACAATGCAATGAGAAAGTAATGCATCACAAATTTCCAGTTGTTTCATTACAGCACGTCCGAAAAGGAGTAGTAAGAAGCAGAGCTTATTTAATCCTACCCCTTTTCATGTCATAGCTGTCTTATCCCATTTATTTGTTTTCTGTTTGTAACAGAACAGTGAATAAATAAATAATAAATAAATAAAAACGCCATAAGTAGGTAAAGAAATATGGAATACATTCATAATCGTTGTCTTTCTCTATTTTTTTTAAAGGTTCAATATATTTATGGTAACTGTTCTTCTTTGTACTTTTTGAACACTTGTAGTTTCAACAGTCTCTCAAACTGAATCATATTAGTGCTTTGTTGGATTTCTTTGGTTAATCCATTCCATAATTTAATTCCACATACTTATATGCTAAAAGGTCTTAAGTGTTGTACGTGCATACACATTTTTTACATTAGATTTTCCTCTTAGGTTATATTTCTCCTCTTTTGTTGAGAAGATTTGTTGTACATTCTTGGGTAGCAGGTTATAGTTTGATTTGTACATACTTTTAGCTGTTTTCAAATGCACCAAGTCATTGAATTTCAATATTTTTGATTCAACAAATAAAGGGTTTGTATGTTCTCAGTAGAGAATATGAAGGGATTTTTGGTCCAGAACATGTTTTGCTTTATTCATTATTGGCGTTTGTCTTGCTACTTTGTTGTATATTTTTTACATGAGATTTCCAGTTCATTTTATCATCTATTATTACACCCTAAAATGTGTTTTCTTTCACCCTTTCAATATCTACTCCGTCTATTTGTAATTGTGTTTGACTTTCTCTTCTACTGTTACTGAATATCATTATTTTAGTTTTACTGAGATTCAAAGATAGTCTGTTTTTGTTAAACCATCTTTTTAATTTGTTCATTTCTTCTGTTATTATTTGTATTAGCTTCTGTGTGTTCTCTCCTGAACAAAACACAGTTGTATCATCTGCAAATAATATTAACTTTAAGTCCTTTGTAACTTTACAAATGTTGTTTATATAAAGATTGAACAATTTTGGTCCCAGTATTGATCCCTGAGGTACGCCACAATATATTTTCAGCTCTGTAGAAGTGTGTTCTCCTATCTTCACGTATTTCTTCCTCTTGGTTAAGTAGCTTCTTACCCAGTTCAAGACCAACCCTCTTATTCCATACTGTTCTAATTTGTTTATTAAGATATCATGATTGATAGATTATGATGCTTTTGTTAAATCCATAAACACTGCCACTGTGCACTGTTTACCGTCTATTGAATTGGTGATCTCTTCCGTTATTTGGAATAATGCCATTGATGTTAAAATGTTGGCTCTGTGTCCGTATTGGTTGTCTGTGAGTATTTAATTTATGAATTTGTCCAACCTGTTGTTAAACAGTTTTTCAATGATTTTGGAAAATTGTGGAAGTAAAGAAACAGGTCTGTAGTTTGTAAACTGGTGTTTTTCTCCAGTCTTATAAATTGGTACGACTTTTGCTATTTTCATTTTGTCTGGGAATTTGCCTGTTTGAAATTATAGGTTGCTGATATATGGCAGGCATTATTCTCGGGTAAAAGCCATTAAAATCATGTCGGCTACACGTTCATATTGTTCTGCTGAAGACAGGGATGTAATGTGTTTTGAAAGACCATTTGTAAACTGAAAGAGAAACTACTGACTACATGCTGTACAGCACATACTGTGCATACAGATCGACAGTAAACGTCTCATCTTCCATGCCTCGCCTCTTCAATAACCCCTGTGCTTTGGAAGCTTTTAGGGCACACGCTGTACTGTGCAAGACTATTTATCTCTGAACAATGTTCTGTAAAATGATGTTGCTTCTTGTTGGAGGACAGCTAGTTGTGTTCCTGATATTCCGTGTGTGAGGAGTGTATATTGAAATTAGCGCTGTCAATGTTAACTAATACTAATAATCATAATAAATGATCGCATTAATTAAACACAGATTAATTTAGCAATTTAACATGCTCCTTTACGTTGAAGGCGGCGGGGGGTTGCTATTAGAGATCGACCGATAGGGTTTTTTTCAGGGCCAATACTGATTGTTAGTAGTCAAGGAGGCTGATAACCGATTTTTGGAGGCGATATTCATTTGCTGTAAAAGATTAATAGTATACGTCAGTAAACAGCTGGATAAGGCTTTAAGTTGTTTTATTTTAACATTATTTTGTAGGAAACGTCACACTAGTGCAGACATAATGTTTAATGTGGCGCAAATGTTGTGGTTAATTTAGCACCAAAAAACATCAGGGGATTTCACAAACACCTTTTATTATGCAAGTCTAACATTTGCATTTCAAAATATAGAAAATCGGTAAAAATATGAGATTTCTCTACATCACAATAACTCGCCAGCGACTCAATTTTATAGCAGTTGTTGGATTTAATACCTAAAAATATTCTCGTGAGGAAACATGAAATATTTTGAACATTTAAATAAAAACTATTCTGGGCTCTCTTTATGTAGCTTATAGTTGAAAATGTTTTCAAGATGGCTGACATATTTTCTTCCTGGATGTTACAGAAAGTATGAGAATGTGTGAGCTGCTGCCTGCTATTCTTTACTTAGATAATAAGTCTCCTTTTTGTCAAGATATTCATACAAATATTGGATTTTTGGCATACATATACAGTACAGGCCAAAAGTTTGGACACACCTTCTCATTCAATGCGTTTTCGTATTTTCAAGACTTTTTACATTGTAGATTGTCACTGAAGGCATCAAAACTATGAATGAACACATGTGGAGTTATGCACTTAACAAAAAAGGTGAAATAACTGAAAACATGTTTAATATTCTAGTTTATTCAAAAAAGCCACCCTTTGCTCTGATTACTGCTTTGCACACTCTTGGCATTCTCTCGATGAGCTTCAAGCACACCTGTGAAGTGAAAACCATTTCAGGTGACTACCTCTTGAAGCTTCTAAATAAATATATCAAATTAAAATGTTTTATGAGGGGTTTGGGGGGGTTGGCACAATCAAAGCTTAAAGCGTGACCCTCGGATGCAGAGACAGCAGGCTTAGCACAAGTAAAAATGTATTTAACAAGAGCAAGTGCAGCTAGGAAGTGCACAAGAAGGTCTACACTTGGTCAGGTAGCAACCAACAAAGATCCAGTCCCATCCACAGGAAGTTCGCATAAAAAGCATCCTGATTGGCAACCAAGGACGGGTAAAGAAGGCAGCCCTCAGTCCAGAAGAAATGAAAACACACAGGAAGTGTAAACAAGAAAACAAAAGCACTAGAACAGAAATGACATCAAGCAGCAGAAGCAAAAAAAAGTCCAAAACTGTCAGGGAGGGTCATAACCGTTTGTAAAGTGTAAAATAACTCATGTTATGCACATTTATACTAATGGACAACCGTGAAATCATTGAATCAAAAGGCCTTTGAAGGATTAAAATACATTAAAAGAAAAACATGATATATTTGCTATTTTTGTTTAGACCTGAAGTTGATTGAGAGATTTGCGCAAAGAAAGTACAAAAAAAATGAATCCAAAATATGTACATTACAGGCCAAAAGTTTGGACACACCTTCTCATTTCAATGGGTTTTCTGTATTTTCATGACTATTTACATTGTAGATTGTCACTGAAGGCATCAAAACTATGACACCTGTGAAGTGAAAACCCTTTCAGGTGACTACCTCTTGAAGCTCATCAAGAGAATGCCAAGAGTGCGCAAAGCAGTAATCAGGGTAAAGGGTGGCTATTTTGAATAAACTACAATATAAAATATGTTTTCAGTTATTTCACCTTTTTTTGTTAAGTACATAACTCCACATAAGTTCATTCATAGTTTTGATGCCTTCAGTTACAATCTACAATGTAAATAGTCATGAAAATAAAGAAAACACATTGAATGAGAAGATGTGTCCAATCTTTTGTTTGTCCTTTGAAAAATGAAGGATTTGTATGTACTGTTTGGCTTTGGGTATTGTTGAATAACTGCCAGTGTATCGTACCTCTGTGCAAGAATTGACATTGAAATGTTAAAATTCTACATGAAAAAACCCCTCTTTTGTATCATGGCGTAACAATTAAAAATGATGGCCAAACACAGCAATTATTTACTGAAAGGACAACAAAGTCAGCCTTTGTCCTCCGAGGGTTAAATTATGCAAGCAAGTAATTTACTGTGATAAATCAAAACCAATCACAATTCAAAGGTGTGTTTGTGTGAGGAACTCGCATGGTTGCCGGATTAGTGACCCCAAGATGCAGGAACCAGGAGAACGGAGAGCAGGTAAGAAGAGTTTAATTACTCCAAACAGAGAAGAAAGCAGTCTTGCATGTAACAGAACCAAACAAAAATCAATCTTCGAGCACTGAGGAGTGCGCGAGACGGGCATAAATAGGAACATGCTGATTGGCAGCCGGCAGCAGGTGAGGGAAAAAACACAGTGCTCAGCGGGACAAGCAGGAAATGGAAACAAATTAGGAGCACTGATAGGAAGTACATACAAAACAAAGAAGCACAAAGACAAATTAAGTGACAGATGTGTCACAGTTTGATATCATTTTTAAAAATGAACCGTTCGACTGCACTAAACTGAAAAGATTTTGAAATCCTGTGAGTGGACAAGGGCTATGGGGTTTAATAAACTCTGCTTCTTCCTACTCCTTTTTGGACGTGTTGAGTTGTGCAACTGCCATAAATTCTTGCTCCAATTGAACTTTGTATGCATGCTCGGGAAAAAACTCATCCAAACGAATACTATATTATTAAAGTGTTTTCTAATTCATCCACTTTGTGTTCTTTATATTCATTCAAGTTTTGAGGAAAAAGTACAACCAATTGACAAACAAGTAGAATCTTCTTGAATTGGACCATCATTTTTTTTTTTTTGTTCCATTAAAGCCCACTTTTATTACTTTTCTACCCCAAATTATAGAGAGTAAGCAAAAAGACGACAGCAACCATGACGTTTGAAAAAAAAGCTGAACAAGAAAAAAAAAAAAAGGCTGTGTCACTTCCCAGCGAGCAGCCAAGAGGAACAGATTGCTTCTGCTCGGCATGATCACAGTGGGGACCGGCCTGAAAGGGGTCTTTGTTTGCCCTCGGGGGAGAAAGCTGAATGGCATGGCTTGGAAGCGGAGGGTGGCATGGTGGTCTGGTGAAATTGGGACTGCGGTGGCGTGGGAGGCGGCATCTTTTTGCTGCGGGGCCCTCGCTCTCTTCTCTACCCTCCCAATCTTTCCAAGATCCGACTCGCCATGCGGTTCTGGGAGCGATGAGTGACGTCATCCAAGCTCTCACTTACCACAACAGTCAAACTACAACACTAAAAAAACTGTACTAAGAATGCACGGTATTGTTTTTTAGCCGATACTGATAACTTCCTGCTTCTCAAACCCAATACATATATGTATATAATTTTTGTATTTATTTAGATTTAACTGTAGTTTGTGCACACCTGTGCACTGCAAAACATGCTCATTGTAGCCATTAATCCTGACTTTCACATTTTGATTTAATAAAATAAGTTATTTAATTTTTGTTTTGTAGGTTAAAGGCCTACTGAAATGAAATGTTTTTATTCAAACGGGGATAGCAGATCCATTCTATGTGTCATACTTGATCATTTCGCGATATTGCAATATTTTTGCTGAAAGGATTCAGTAGAGAACATCGACGATAAAGTTCGCAACTTTTGGTCGCTGATAAAAAAAGCCTTGCCTGTACCGGAAGTAGCGTGACGTCACAAGTTGAAAGGCTCCTCACATTTTCCCATTGTTTACACCAGCAGCGAGAGCGATTCAGACCGAGAAAGCGACGATTACCCCATTAATTTGAGCCAGGATGAAAGATTTGTGGATGAGGTACGTGAGAGTGAAGGACTAGAGTGCAGTGCAGGACGCATCTTTTTTCGCTCTGACCGTAACTTAGGTACAAGATGATCCTCTGCTGGCCCCACGATGGACTGGACCCTCACACTATTAACTCCATTGCACTGGTCGCCCAGGGGGAGGGGTCCCCACATCTGCGGTTCCCCTCCAAGGTTTCTCATTGTATTCCATTGGGTTGAGTTTTTTCTTGCCCTGATGTGGGATCTGAGTCGAGGATGTCGTTGTGGCTTGTGCAGCCCTTTGGGACACTTGTGATTTAGGGCTATATAAATGAACTTTGATTGATAAACTTTGAAATGAGAACTGTTTTATTCTGTTAGACTAAAAAACAATGTTAATAAAGTTATTCTTTGCTGTATGTTGATCTATACTTCTTTATTTTTTGTTTTGTTTGTAGTTAATAAGGATACAATGTTATGCAGAGGTGTACCTATTACATTTTTATAGACAACTTATACTACCGTATTTTCCGGACTATAAGGTGCTAGTTTTTCCCTAATCTTTGAACTAGGGCTGGGCGATATGGCCTTTTATTAATATCTCGATATTTGTGGGCCATGTCACGATACACGGTATATATCACAATATTTTGCCTTAGCCTTGAATGAACACTTGATGCATATAATCACACCAGTATGATGATTGTGTCTACATTAAAAAATTCTTGTTCATACTGCATTAATATATGCTACTTTTAAACTTTCATGCAGAGAGGGAAATCACAACTAAGTCAATTGACCAAAACTGTATTTATTAAACAGTTATTAAGCAGTGGCACAAACATTCATGTCATTTCCAAAACAGAAAGTGCAAGATTGTCAGAGACATTTTAAAACAAGATATTTGTGCACTTTGTGCATGATGTCACTAAGATGACATATCAAAACAACACTAAATTAAAGTGCACTTTTTGTACAGAACGCCACTACAATAGTTAAAAACAAATAAGGTGCACTTTTGTACATGATGTCACAAGATATTTCAATAACTGTCAAATAAAAATGAGCTGCATAATAAGAAATCAAATAGTGTATGTCCTTCGTTCTGTGGTAGGTTCCTGCGGACGTTATCTCCTTCTGTTGTTGATTTCTTTTTCATACGGTGTTGATGTGGAAATGGTTGCTTCGGCATTTTGTTGGTGTGGCACCGAACGGAGATGTTCAAGCACTCTTCATTCTCTAGCGGGTGACTTTTCAAATTATGCTACACATTAGCAGTGCTGCTACTTTTTGTAGCAACGCTTTTGCCGCATAATTGTTCAACATCTTCCCGCTTGACGATATAGTCATTTTCTATATCGCGCAGAGACAAACCCGCGATATATCGAGTATAACGATATATCGCCCAGCCCTACTTTGAACCCTGTGGCTTATACAAAGGTGTGGCTAATCTATGGGCCAGCTAAACATGTACATACACACATTCAGTATATGTACACACATATACACACACACACACACACACACTCACTCACTCACTCACTCACTCACTCACTCACTCACTCACTCACTCACTCACTCACTCACTCACACACACACTCACACTCTCACACACACACACTTTACATGCAGTCGGCTTTCATTTTTTTAGCCCCTAAATCAAAAAATTTGGACACCCCTGTCCTAATCCCTTAATCCTGACCTTTTTGTCAATGTTGAGGACTATACCACAAGGCTTGTAGTTAAAAATCAAGGAAGACAAGTGAATGTCACATGGGGTCACCATATTTTCCCCATTGTTATGCTTGTCGGGGTTCGTCTGGAAGGATAAGAAGCTTCAGCTGAGTTGTTTTCATCAACAGAAAAACAAAATCCCATGTTAATCCTGCCATGACTTTCACTAATTAAAAGATTCTTGCAAAATGTAGCTAAATAATGTCCTGTTTAACAAAACTGTGTATAGTAGCATATACTGTATGTTTGGCTTAAAAAATGAAGAAAATAAACAAAAATTGGGTGGTCTGACACTCTGACATTCAAGAGGATGAAACGTCTGCAAATTCAATGTCATCAAATATTGGCCACATCCTTGAGCGGGGCCAAGTAGATTAAACCCTTTTTTTTCGGATTAAACTCTGCGCTAAAAGTTGCTGTAAAACTACCGGCCTCAAGCCTAAAAAAAATGCTGATCTCATTACCAGTGTGTAATCAGCCTTTTTAATGACGGGGGCCCCTTTCAGCGCCCCCTTCAAGTCACGTCATTCCATCTGCTGCACCGGGATTGTATCCTACTCTCCTCGCCTTGGAATAGAGATGGATTAGCAGAAAGCGCTAATGCTGCACCCTCCAGGCACTAATTACTGTACCACAATAAGCAGGATCTCATCTGCACGGCTCATTGGAGCGCTGCCACTCGCTGTTATTTCTTTTTTTTTTTTCTTCCTCGCCCCAGTCTTTACTTGCATCCTGAATGTGTGAGTACATCCATGGGAGACAACGGGGAGGTGAATTCTTGCAGCAATTTAGAGCACACCTGGAGAGTGATGGCGAAATGCGCCGTTGCCATGGTGACAGGAGGTTACAGCATCCAGGTACTCCAAGGGCGTAGAAATTTCATTTTTTTCCACTCGTCTCCCACACATTCACTCACAAGAACACATTTTTAAATATAATTAAAGTGTCAGAATCGTGTATGGTTATTTAAGCAAATACCGCAATTGTGTTATTAAAGTGAAAATGGACACCGAAAGCACATTTCACAGCACAAGGATTATTTTTTTCCCCACATATGACAGACCACAAGGCCACATCTTCATGCAGCATGGGACTAAATTCTAAAACCGGAATGTATTCCCCCCCCCCCCCCATATAATCCTCTCAGGCGGTTACATAAAACATCTTGATTGAGAGAAATAATCCACAACTGGGTGTCAGAATCGGGTCAGCAAAAAATAAATAAAAAAATAGCAAAAGACAGAGTGCAGGTTGAAAGTAAGGCAAAAATCTAATAATTGATTATTTTATTAGTGAATTAATAATCGCAATTAAAGCATTTATGAGAACCAGCAACCAGCAGAGGAACTATTGTCAACGAATTGATGTCTAATGAGAAGCATTACATCAGCGTTATTCTGCTCAATACTGACGTGGAAACAGGAGTTCAGAACATTCAGAGATACAGTCTTCCATCCCTTGCTTTTCAAATATTGTGTCAAATGCCCATCCTGTGTACAGTCACAAAAAATAGGACCACACAGGATAAATTACATTTTGTGGCGCCCCCTATGGGTTGCAAAATTCTTTGCAAGACATGCTAGCATAAATGTTCTACAGATATTCTCAAAGTTTTAGAATCATTAAAGAGGCTTTTTGCAACTTGCGCAGAGTTACATTTTTCAAAGCAAAATATATAACAAGAACACTAGAGATGTCCGATAATGGCTTTTTTGCCGATATCCGATATTCCGATATTGTCCAACTTTTAATTACCGATACCGATATATACAGTCGTGGAATTAACACATTATTATGCCTAATTTTGTTGTGATGCCCCCTGGATGCATTAAACAACGTAACAAGGTTTTCCAAAATAAATCAACTCAAGTTATGGAAAAAAAATGCCAACATGGCACTGCCATATTTGTTATTGAAGTCACAAAGTGCATTATTTTTAACATGCCTCAAAACAGCAGCTTGGAATTTGGGACATGCTCTCCATGAGAGAGCGTGAGGAGGTTGAGGTGGGCGGGGTTGGGGGGGGGGGGGGGTTAGGGGGTAGCGGGGGGTGTATATTGTAGCGTCCCGGAAGAGTTAGTGCTGCAAGGGGTTCTGGGTATTTGTTCTGTTGTGTTTATGTTGTGTTACGGTGCGGATATTCTCCCAAAATGTGTTTGGCATTCTTGTTTGGTGTGGGTTCACAGTGTGGCACATATTTGTAACAGTGTTAAAATTGTTATACGGCCACCCTCAGTGTGACCTGTATGGCTGTTGACCAAGTATGCCTTGCATTCACTTGTGTGTGTGTGTGAAAAGCCGTAGATATTATGTGACTGGGCCGGCACGCAAAGGCAGTGCCTTTAAGATTTATTGGCGCTCTGTACTTCTCCCTACGTCCGTGTATACTGCGGCGTTTTAAAAAGTCATACATTTTGCATTTTGAAACCGATACCGATAATTTTGAAACCGATACCGATAATTTCCGATATTACATTTTAAAGCATTTATCGGCCGATAATATCGGCAGTCCGATATTATCGGACATCCCTAAAGAACACCATTGGCTTGCTTGTTTTACCATTAGTAGTTTAACAGAACACATTTGTTTTACAATTACTAAGTTAATGTGGTAAAAATGTTTACCAGTCCAAATAAAATAATTGGCACGTATGCGTGCAGACCGTGTGCAAACATACAAAAACAGTTAAAGAAAGGCAACAAATAAATTGCAGTTAATTTTTTGTTATAATAGAATACACATTCAATGGCAGTTATTGTTAATTATCTAAATCGACATTATTAGCTAACAATCCCGCCTTCCGCCCGAGTGCAGCTATGATAGGCTCCGGCACCCCCCGCGACTCCGAAAAGGTCAAACGGTAGAAAATGGATGGATGGATGGAACACCCAGAGTTAATGCGTGTGCACACGTTACATATGTACGTAATTACATCACGTTCTAGAGCCGTAAGAGGGTGGGATATACTGTGTAAAATACATTGGAAAATTAGCTTGATAACAGCCCCTTCAAAGTATAATGGTTTGGCCTTTTCCAATCCAATCCAATCCACTATATTTGTATAGCACATTTAAACAACAGAAATGTTTCCAAAGTGCTGCACAACAATATTAAAAACAATATTCAAATATTATCCTTAGCTCCACCAATGACTGAATAAAAACAAAAAATAAATAAATATAAAACCAATATAAAAATAAATATTATTAAAAACGATTTTAAAGGGTAAAACCAATTAAAACAATAAATTGAAATGAAAATGTTAAAAACACAGAGGACCACAGAGGACCACACAACTCGCGTAGTGTTAAAAGCCAAAGAATAAAAATGGGTCTTAAGACGAGACTTAAAACACTCCACTGCGGGAGCAGTTTGAACATGGAGGGGCAGAGTGTTCCAGAGTTTAGGGCCGACCACAGAGAAGGCCCTGTCTCCCCTGGTTTTAAGTCTCGTCTTGGGCACCACGAGCTGGAGCTGGCTCTCGGACCTCAGAGCGCGCGCAGGAGTGTAAATTTGGATGAGGTCCGAGATATTCTGAGGTGCCAGTCCATGTGAAGCTATAAAAACAAACCGCAAAGTTTTAACATCAATTCTAAAATGAACAGGGAGCCAGTGCAAACTCTCAAGAATCGGGTTTGTATGCTCGCGATTCCTGGCCCCTGTTAAAAGTCGTGCTGCCGCGTTCTGGACTAACTGCAACCGGGAGAGAGCTTTCTGGCTAATGCCAGCATAAAGTGCAATGCAGTAGTCCAGGCGACTTGAAATAAAAGTTTTACCTTTGCTAAAAGACGAAGATGATAAAAACACGATTTTAAAACGCCATTGACTTGTTTGTCAAGTTTAAAATCGCTGTCTATAGTGACGTCAAGGCTGGTGACTTTGGGACGCACATAATTTTGCAATGGTCCCAAGTCAGTGAGGGCTAGACCAAAAACTAAAATTCCAGTTTTTCCCTCATTCATTATTAAAAAATTCTGGGCTAACCAAGCCTTGACGTCGCATAGGCAGTTGAGAAGGGGTGCCAGGGGGCCGTGGCCTTTTGACACCCCTTTTCAATAGAAATGGGTACAGAATTCTGAACTTTTACAGGTACCGACTGAATCCCGTCGGTTAAACGGGCTAAACTCAAACGGTGCCATAGGTTTGTCGCACATGACATCACGTCGGGTTGCAAACTCGGAACCGGCTCAAACAATGTTACAATTTTCCATGCCAACAAAGAAAGCATGCCTAGAAAGCGCTCAAAGTAAAACTATACTTTTCAAAATGCGGTAGTTTGATGCTATGTTACAATAGATATGCCCGAGGCATGCTACAAATGAGCATTAGTGGTTTTTACATGGCGATTTCAACACCACCAAATTTGGTAATAAAAACTATAACTAGGATGCACATTATAATAAAACAGCTGGTGTGTAAAAAACTACAATACTTACAGCATACTTGCCAACCTTGAAACCTCCAATTTCGGGAGGTGTGTGTGTGTGTGGGGGGGGGGCGTGGTTGGGGACATGGTTAAGAGGGGAGGAGTATATTTACAGCTAGAATTCACCAAGTCAAGTATTTCATATATATATATATATATATATATACATCCTGAAAATATGCAAACAAAACTGTGTTTAGATAATTGGTACTTCAAACTTGCATAAATAAATCTTAAGGAATTTAACATAACTTGGCTTCTGAGGGCTTCAAAATGTAATGAATAAAATGCTAAAGTTGTTGATAAACAAGCAATTATTTTAATAATTAAATATGGTCATTTTAAATTAATTATTATGATCATTTAAAATGAATTATTTCAAATATGTTAATTTTAATGTATAATTCTATGGCTGGATGTAATAAGGAGTCAGAAAAAATACAAATAAAAATACAATTAATTTTGATGTTTTTAGCAAAATATAGTAAAAATGTATTTAGTTTCGTTTTTTTAAAATTAATAAATATATTTATTTTTAGGTAAGATAAACATAATAATACAATTTATCTCTAGTCTGGATGATTTTGTTCTTGTCACCCTGTTGTCCTCCCGTCTCTTCCCCAAGGATGGCTCCATGAGCTGGACAAACGCCTGGAGATGCCCTACGTCAACAACACGGTCGGCGGCCCGTCGGTGCGCAGCTCGTACATCGCCGCCCTCTACTTTCACCCTCAGCAGCCTGACCAGCGCCGGCTTTGGCAACGTGTGCGCCAACACGGACGCCGAGAAGATCTTCTCCATCTGCACCATGCTCATCTGCGATATGCCGGACGCCTCGTATGGAATAACGTGATTGGGCACGCTGTTTATATCGTGGGAAAGCGGACGTGAAAACAGGCTTTCCTCACTCAGGTCCGCATGGAGCTGGAGGGGGCGTGGCCTCCAGCTCCGGCTGAAAATCTGGAGATTTTTGGGAGAATATTTGTCCCGGGAGGTTTTCAGGAGAGGTGCTGCATTTCAGGAGTCTCCCGGAATATTCGGGAGGGTTGGCAAGTATGACTTACAGTACAAACACCTTGTAGGACTCAACAAAAGACAAGACTGGCAGATTCAACTTTAAAACCGAAACTGAAAAACGTAGATAACACTGGTTTAGTACTATACTTAATGTTACCGCACATTTAAATGTCCCATTCTTCTGCTGTTGTTGCGGTTATACAATTGTTTTTGTATTGTGGCCATTGTCTATTACAATTGTACTATTTCTTCCTCTGTTTTTAGTGCCGTTGAGTGTTTCCTGTTGTAAATTAGCTACTCTGTCAGACAATTGTTATTTTGGTATCAATTAAGTTTGTCTAAGTCTAAGACGAGGGCAACACACCGAGGACAAACTGAAATGAATGCATACTTGTTGTGACATCGAAGTATGTCAACTCGAAAAAAATACTATCTTCAGTTTAGTTGTCTTTATTTACAGGCGGTGCATGAACAACCAATGTGTCGGTCTAACTTCGTAACTCTACAAAACTGCCCTCTAGTCTAGCCTTCTGCACTACTGCCATCTAATGTCTTGGAATTGCAACTGCATTCAAAGTCTAGTATATAATACTTGCGAATGAGACTTAAAAGAATATAATCGGACAGGAAAGTTAAATAAAAATGAAACAATATTTCATTGTATATTTATTTCCAAATGAACAAACACAAAATTACAGAAAATTGGTATACATCCCCATGAATTGTGAATGGTAAATTCCATGAGGGTTTGGCAAAAACCCATTGAGTAACAATGGCCATTTTGTAGAGAACATTGAGAGCTCTGTGAGAAATTTCAAGTCAAACCAATTTGTGGGGATTTAAACAGCATCACCATGTGATGTAATTGTCAGAAAAATAATACCACAGGGATGGTCGGACACTTGGTCAGCCTTTTGTGTGTGGATGTTGAGTAAAAGAGTTATCTTACACAAATTGTTGCCTCCCCAGCACGGTGACTCATAACCAATAACCTTGACAAATGACCTTCAACACCTACGCTCAGCTGTGATTTACACAACCATTTACAATCGACTACCACTTCCTGCCGTCATTTTTTTTTTGCAGCCCCCTCACATTGCATATCATGATTCATTTTTTGCACCATAACTTTTTATACAACTCGGAGCATCATAGAGATGAAGGGGGATTTCATATACATTCACTGTACAAGTGTGTTAAAATAGACATTGTCATTATTCAAGGTTGTGTTAGGTTTCCATGCACATTCATGTTTTACAGTACGGAGGTTAATTTGTGTCTTTATTACGATAGCTTTTTTTTGACACTGAATTTTTTGCATCCGAATTTTGTGAACTGATTTTTTACACCAAATTATGCTGACAATTTCATTGAAAAAAAAATTCAATGTAGAAAAAATTCAGTGTCGAAAAATTTGCTGCTTCGAAATGCAAGACTCACTTCCGGTAAATGAAGACCGAGCAAATCGATCCTGTCTCAGAAACAGCCAATGAGGTGTCTAGTTTGAAGTCACGTCACACGGGTCTTGCAAAACAGCATAAAAAAGCAGTTAACTGGGCTACCTGGGCATAATACAACATAATTAACATTTCAATGTGGCACGCTGGATATTTTCAAACCAAAGAAACGATTCCAATGGTTAGAATCTGCAATTTTGAGTGACATACGGTTTCTAGGTGTCATGATATGCAGCTACTGTGATACAGAATGTTACCAGTTTGTCCTTAAATAAAATAGTGAACATACTAGACAACTTGTCTTTTAGTATTAGGTAAACAAACAAATGCTCCTAATTTAGCTGCTGACATATGCAGTAACATATTGTGTTATTTTCCATTCTATTATTTTGTCAAAATTATTAAGGACAAGTGGTAGAAAATAAATTATTAATCTACTTGTTAATTTACTGTTCAATATACTCCATAAGTGATAACATTAAAAATAAATAATTACATAAATAATACTCAGTGAAGTAAGTTATATTTCATATGGTGAGATGAAAATGAATGGATGGATGAGATAAATTCAGAATGTTTACCATGGTTCTTCTTCTTTGTACTTTGTAAACACTTTAAGTTTGAAGATTTTCTTGAAGTGGATCATATTAGTACATTGTTTGATTTATTTGCTTAATCCATTCCATCATTTCATTCTACATACAGATATACTGAAGGTCTTAAGTGTTGTTCGTGCATACAAATGTTTTAAATTAAATTTTTCTCTAAGATTATCGTTCTCCTCTTTTGTTGAGAAGAATTGTTGTACATTCTTGGGTAGCAGGTTATAGTTTGCTTTGTAAATCATTTTAGCTGTTTTCAAATTCACTATGTCGTGGAATTTCAGTATTTTTGATTCAATAAATAAAGGGTTTGTATGTTCTCTATATCCAACATTATGTATTATTCTAATCTCTTTTTTGTAACACAGTTAATGAATGAAGTGTACTTTTGTAGTTATTTCCCCATATTTCTGCACAATTACTCAGATATGGTAACACTAGCGAGCAGTAGAGAATATGAAGGGTTTTTTGGTCTAGAACATGTTTTGCTTTATTCATTATTGATGTGTTTCTTGCTACTTTATATTGTATATTTTTTACATGTTATTTCCAGTTCAATTTATCATCAATCATTATACCTAGAAATTTGGTTTAATTTACTCTTTCAATTTCTATTCCGTCTATTTATATTTGTATTTAATAAGTGATTATTACATTTTAATAGAAGTGTAGATAGAACATGTTAAAAGAAAAAGTAAGCAGATATTAAATTGAGAACAGGAAGTGAACAAAAGTTTTAGCAACTGCTATGTAAAGAAAAAGGGGTAGGATTAAATAAACTCTGCTTCTTCCTACTCATTTTCGCACATGTTGAATAGAGAAACTGGAAATTGTGATGTATCATGTTGTATGCATGCATGTTCCAAATAAACTCAAACTCAAGCGTATTCTTCTGTTGTTTGGAGGCTTTACATTAGTTCTGGATGATACCAAAAATGTAGGTATCAATCCGATACCAAGTCGTTACAAGATCATACATTGGTCATATTCAAAGTCCTCATCTGTCCAGGGACATATTTCCCGAGTTTATAAACATAATATAAATAAAAAGAAAAATGAAAAAGATTTTGTGATGCTAAAAATATTGATGTAATCATAGTAGTATCGACTAGATACGCTCCTGTACTTGGTATCATTACAGGGGATGTCAGGTGTTTCCAGAACCAGGCCCACCACGCCCCCTGGCAGGCCATAGACAGACTCGCCCGGCCGAGAACAAAGCACAGGAGAAGCAGGAGACATTCAGCACCAAAGCCAGCGAGAGACCAAACCCACCAGCAACCAGCAAACAAGAGACTTTAACATTTGTCCCTATTAAAAATCAACATACCACAATCTAAACACATTACTGTCTGAGTAACTAATATTCAATTGTGCACGTTGAACATACAAGCTGTGCTCTCTTAGAACAGAGTGATCGTTCTATACTCAGAGGAATACAGGACAAAAGTGTTTTTACGGTGCATTCAATGACCACTGAACACAGAAGGATGCCAAAACGCCCGGCAGAAATAATAAATAATACATTTTATTAGTCACGCACTTTTAATTAAAATAAATCTTAAAAGGGAACTGCACTTTTTTTGGAATTTTGCCTATCATTCACAATCCTTATGAGAGACAAGAACACTTCTTTTTTCACGGTTTTAAAGATGATAAACGCTTAAAAGATGGGGCTAATAGAGTCAGCGTTGTAGCCTTCAAAACCCTCTAAAACAACTTCAAAACCCTCCAACAATGTTTTATATACACAGTGCAAGTATATATATAATGTAGTAACAGACACCTTCATAACAATATGTAATATGTGCAATATACACACTGCAAGTACAAACCCCGTTTCCATATGAGTTGGGAAATTGTGTTAGATGTAAATATAAACGGAAAACAATGATTTGCAAATCATTTTCAACCCATTTTCAGTTGAATATGCTACAAAGACAACATATTTGATGTTCAAACTGATAAACTTTTTTTTTTTTGCAAATAATCATTAACTTTAGAATTTGATGCCAGCAACACATGACAAAGAAGTTGGGAAAGGTGGCATTAAATACTCATAAAGTTGAGGAAAGCTCATCAAACACTTATTTGGAACATGCCACAGGTGAACAGGCATGCCATGATTGGGTATAAAAGTAGATTCCATGAAATGCTCAAACAAGGATGGGGCGAGGGTCACCACTTTGTCAACAAATGCGTGAGCAAATAGTTGAACAGTTTAAGAAAAACCTTTCTCAACCAGCTATTGCAAGGAATTTAGGGATTTCACCATCTACGGTCCGTAATATCATCAAAGGGTTCAGAGAATCTGGAGAAATCACTGCACGTAAGCAGCTAAGCCCGTGACCTTCGATCCCTCAGGCTGTACTGCATCAACAAGCGACATCAGTGTGTAAAGGATATCACCACATGGGCTCAGGAACACTTCAGAAACCCACTGTCAGTAACTACAGTTGGTCGCTACATCTGTAAGTGCAAGTTAAAACTCTCCTATGCAAAGCGAAAACCGTTTATCAACAACACCCAGAAACGCCGTCGGCTTCGCTGGGCCTGAGCTCATCTAAGATGGACTAATACAAAGTGGAAAAGTGTTCTGTGGTCTGACGAGTCCACATTTGAAATTGTTTCTGGAAACTGTGGAAGTCGTGTCCTCCGGACCAAAGAGGAAAAGAACCATCCGGATTGTTATAGGCGCAAAGTTGAAAAGCCAGCATCTGTGATGGTATGGGGGTGTATTAGTGCCCAAGACACGGGTAACTTACACATCTGTGAAGGCGCCATTAATTCTGAAAGGTACATACAGGTTTTGGAGCAACATATGTTGGCATCCAAGCAACGTTACCATGGACGCCCCTGCTCATTTCAGCAAGACAATGCCAAGCCACGTGTTACATCAACGGGGCTTCATAGTAAAAGAGTGCGGGTACTAGACTGGCCTGCCTGTAGTCCAGACCTGTCTCCCATTGAAAATGTGTGGCGCATTATGAAGCCTAAAATACCACAACGGAGACCCCCGGACTGTTGAACAACTTAAGCTGTACATCAAGCAAGAATGGGAAAGAATTCCACCTGAGAAGCTTAAAAAATGTGTCTCCTCAGTTCCCAAACGTTTACTGAGTGTTGTTAAAAGGAAAGGCCATGTAACACAGTGGTGAACATGCCCTTTCCCAATTACTTTGGCACGTGTTGCAGCCATGAAATTCTAAGTTAATTATTATTTGCAAAAAAAAAATAAAGTTTGAGTTTGAACATCAAATATCTTGTCTTTGTAGTGCATTCAATTGAATATGGGTTGAAAAGGATTTACAAATCATTGTATTCCGTTTATATTTACATCTAACACAATTTCCCAACTCATATGGAAACGGGGTTTGTATATACAGTATATAATGTAGTAACATACACCTTCATAACAATATGTAATATTTTCCATATTTAACGTATTTTGATGATTTTAATAATTTCCGGGACTGATTTCTTTCGCGCATTGATTTCTGTTTCCATAGCAGCCCACGTCTGACTCATGGCAACATGTGTGTTCCTACTTCCGGCATCAAACATGAGTGTGTTCTAATCATGGCAGACTTGGTAACAGACAATGAAGACGACTATTTTTGGACAAATGAGGATTCACAACCTTATACTTCTGAAACTAAATATACTGCTGCTCATAGAAACCAGCATAAAGGAAGAGTGAGACGTTGGAGCAGACGAAAGTTGAGAGAGTAAGGTAAAAGCGATTTTGGCGCTATAAATATGGAACTTGGAGTCAAGCTATTTCGACATACATGGAGTGCTTACCCAAAATCAACAAGTAACGTCCTCAGCCAGGTGGACCAGACGAATAACTGTCCATCGAGTGAGTCCCTTTAATATGGATCATGATACACGCAGCACGCCATGCGTGTTAGTATAACTACAGTACATACGCTGTCTGGCTAGCTGTGTAAAAGCAAAACATGAAGTCAGTGAGTACAGATTGGTGTCGTATCGCAGTCTTGTGCACTACAAACTCAAACGCGTTTCGTGTTGTGGTAGAAGCTATAAGATTGTCTCTTGCCGTAGTTAGCTTTTACGGCAAATACCGTAGCACGCCGATGTGTTACTACGATAGAATAAGAGTTCCTCTGTGTTTGCTCTTACGATAACAATGTCCCTACAGCTTGGTTATTATACGGGTTACGTAATATAAATAAAGTATTGTTGATGTTTTTTTAATGCATTTTTAATGTGATTTAGAGTTAGAATTGATTGCCCCCATTAGTTGCATTGCTAGCCACCTAGAACGAGCCGATTTGTATATGTTAAAAAACACACAACAAAAAAAACCTTTTGTCCTCTTGTCTTCGAACAGTGACTATTTATTTTAGTTATTCAAAAATAAAATGATTTAGTCAAAGCACTTTTTGAGCACATTTAACAATACTGCGATAATAATGATAACGTGATCATTTTGGCCACTATAACCTTGATATGAAAAGCTCTATTGCACAACATGTAACACTGTTGGGACGGCGTGGCGAAGTTGGTAGAGTGGCTGTGCCAGCAATCGGAGGGTTGCTGGTTACTGGGGTTCAATCCCCACCTTCTACCTTCCTAGTCAAGTCCGTTGTGTCCTTGGGCAAGACACTTCACCCTTGCTCCTGATGCCACGCTGGTTAGCGTCTTGCATGGCAGCTCCCGCCATCAGTGTGTGAATGGGTGAATGTAAAAATACTGTCAAAGCACTTTGAGTACCTTGAAGGTAGAAAAGTGCTATACAAGTATAACCCATTTATCATTTATCATTTACTGTAGTGATTCCACAACATTACACACTTACGTGCAAGCTTACGTCTTCTGGCAAAATGCCCGGTCGCCTTATTTGGCGGAACCCATCTTATAGGCATATAAGATTACTTACGCCATGCAACGCAAGCATGGCATAGGTAATCTTATGTGGGGGTCCCTTGTTCCCTGGGCAGCGCACCGGCTGTTTTGGGTTGGGCTCTCTAGGTGGCTGGGGCCGTACTTTGGCTCCCGCACATACTGGGAGACGAATATATTGTACATACAAATTCACATACACACAATTATTCACACTTACATACAAACGCGCACACATAGGTACCTACACTCCCACACAAATACCGTACATACACACTCACGGTACATACATCCACTGTACAAACATAAATATACACATACTATACATCAGTGACGTGCGGTGAGATTCATGACTGGTGAGGCACTGACTTCATCACAGTCAGATTTACAAACATATGAACCCTAAAGAGTATCTTCTTCACCATTTGATTGGCAGCAGTTAACGGGTTATGTTTAAAAGCTCATACCAGCATTCTTCCCTGCTTGGCACTCAGCATCAAGGGTTGGAATTGGGGGTTAAATCACCAAAATTATTCCCGGGCGCGGCGCCGCTGCTGCCCACTGCTCCCCTCACCTCCCAGGGGGTGATCAAGGGGATGGGTCAAATGCAGAGAACAAATTTCACCACAGCTAGTGTGTGTGTGACAATCATTGGTACTTTAACTTAACTTTAAAGGCCTACTGAAATGAATTGTTTTTATTTAAACGGGAATAGCAGATCCATTCTATGTGTCATACTTGATCATTTCGCGATATTGCCATATTTTTGCTGAAAGGATTTAGTAGAGAAAATCGACGATAAAGTTCGCAACTTTTGCTCGCTGATAAAAAAAAGCCTTGCCTGTACCGGAAGTAGCGTGACGTCACAGGAGCTAGTATTCCTCACAATTCCCCATTGTTTACAATGGAGCGAGAGAGATTCGGAGCGACAAAGCGACGATTACCCCATTAATTTGAGCGAGGATGAAAGATTCGTAAATGAGGAACGTTACAGTGAATGTGTCATGATCCTGGGTCCGGATCATGTTTGTTTTGTGTTTTCTGTTAGTTTTGGACTTCCTTGGTTGTTTTGTGCACTTCAGGAGTTTGTTTTGGTTGTCATGGTCACTCTTTGTGTGCACCTGTCTCTGATTAGTGCTCGCCCGCTCACCTGCTTCCCGAGCGCTAATCAGAGACATTATTTAAGTTGCCTTTTCCGGTCACTCATTGTAGCTCCGTTGTTTGCTCCATGCAACTGTTACGTTTGACTTTCCTAATTCTTGCTTCTGTGTTTCCTGTGCTAAGTTTTGCCTTAGCTTCCACGTGCAATCGGCACGCATCCTTTTTGCTTGTTTTCGGTTTGTCTATGATTTATGAGAATAAATCATCTCCTACCTCACGCTGTCGTCCGGAGTAGTCCGTGTAGCATTGGAGGAACGATCCCGCAGCAGCAAGCTGCAACCCCAACCGTGACAGAATGACTAGAGAGGCAGTGATGGACGTATCTTTTTTCACTCTGACCGTAACTTAGGTACAAGCTGGCTCATTGGATTCCACACTCTCTCCTTTTTCTATTGTGGATCACGGATTTGTATTTTAAACCACCTCGGATACTATATCCTCTTGAAAATGAGAGTCGAGCACGCGAAATGGACATTTAAAGTGACTTTTATCTCCACGACAATACATCGGTGACACACTTAGCTACTGAGCTAACGTGATAGCATCGTTCTCTAATGAAGATAGAAACAAAAAAAATAAACCCCTGACTGGAAAGATAGACAGAAGATCAACAATACTATTAAACCATGTACATGTAACTACACGGTTAAAAATTCTCAGCCTGGTAAGGCTTAACAATGCTGTTGCTAACAACGCTAAGGTTAATTTAGCAACTTAGCAACCGGACCTCACAGAACTATGATAAAAACATTAGCGCTCCACCTACACCAGCCAGCCCTCATCTTCCCATCAACAGCCGTGCTCACCTGCGCTCCAGCAATCGACGGTGCGACGAAGGACTTCATCCGTGGGTTTGGCGGCAAGCATCGGCTAGGCGTAGTAAGTAGTCCTTGTTGTGTTGCTGTAAGTATTGTATTTAGCCGCTAATACACCAATCGATCCCACCTACAACGTTCTTCTTTGCAGCCTCCATAGTTCATTAAACAAATTGTAAAAGATTCACCAACACAGATGTCCAGAATACTGTGGAATTTTGTCGAAGAAAACAAGAGGTTTTTGTATCGGGTCGATGGGGTACAACCACTTCCGTGGATTTTGTGACGTCACGCGCATAAATCATATCCAAAGGAGTTTTTCAACCGGAAGTGTGGCGGGAATTTTAAAATTGCACTTTATAAGTTAACCCGGCCGTATTGGCATGTGTTGCAATGTTAAGATTTCATCATTGATATATAAACTATCAGACTGCGTGGTCGGTAGTAGTGGGTTTCAGTAGGCCTTTAACTTTACACATACAAACTGTAGCACACAAAAAAGCACATTTAATAAAAAAACGTTATTATGGTCTTACCTTTACTTATAAGTGCGGGAACATTGGTGTTCGTGTTGGAGGAGTTGTGAATGAATGAAATATGAAATCTGTGCTGCAGTCTGCAGGTGTACCTAATGTTGTGTCCCTGCACTCATTCACGGCTCCTCCGGCGTGAGCATTGTTGTTTTTGCACTTTTTGGCTTCTTGTTAAGTGACTTTTTTTGGGTGGATTCGGTCTTGCACGTGGAGGGTTTGGGTGTGGGCTTTGGTTGATGTGGCGCTCCCGCCGGGTGATGCATTCTGCGACGGGGGTGCTTGGCACAAGGAGGCGGGGTTACTGCGAGCCTCCCACAGTGCGTCTTCGCAGCAGTTTTATGATCGCTCAGCACAAGAAATACTTTACACACATACAGTTGTTGACAAAATACACTGTACATTATATACCTCAGCTAACTAAACTATGGAAATGTATAATATAATTCATATAGCAATACGGTCTCACTGCACAGCAGGCCAGCAGTTAGCCGAGTCCACAATCCATGGTGAGGCTCAACGCAGTGACGTGCCTCAACTGGCTGCTGATCACCGCACCGTCTCTTCTCAGTATTTGAACGGCAAATGTTAAAATTCAGCAATTTTGAACAAAAATAATCTAAAACTGGTTAAGTTAAATGGAAAATAACTTTATAGTATAATCACTGAATACATATAACAATTTAATTTTTTTTTTTTCTTTTTACATTTTTTTTCTTTCCATGATGGCAGGTGAGGCCCCGCTTCACCTGCCTCTAGTGACCGCACGTCACTGCTATACATATACATTCACGGTACATACATACACACATACATTCACTGTACGAACATACATACACACATACTGTACATATACATTCACTGTACAAACACACATATACACATACTGTAATATACAAGCACATGTGCATACATACAGTCACGCATATAGTCACGTTTCATCAAACATATATTAACGTTGTTCCCCTAGGGGAAACTGGGTAACACATGGCACATTGACTAAGCTTAACCTATAGTTACTATAACAATGTACAAGGTCAATACAGTTTGCTTCTCTTTCTTCCCCTCCATTTATCTGCTTTCTTTTGTATTTCAAGTTATCATTACATATATGTATTTTTACATTTGAAACAATTGTATTATTGATAATTGAAGTAATTATTGTTATTATTCATTATCAATAGTGTTATTTCTTTTGGTATTTGTATTGCTCCATTTGCAGTGCAATAATGTTCATTGTCATTTCTGTGTTATTAATATTTACTTCACTAACTGCTTCTTTGCTATCACTTTTCGTATCATATTTGTACTTATCCTATTTGTTGATGCTGTTCTGTTGTTGTTGTTGTTATTGTTGTTTGTTGTTGTTGTCGTCTTTCTGTCTTATCCCCCTCTTGTGCACGCAATTTCCCCCTCTGTCTTCCTTTTTTTCTTCTTTTTTCTTTATTTCTATGTGTGCTTGTGCATGAGCAATCATGCAAGCCTTGGCTCACCTCTCCCAGGTAAGTGTCGCACCGTGCTTGAGCAAGATCAAAGACCTAACACGAGTAAACAAAGCAGGACTTAAAGGCAGGTAGGTACACACTTCCTAATGGGACTAGGCCGGGGATCAGCAACCCGCGGCTCTAGAGCTACATGTGGCTCTTTAGCGCCACCCTAGTGACTCCCTGAAGCTTTTTCAAATATGTGTGAAAATGGAAAAAGATGAAAAAAAAAAGTTTTGTTTTACTATGGTTTCTATAGGAGGACAAACCTGACACAACCTTCCTAATTGTTAGAAATTCCACTGTTTATATTATACATGCTTCACTGATGAGTATTTGGCGAGCACTGTTTTGTCCTACTAATTTCAGCGATCCTTGAACTCATCGTAGTTTGTGTTTTATGCCACTTCTTCTTCGTCTCATTTTGTCCACCAAACTTTTTGCTCTGTGCGTGAATGCACAAAGGTGAGCTTTGTTGATTATTTTGACTTGTTGGAGTGTTAACCAGGCATATTTGGTCACTGCATGACAGCAAGCTAATCGATGCTAACATGCTATTTAGGCTAACTCTATGTACATATTGCATCATTGTGCCTCGTTTGTAGGTATATTTGAGCTCATTTAATTTAAAAGAAAGTGCATCTCTATCCTCCTTCAAAACAGCACAAAAAGAACACCTCCAGTCAACTAGAACCCTAGCCTAACCCCCTCCCCCCACCAACATCCCACCTCCCCGGATTGTAAATAATCAAATGTAAATATTCAAATGTATATACTTGTTCTTATGCTTTCTGAGCTCACTATGTTCACTGCTCGCTGTACATATCCTACCAAGTCAGACCTACACTGTTACAATGTCCATTTCTCAGATGATATAATTGTTGATGACTGAAGTGCTGATAGCAACCAAACCTATACCCCCCACCCCCCCAACCCCCCCCCCCCCCCCCCCCCCCGACCCCTGCCCCAACCCCCTCCACATCCCACCCCCCGGATTGCAAATAATGTAAATAATTCAATGTATATACTCTGATGATTAACTTGTGTGATGACTGTATTATGCTGATAGTATATATTTGTACCATGAATTGATTAACGTGGACCCCGACTTAAACAAGTTGAAAAACGTATTCGGGTGTTACCATTTAGTGGTTAATTGTATGGAATATGTACTGTACTGTGCAATCTACTAATAAAAGTTTCAATCAATCAATCAATCAATCCTTTACTTATGTCCTCTGTGTATTTAATTTATATTCACATTTATCATAGTTGTTTGTGTGCCATGTTGTTCCAGACCACAGCAAATGTTACCCAGCTTGCAAAGATTGTAATAAATCCATTAGAAGAAGACAGCCTGCCGTTTCTTTTAACTTGGACACACACATTTATACCTTTGTTCATTCTAAGACAGTCATTTCCAGAAGTTATCTCATCCTGTGAGAAGCCTCCATTTTACTAATGATTTCCAATGTTGCAAAAATGTGTATAATAACATTTTAAATACAACATTTCTGTCAATGAAGATTTGCGACAGCCTTTGATAGCAGGCTAATATAGCTGATATAGACACTTACATCATGTGTTGTCTTCATTATAACACTTATATACGACTTATAATGTCATTTTGATAGTAGGCTAATGTAACTAATATAGACACATTATGTGTTGTCTTCGTTATAACACTTATATAAGACTTTTAAAGTCATTTTGATAGTAGGCTAATGTAACTAATATAGACACATCATGTGTTGTCTTCGTTATAACACTTATATAAGACTTTTAAAGTCATTTTGATAGTAGGCTAATATAACTAATATAGACACTTACATCATGTGTTGTTGCCATTACAACACTAATAAGACTTTTAAAGTCATTTTGATAGTAGGCTAATATAACTAAAATAGACACTTACATCATGTGTTGTCTTCATTAAAACACTTATATAAGACTTTTAAAGTCATTTTGATAGTAGGCTAATATAGCTAATATGGACACTTACATCATGTTTTCTCTTCAATATAACACTTATGCAAGACTTTTAAAGTCATTTTGATAGTAGGCTAATATAGTTGATATAGACACTTATATCATGTGTTTCCTTCATTATAACACTTATATAGGACTTTAAAGTAATTTTGATAGTAGGCTATCTTTTTTTCCTCAAAACTCGACAGTGCGCCTTATAACCCGGTGCGCCTAATGTAAGGAATAAGTTTAGTTGAGCTTACTCACCTTGAAGCTATTTTATTTGGTGCATGGAGTAATGATAAGTGTGACCAGTAGATGGCAGTCAAACATAAGAGATAAGTGTCGACAGCAATATGATTTCAATATGTCTCAAGTAAACAACACAAACATTTAAAATTTTCCATTGAGAATATAGAACATTACACCCGGCGCTCAAAAATCTATCAACATGTTTTAGTACGACTTTGGTAAGCTATGAAGCCGAACCGCTTGAAGGATTGTCAGCGCATTAAACTATACACTTATATAAGACTTTTAAAGTAATTTTGATAGTAGGCTAATATAACTAATATAGACACTTACATCAAGTTTTGTCTTCAATATAACACTTATGTAAGACTTTTAAAGTAATTTTGATAGTAGGCTAATATAGTTGATATAGACACTTACATCATGTGTTGCCTTCATTATAACACTTATATAAGGCTTTTAATTTTTTGCGGCTCCAGACAGATTTTTTTGTTGTTGTATTTTTGGTCCAAAATGGCTCTTTCAACATTTTGGGTTGCCGACCCCTGGACTGGCCTCTTATCTGTTAGCCTCACACGTTTTAGCTCTCAATCAGCGGGGTTGAGAGTGTGCAGAGTTGGTCCGCACGGCATGATCACGGCTACTTACAGTTTCTCTTTCTATCTTTTGAATGACAATTTACATTCACGCCGAGGACCACCATTGTTGCCATCAGCCCAACATCAGATTGCATCTGTCATGTCTGTGATTATGTTTTGTTGTAGTCATGTTCGGATTTGGACTTTTTGTGCACTTTATTTGTCACCATAGCAACCATTAGTTTCACCTGGTTCACATTGTCATGTCACGCACCTGTTCACCTGTCTTGTCACGCACCTGTTTTCACTGATCACGTCACTATTTAAATCTGTCTGTTTCTGTTGTTCGTCCTGGTGTCCTCGCACTTTTTCATCACCCTGATTCATGTCATGTTCACAGTTCTTTACCAAGTAAGTTTTTGTTTATTATTGCCACAGTTTGTGTTTTTGTTTTATTGTTCATAGTTTTTGCCATTGTGCAAGTTTTGTTTTCATAGTCAAGCTGTGAGCGCCTTTTGTTTGCCTCCTTTTTTTGTAGTTTATTAGTGTCAAAATAAATCATGTATTTAAATTCACGCCTTGCCCGCGCCAATTTTCCTTTGCGTTCCGGAGAAGCAAAACCAAAGAACCCAGTCATGACAGCATCTTGGTCAGAGGCAGGAGAGCTGGGCATCAATCAAATCACTGTTTGCAGTGACTGAAGTGCTCGCTGAAGTATATTGACTGACAATTCTGGAGCAAACAGGACCTGACAGCTGGGTCTAGTAATTATGGCGCATTCAAGAAGAGCAGAGGGCCTTGCCTGACTCCAAACATGACATTTCGTGCGGAGCAAAATATCAAAGACATGACGTATATTCTGTTCTGTAGCCCATATTTACATTTGTCAGTGGGATTGTCAGTGTAGGTGGGAGCGATCTGAGGAATTGAAGAAGTTGTGTCTGATTATCCTCAACATTCTCTCACAGCTGCATAATTCATCCGTTCGCTAATCTATTATTCATTGACATGCAGGATTTAGAAACAGACTGGTTGAGGCAAAGAGATACAATTAAAGCAAAATAGCACGCTTCTTCATATTCTTTTGAGACGGCTAATATAAAGCAGATTCATGACTCTATGGCTTATGTCAATTCTCATGTGTGCTTCATAAGTATTGCACTGTAGGAATAAAACATTTATTTAGAGGATATAGTTTTAACAATGCATAAATGCAAGCTGCTTTTAAATGATGGCAAAAAAGTGGAACATTAGTGAATAACTTTTAGGTTGAACGGTTTGGAATTCAATGAAAAACAAACACTTTTATCGTCATTTTGCCTTGCAAGCCTTTCACAAATCTAGTGAGACATCACCTCAGTGAGTGTCTAATACAGGGGAGTCAAACTTGTTTTCATTGAGGGCCACATCACAGCTATGGCTGACCTCAGACGTTCGCTTTTAACAGTGAATAATAAATTCCCGCACTACACAATTATTATGGAATATATTTTTACATACCGTATTTTCCGGACTATAAGGCGCACTTAAAATCATTTTTTTCCTCAAATCTCGACAGTGCACCTTGGTACTTTAACTTTAACTTAACTTTAATGTAAGGAATAAGTTTAGTTGAGCTTACTCACCTCTAAGCTATTTTATTTGGTACATGGTGCAATGATAAATGTGACCAGTAGATGGCAGTCAAACATAAGAGATAAGTGTAGACAGCACTATGATTTCAATATGACTCAAGTAAACACCAACATTTTAAATGTTCCATTGAGAATTACATTACACCCGGCGCTCAAAAATCTATCAAAATGTTTTACTACGACTTTGGTAAGCTATGAAGCCGCACCGCTTGAAGGATTGTCGGCGCATTAAACATACCAGTATTATTATGGTGTGTGTATAAGGTAAAACATATAATCTGGCGGGTTTTTTCGCAATATTATGCAAAAGCAACTTTTCTTACCTTCTGGTACCTGCTGATCTGCATTTGGGGTCTGTAAAAGTCCTGAAAAATTGCGCGCGTCCGCGCCGATGCCATAGTCAATAAGCTTCTTCTTTTTCCTCTATCTTCTTGTTATGGGACATTCATCCTCCGCTGTTGCCATTTCTAATATAAAGTAGTGTAAAGTTCTTACTTATATCTGTCAGTAAACTCGCCATGAAAGCGCTAAAACATACCGGTGTAGTGAGTTTACATAATTCACCCAAGGAACTTTAGTTATTAGAGAGTTACGGTGGGACGGTTTATCACAGAACACATTTCCTGTGTTGTTGTTTCCGGATGAGAAGATGCTGCTCCGTTATTGATTTAAGTAAAGTCTGAATGTCATTAAAACCTTTAGCTCCATCTTTTGACACTTCTTCCACTCCCGTCCTTGCACGCTACACCGCTACAACAAAGATGACGGAGAGAAGACGCTGCCGAAGGTGAGCCTTGTAAATAAGACCGCCCACAAAACGGGGCATCCGGAAGAGACTGTCAGAAAGCGGCTTAAAGATGATTTGTAAAACATCGTCTATGCAACATTTTGACCAAAGAACCACCATTACATGTTATGTAGCCTACAAGGAAGTGATTTTAATTTAGAAAAAAATAATAATAATATGACTCCTTTAATGTGCCCTATAATCCGCTGCGCAAAATATATGAAAAAAGAAAAAAAATAGACCATTCATTGGCTGTGCACCTTATAATCCGGTGTGCTGTATGGTCCGGAAAATACGGTACACTATACAAAAATCTGTAGATTTCAGAGTAACTGCCAGTTATCAAAATGTTACTGTAAAATTTACAATATCTACGGTAAAATCTATGGTTGTTTTTACCGTGTATCACTTACTGTAAATGGAAAAACGATTCCAGTTTTATTTTAATTGGTAAAATTCTGGCAACTGACGGTTTTTTACCGTACTTTCTACCGTGTACAATTTGATAGCTAACTTGCTTTAAAATCATGAGTCAAGCCGATTATACAAGTAATTTTTTGAATGCAAACAATTTGTTGCAATATTAGATCGCATTCAGTACATGTATTTTTTTCTTTAAAAATAGAAATTCAAATACATTTAGGAAGAAACAAGCATATAATTCCATGCTTTTGCGGGCCATGTAAAATGATGTGGCAGGCCAGATATGGCCCCTGGGTTTTGAGTTTGACACCTGGGGGGTCTAATGAATTAACCGCACAGGTGTGTTTTGTGATGACACTACCGAGGGAGACTTGTAGGGATGGTGTCACCAACGTGCATGGTAGCAGTAATGATGACTCTAAGATTCGAAGACAGCGTTCAGGTAAAAGTGTATTTATTCACACAACACGTAGATAGTGCAGCAGGGAAGTGCACGGGAAGCACAGAGAAAGCTGCGCATGCCTTGCAACAATTCAAAACAAGGGAACGGCATCTGTAGGCACTATACAATGATCCAGCCCTGTTCACATAAAGGAAACCTCTACATTTGGCAACCGGGAACATGCCTGTCCCAATTGCCAATCAGGGACAGGCGTGGGAACCAGCGCTCTGTGGCAACCAGGGTAAGGATACAAAAGTGAGAACCAAATATAAGAGCGCGAGACGGAATGCAAAAACCAACACACATGAATCTAATAATAATGTCCAAAACGACAGATGGCGGTACCTTTCACATTTTAATTGGTACGGTACCAATTCCCTGTACCTGGGAATCGATACCGGTACACACAACACAAGGTATGTGTGTGTTTATGTGTTATTAAATGGTAATTTGTTTAATAATAAAATAATTGTCTTTATTTAACATTTAACAGTAAGCTGATAATAACTGTGCCGTCCAGTTGTTGTATCTTGATTTCTTACACTTCTAGATCTCGTTTGCAAGTATTACATAGGAGACTTTGAATGCAGTGATAATTCCAAGACGTTAGATGGCAGTAGTGTATAGGCTAGGCCGGTGTGTTGCCTATTTAGAGAATAGTCTTTGCAATTAATCTAACTCGAGTCTTTCGTTGCGCCCTAAAAAGTGTTTATAGATGAACTACTGTACTTACTACACACCTGCTGTTTGATCGTAACGTGCATCTCAGCTGTAGCATTCATCACCACATTTGGGAGTGTTGAAATCGCCATGTAAAATTGCTCAGGCTAATCAGCAGCATGTCTACTGAAAAGCCCATGTAAATTAGCATCGAGCTAGCACATTTTTAAAAAGTGGAGCCTGACAGTATGTTTGAGTGTTTTCTATTAGGCATATTTGCTTTGTTGGCATGGAAATTATCAAAAGGCAGCCCGACTGAGTACGCTCTAAATGCTGCTTGAGTGTTTGTTTGCCCGCCAAATGTTTTGAGTCGTTGACTATGGCAATACGGCACCGTTTGATTTTACGTGACTCAATACCTGGTAGTAGCGATGGAATTTGGTCGGTGCCTATAAAAGTGTTATACCGAATTTAGTGCCCATCCCTGGATCTAGTGAAAAGTGTGATGATAGAACTGCAAAGACCCTTTATAGTGACGTAGCGGTAGCATTGCAACCTCATTGCGTTTGATTATGAAAAGCATTTAGTATTGAAGTATGACTACAAATTGGAGCATTTGAGCGTTTTCTAAAAAATGTTGCTTTGTCTTGCCAAAGCAAATTTTTATGGGGGTAATGTGGGTACCCCCCTCCGTAGAGGTCCTCTCCAAGGTTTCTCATAGTCATTCTCATCGACGTCCCACTGGGTTGTGAGTTTTTCCTTGCCCTTATGTGGGCGCTGAACCGCGGATGTTGTTGTGGCTTGTGCAGCCCTTTGAGACACTTGTGATTTAGGGCTATATAAAAAAATAAAATAATAATCAATAAAAAATAGCATAGTAAAAGCGGTTGGTACACATTTTAATAACAATACAGATGCAGTGAATATCTCAATGTATAGCTGGGCAGAGTTTAGACTGCGTGTGGACTATAACTGTAAATCTTCCACATTATTACTGATGAGTTTGCATTTTGCATAAGATCAGGGGGTAATGGGATGTCCTGAAGGGCACTTCTGGGGCTTTTCTATCGTGTCCTGCTGTCACTCGTTAATTATAAAGCCAGGTTAATGTCTACTGTAGAAAGAACGAATGTCAGGAAAAGCCCCCAAGAGTGAAAAGTAGTCAATGAGGATCCTGCAGCAGAAAGCAGATGACATTCATGAGCACTGCTGAAAATGAAAGAACAGATAAAAACTGACAGATGAATGGTCAATGTAGACACGGGTCGATAAGTGCTGACGGTACAGTGGTAGGGAATTCCTTTACAGTATGTATATACGTTTTATTAAATATTATTATTGAAATAAACGTTATAGGTTTTCAAAAAAGTGGTTTAATTAGTAATGTAACTAATCCCTAATACATGTAATTAGTGACCAGGTTAAGGAGATAATATTACCAAATCGGTACATTAAAAATGGTGCTGGTTTTTAAACCGTGCCGATCTGATGCTTGAAAATGTAAGATATGATATTTTTTGTAAAAAATTAAAAATACAAAATAAAAAGCCTTTTCTATTTCATGGAATTTTGTGATATTTAAATTGAACAGACCTGTAATTTAAAGGCCTACTGAAATGATTTTTTTTTTTTAAAACAGGGATAGCAGATCCATTCTATGTGTCATACTTGATCATTTCGCGATATTGCCATATTTTTGCTGAAAGGATTTAGTAGAGAACATCGACGATAAAGTTCGAAACTTTTGGTCGCTGATAAAAAAAGCCTTGCCTGTACCGGAAGTAGCGTGACGTCGCAGGTTGAAAGGCTCCTCACATTTCCCCATTGTTTACACCAGCAGCGAGGATACTATATCCTCTTGAAAATGAGAGTCGAAAACGCGAAATGGACATTCACAGTGACTTTTATCTCCACGACAATACATCGATGAAGCACTTTAGCTCCGGAGCTAACGTGATAGCATCGTGCTTAAATGCAGATAGAAACAAAAGAAATAAGCCCCTGACTGGAAGGATAGACAGAAGATCAACAATACTACTATCAGGAGACACAGAACCAAACACTGGACCTGTAACTACACGGTTAATGCGGTGCCGCCTGTCGAAGCCTAGCAATGCTGTTGCTAACGACGCCATTGAAGCTAATTTAGCTACGGGACCTTGTCAGAGCTATGTTAAAAACATTAGCGCTCCACCTACGCCAGCCCTCATCTGCTCATCAACACCCGTGCTCACCTGCGTTCCAGCGATCGACGGCGCGACGAAGGACTTCACCCGATCATCGATGCGGTCGGCGGCTAGCGTCGGATAGCGCGTCTGCTATCCAACTCAAAGTCCTCCTGGTTGTGTTGCTGCAGCCAGCCGCTAATACACCGATCCCACCTACAGCTTTCTTCTTTGCAGCCTCCATTGTTCATTAAACAAATTGCAAAAGATTCACCAACACAGATGTCCAGAATACTGTGGAATTTTGCGATGAAAACAGAGCTGTTTGTATTGGGATACAATGTGTCCCAATACTTCCGGTTCAACCATTGACGTCACGCGCAAACGTCATCATACCTAGACGTTTTCAAGCGGAAGTTTCCCGGGAAATTTAAAATTGCACTTTGTAAGTTAACCCGGCCGTATTGGCATGTGTTGCAATGTTAAGATTTCATCATTGATATATAAACTATCAGACTGCGTGGTCGGTAGTAGTGGGTTTCAGTAGGCCTTTAAATACTGTAATTATATAAATGATAAAAAATAAGAAATACAATCTACAACAAATTGTATCACAGCAATACAGAACATACAGTGTGCGCAAAAAAACGACCTGATTGTCAATACTCATAATTCTGAGGGTTTGTGAATGCAACTTAACTTACCAATACAGTCATTAGTGCACAATGAGGAAGTGCTGTGTTGTTGTTGTGGCACTAGTCGTGTTATGAGGGCTGCTGTTGGCGCGTTAAAGTCGTCAATAAAAGTGAAAAACAGTGTCAGACTCGCTGTGCTTCTGTCTGGATGCTACATTATTAACAAGTCGGGATGTAACAACATGAAAACTTCATATCACGATTACTGTGACGAAAATTATAACGTTATCGTTATCGTGGTATTGTCGAGTGTTCTCAAAAAGTACTGATACACACATTGATTTTTTTAGATCTTTTACAAACAAACAAAATAAATAGACCCACTGTTTTGTGTTTGTTATGCTTCACTGATAAGAGTGTTTTGGCGGGGTACGGTGTCCTACTCTGTTCAGCGGTACTTGAACGCACCGTAAAATCTGTGATGTTCCTCCGAGAATACAGTACAGGCCAAAAGTTTAGACACACCTTCTCATTCAATGGGTTTTCTTTATTTTCAGGACTATTTACATTGTAGATTGTCACTGAAGGCATCAAAACTATGAATGAACACATGTGGAGTTATGTACTTAACAAAAAAAAGGGAAATAACTGAAAACATGTTTTGTATTCTAGTTTCTTCAAAATAGCCACCCTTTGCTCTGATTACTGCATTGCACACTCTTGGCATTCTCTTGATGAGCTTCAAGCACACCTGTGCAGTGAAAACCATCTCAGGTGACTACCTCTTGAAGCTCATCGAGAGAATGCCAAGAGTGTGCAAAGGGTGGCTATTTTGAAGAAACTAGAATATGAAACATGTTTTTAGTTATTTCCCCTTTTTTTGTTAAGTACATAACTCCACATGTGTTCATTCATAGTTTTGACGCCTTCAGTGACAATCTACAATGTAAATAGTCATGAAAATAAAGAAAACCCATTGAATGAGAAGGTGTGTCCAAACTTTTGGCTTGTATTGTATAGCGAGCACTCTGTCCTAAGCTTGTAGGTTCGGGCCATTACAATAATAATGCACACCATTTCGATTTAAATAGCGGTAACAACGTTGTAACGTTTGCAATAGTTGTAGATCATATGACCCCTTACTAGAAAACAGAGTTCCTGCAACCGGTAAAACATAAAACAAAACACAACAGTATTGTCATGACAAAGCCAGCACACGTGTAGCTGTCCAGGCTGCTCTGTAAAACATGGCCAACTTGAGTAAAACCCAGCGTTATCAAAATTAAAGTGCCCAATTCAAATCGCCATATTTGTTGCAAACAGCTCCTTTGAATAGCTTCTCAATCGCTTATTCGGTGTGTTCAGAGGACCAACTGTGAGTTGTAACAACAACAAGCTACATTCACAGACAGTCCATTTGTAATGTGCTTATGAGTCAGGGCCAACAGGTAGCACCAGATGTAATCATGGCGGTCCAGTTGTATATGTGGCGCGCCACCACAACTAACTTACCCATCCATCCATTTTCTACCGCTTTTCCCTTTGGGGGCACGGGGACAACTAACTTAAAGGCCTACTGAAATGAAATGTTCTTATTTAAACGGGGATAGCAGGTCCATTCTATGTGTCATACTTGATCATTTCGCGATATTGCCATATTTTTGCTGAAAGGATTTAGTAGAGAACATCGACGATAAAGTTTGCAACTTTTGGTCGCTGATAAAAAAGCCTTGCCTGTAGCGTGACGTCACAGGTTGTGGAGCGCCTCACATCTGCACATTGTTTACAATCATTCCCACCAGCAGCGGGAGCGATTCCGACCGAGAAAGCGACGATTGCCCCATTAATTTGAGCGAGGATGAAAGATTCGTGGATGAGGAACGTGAGAGTGAAGGACTAGAGTGCAGTGCAGGACGCATCTTTTTTCGCTCTGACCGTAACTTAGGTACAAAGACTCATTGGATTCCACACTTTCTCCTTTTTCTATTGTGGATCACGGATTTGTATTTTAAACCACCTCGGATACTATATCCTCTTGAAAATGAGAGTCGAGAACGCGAAATGGACATTCACAGTGACTTTTATCTCCACGACAATACATCGGTGAAGCACTTTAGCTACGGGGCTAACGTGATAGCATCGTTCTTAAATGCAGATAGAAACAAAAGAAATAAGCCCTTGACTGGAAGGATAGACAGAAGATCAACAATACTACTATCAGGAGACACAGAACCAAACCCTGGACCTGTAACCACAAGGTTAATGCTGTCCCGCCTGGCGAAGCCTAGCAATGCTGTTGCTAACGACGCCATTGAAGCTAACTTAGCTACGGGACCTCGACAGAGCTATGATAAAAACATTAGCGCTCCACCTACGCCAGCCCTCATCTGCTCATCACCACCCGTGCTCACATGCGTTCCAACGATCGACGGCGCGACGGAGGACTTAACCACGATCATCGGTGCGGTCGGCGGCTAACGTCGGATAGCGCGTCTGCTATCCAACTCAAAGTCCTCCTGGTTGTGTTGCTGTAGCCAGCCGCTAATACACCGATCCCACTTACAGCTTTCTTTTTTGCTGTCTCCATTGTTCATTAAACAAATTGCAAAAGATTCACCAACACAGATGTCCAGAATACTGTGGAATTTTGCGATGAAAACAGACGACTTAATAGCTGGCCACAATGTGTCCCAATACTTCCGCACAATCCGTGACGTCACGCGCAAACGTCATCATACCGAGACGTTTTCAGCCGCATATTTCCCGGGAAATTTAAAATTGCACTTTATAAGTTAACCCGGCCGTATTGGCATGTGTTGCAATGTTAAGATTTCATCATTGATGTATAAACTATCAGACTGCGTGGTCTGGTCGGTAGTAGTGGGTTTCAGTAGGCCTTTAATGCAAGGGAAACATGTACAGTCAAATATTTTATGATGGTTTGACAAACATTTTCTGACATATTTTCTGCCGTACATAGTACACAAGAGCTAGTTGACCTATAGACCTACAGATACGTTTACAGTATCCACTGAATGTCTTCATGATTCATTGGCTCGCATTGAGCTGGAGGCAGCGTGTGGGCAGAAGCATCTCGGCCTACACCTCTGTCATGATTTCTCTCTGAAGCAGCCCAGAGGAAGGACGAAGACTTAAAAATAGCTTTGGGGGTTTTTTTTGCTAGAAAATATATTGTCCCATAAACTATTGCCGATAAACGTCAGCATTATTTTGAAACAAAATAACACTAATGTAAACATAATATATATAATAATAGTATTAGTAATGATAATAATAATGCAAGTAACCCTTTTAAAGACTTCAAATACTTCCTGTTCCTGGATGAACTCCACAGAACAGGACGTCGGCGCTAGCGGTATGTCAAGAGTGTGGTGCTCACATAAAGCTGAGCCTATTCCATGCAGCTGTGGAGTCTGTGCTTCTGTATGTCTGCCAAAGCTGGACCCTGACACACACCCTGCAGAAGTCCTTAGATGAGTGTGACACCAGAATTTTACGAGCTGTTCTGAATGTGGACGGGAACATCCACATCACCAACGAGGACCTATACGGGCATCTGCCGAGGCTGAGCAATAAGGTAGCATCTCGGAGGATGAAGCTGGCCGGTCAATGCCACAGACATCAGGAGCTTTGGGAACCAATGCACGGGCAACGATCACGAGGACGTCCCGCGCTAACGTACAGTACAGGCCAAAAGTATGGACACACCTTCTCATTCAATGTGTTTTCTTTGTTTTCATGACTATTTACATTGTAGATTGTCACTGAAGGCATCAAAACTATGAATGAACACATGTGGAGTTATGTACAAACCCCAAAACCAGTGAAGTTGGCATGTTGTGTAAATCAGAGATAAAAACAAAATTACAATGATTTGCAAATCCTTTTCAACCTATATTCAATTTAATAGACTGCAAAGACAAGATACTTAACGTTCGAACTGGTAAACTTTGTTATTTTTGGCAAATATTAGCTCATTTGCAATTTGATGCCTGCAAAATGTTTCAAAAAAGCTGTCACGAGGGGCAAAAAAGACTGATAAAGTTGAGGAATGCTCATCAAACACTTATTTGGAACATCCCACAGGTGAACAGGCTAATTGGGAACAGGTGGGTGCCATGATTGGGTATAAAAGCAGCTTCCATGAAATGCTCAGTCATTCACAAACAAGGATGGGGCGAGGGTCACCACTTTGTGAACAAATGAGTGAGCAAATAGTCGAACAGTTTAAGAACAACATTTCTCAACGAGCTATTGCAAGGAATTTAGGGATTTCACCATCTACGGTCCATAATATCATCAAAAGGTTCAGAGAATCTGGAGAAATCACTGCACGTAAGCGATGATATTACGTACCTTCAATCCCTCAGCCGGTACTGCATCAAAAACCGACATCAGTGTGTAAAGGATATCACCACATGGGCTCAGGAACACTTCAGAAAACCACAGTCAGTAACTACAGTTGGTCGCTACATCTGTAAGTGCAAGTTAAATCTCTACTCTGCAAAGCCAAAGCCATCTATCAACAACACCCAGAAACGCTGCCGGCTTTGTTGGGCTCAAGCTCATCTAAGATGGACTGATGCAAAGTGGAAAAGTGTTCTGTCGTCTGGCGAGTCCACGATTCAAATTGTTTTTAGAAACTGTGGACGTCGTGTGCTCCGGACCAAATAGGAAAAGAACCATCCGGATTGTTTTAGGCGCAAAATTCGAAAGCCAGCATCTGTGATAGTATGGGGGTGTATTAGTGCCCAAGGCATGGGTAACTTACACATCTGTGAAGGCACCATTAATGCTGAAAGGTACATACAGGTTTTGGAGCAACATATGTTGCCATCCAAGCAACGTTACCATGGACGCCCCTGCCTATTTCAGCAAGACAATGCCAAGCCACGTGTTACAACAGTGTGGCTTCATAGTAAAAGAGTGGCCTGCCTGTAGTCCAGATCTGTCTCCCATTGAAAATGTGTGGCGCGTTATATAGCCTAAAATACCACAACGGACTGTTGAACAACTTAAGCTGCACATCAATTAAGAATGGGAAATAATTCCACCTGAAAAGCTTCAAAAATTGGTCTCCTCAGTTCCCAAACATTTACTGAGTGTTGTTAAAAGGAAAGGCCATGTAACACAGTGGTAAAAATGCCCCTGTGCCAACTTTTTTGCAATGTGTTGCTGCCATTAATTTCTAAGTTAATTATTATTATTATAAAAAATAAAAAATTCTCAGTACAAACATTAAATATCTCGTCTTTGCAGTCTATTCAATATTCTGTTTTTATTTATGAATTACACAACTGTCAAGACTTGGTCCTTGGGGTTTGTTTTTCCGGAAGGCAACGGAAAGTTGCAAGACGTGAATGTGAGTACATGATTTTATTTAACACTATCAAAAAAGAACAAACGAAAGGCGCGCACAATGGCGGAGGTACAAAACTTGGCTAATGAAAACAAAAGACTTGCACAAAGGCAAAAAACTACAAACATGAAACAAAATCTTACTTGGCATGGGACTGTGAACATGGCATGAAGCAGAGTGATGATAACGTGTGATGTCGCCAGGCAGACTAACTGAAAACAATGGACTTAAATAATACATACATGATTGACAACAGGTGTGTGAGACCGAACGTGAAAACAGGTGCAACTAATCGGTCGTCATGGTGACAAAACAAGAGTGCACAAATAGTCCAAAAACAAAACCGAACATAACTAAAACAAAACATGATCACACAGACATGACAACAACGTGTCAACTTCACTGGTTTTGGGTTTTGTACTTAACAAATAATGGTGAAATAACTGAAAACATGTTTCATATTCTCAATCAAACAATCAATGTTTATTTATATAGCCCTAAATCACAAGTGTCTCAAAGGGCTGCACAAGCCACAACGACATCCTTGGTTCAGAACCCACATCAGGGCAAGGAAAAACTCAACCCAGTGGGATGACAATGAGAAACCTTGGAAAGGACCGCAGATGTGGGTGACCCCCCCCTTCCCCCTTCTAGGGGAGACCGGTGCAATGGATGCCGAGTGGGTCTAGCATAATATTGTGAAAGTCCAGTCCATAGTGGATCTAACATAATACTGAGAGTCCAGTCCATAGTGGGGCCTGCAGGAGACCATCCCGAGCGGAGACAGGTTAGCAGCGCAGAGATGTCCCCAACCAATGCACAGGCGAGCGGTCCACCCCGGTCCCCGACTCTGGACAGCCAGCACTTCATCCATGGCCACCGGACCTGTGCCCGCCCCTCCAAAAGGGAGAGGGGGCAGAGCAGAAAAGAAACGACAGATCAACTGGTCTAAAAAGGGGTCTATTTAAAGGCTAGAGTATACAAATGAGTTTTAAGATGGGACTTAAACGCTTCTATTGAGGTAGCATCTCTAACTGTTACCGGCAGGGCATTCCATAGTACTGGAGCCCGAATAGAAAACGCTCTATAGCCCGCAGACCTTTTTTGGGCTCTGGGAATCACTAATAAGCCGGAGTTCTTTGAACACAGATTTCTTGTCGGGACATATGGTACAATACAATCGTCAAGATAGGACGGAGCTAGACCATGTAGTATTTTATACGTAAGTAGTAAAACCTTAAAGTCACATCTTAAGTGCACAGGAAGCCAGTGCAGGTGATCCAGTATAGGCGTAATATGATCAAACTTTCTTGTTCTTGTCAAAAGTCTAGCAGCCGCATTTTGTACCAATTGTAATCTTTTAATGCTAGACATAGGGAGACCTGAAAATAATACGTTACAGTAATCGAGACGAGATGTAACGAACGCATGAATAATGATCTCAGCGTCGCTAGTGGACAAAATGGAACAAATTTTAGCGATATTTTGGAGATGAAAGAAGGTCGATTTAGTAACACTCTTAATGTGTGACTCAAACGAGAGAGTTGGGTCGAAGATAATACCCAGATTATTTACAGAGTCGCCTTGTGTAATTGTTTGGTTGTCAAACGTTAAGGTGGTATTATTAAATAGGTGTCTGTGTCTAGCAGGACCGATAATCAGCATTTCCGTTTTCTTGGCGTTGAGTTGCAAAAAGTTAGCAGACATCCATTGTTTAATTTCATTAAGACACGCCTCCAGCTGACTACAATCCCATGTTGGTCAGCTTTAGGGGCATGTAGAGTTGGGTGTCATCAGCATAACAGTGAAAGCTAACACCATATTTGCGTATGATGTCACCTAGCGGCAGCAAGTAGATGCTGAAGAGTGCAGGGCCAAGAACCGAACCCTGGGGAACTCCACACGTTACCTTAACATAGTCCGAGGTCACATTGTTATGAGAGACGCACTCCATCCTGTCAGTAAGATAAGAGTTAAACCAAGACAAGGCTAAGTCTGACATACCAATACGTGTTTTGAAACGCTCTAATAAAATATTATGATCGACGGTATCGAAAGCAGCGCTAAAATCAAGATTATTCTAGTTTCTTCAAAATAGCCACCCTTAGCTCTGATTACTGCTTTGCACACTCTTGGCATTCTCTCGATGAGCTTCAAGAGGTAGTCACCTGAAATGGTTTACACTTCACAGGTGTGCTTGAAGCTCATCGAGTGAATGCCAAGAGTGTGCAAAGCAGTACATTTGTATCAGCAGATACGAATGTATGTACGACGGATAATGCTCTCCACAATATTCTCTCTCTTTTTGAAGAAATAACATTCCTTTCTGTGTACTTAAGATGCAACTTTATGATTTTAATACTTGCGTATAATATACTAAATGGTCTAGCTCCATCCTATCTTGCTGATTGTATTGTACCATATGTACCATCCAGAAACCTAAAAATTCCGGCTTATTAGTGATTCCCAGAGCCCCAAAAAAGTATTTGCGGTATAGAGCGTTTTCTATTTAGCTCCAGTACTCTGGAATGCCCTACCTCTAACAGTTCAAGATGTTACCTCAGTAGAAGCATTTAAGTCCCATCTTAAAACTCATTTATAAACCCCAGCCTTTTAAATAGACTCGTTTTTTTTTACCAGTTGATCTGCCCTCTCTCTTTTTTGCTCTGCCCCCCTCTCCTATAAAGAGAGGTTTTTAGGTGGCCACGGATTAGGCGCAAGCTGTTCCAAATCTGGATCCGGGGGGGACCACTCCTCTGTGCATCAGTTGGTGACGTCTCTGTGCTGCTGACTTCCTGACATTCTTACGATCCCCTGCTCACTACAGTTTGGACTCTCACATTATTAACCATATCCACTCAGTATCCATTATTAACACTGGATGACAAGGAAGAGTGGACAAACCGCAGGAGGAGACAAGAAGCCATGCTGCTAAGCTGTAGCTTGAATGTAAAGTAGTAAAACAACAAAAAAATAAGTGCTTAGGCGCCCCATTATGCAAAACCAACTTTTCTTACCTATTGGTACCTGTTTTTCTGCGTTTGGAATAAGTAAGTCCCAAAAATGTTAAAACAAACCATGTCTATAACACAATCTTGCCTTTCTTTTTACTTTGGGGGAAACAAACCAGGGTTTCCCCTTAAGGTAATTGAATGTGGCACACCACAAAGGTATTTTAATTAAAGCCACACCTGGAAGTTTTTTTTTTGGTTCGTTTTTTTTACTTGAAATCAAATTAATATAATATATTGTAGAGCCCAAAAGAAATCACACAAAGTCCAACGCTATTTTAAATTTTTATTGCCAATCTTATGATAACGAATGGCACAATTCTAACAGGTTTTACCTCCCGTGCGAACACTTTCGTCTCCTTGAGTTTGCGCACAGCACTTGCTCATTCTACGACACTAACCTTTCTGGCCCGGTGTGTTTGGGAAAAACTGACATCAAATCCAAACCACACGAACATAAAACATTGGTCGTTACAGTGTAAATTGATATATATAGCCTATTATTTGCGCACTTTTAACAAGTGATGTACCGTAAACTTGACCACAAAAAAAAGACTTTGATCACTGAAAACCACGCTACCGAAACCAAATGTAAACAAAACGCACGTCATTGTCTGGAGCCTTGTCAGCATGTCTGTGATGTGGACGTGATTTTTTATATATGTTGCAGATATACCCGCGCGGACAGCCATATCTAAAATGTGCAAATATTAAGAAGACAGTGGCGGCTTTTAAAAAAGAAGAGAAAGTCCAACTAGAGCAACAGCGCAAAGTAAGTGTTAAAAAATTAAAGTACTAATTATTGTCACACACACACTGGGTGTGGCGAAATTATTCTCTGCATTTGACCCATCACCCTTGGTCACCCCCTGGGAGCTGAGGGGAGCAGTGGGCAGCAGCGGTGGCCGCACCCGGGAATAACTTTTGGTGATTTAACCCCCAATTCCAACCTTTGATGCTGAATGCCAAGCAGGGAGGTAATGGGTCCCATTTTTATAGTCTTTGTTATCACTTGAACTCTTGAGGTTTGAACTCACAACCTACTGATCTCAGGGCGGACACTCTAACCACAAGGCCACTGAGTAGGTGTGACATCATGCTCGCTGTAGCTCTCTTCTTTCTTCAGTGACATCGAGGGACAGAAGTAGAATATCTAAACACGAGTACATTCTAAAATAACACCAGAAGAAGATGCTAGATTTGTTGCTAGTTGTTTTTAATAAAAAAGTCATTAAAAGTCTGCAAACACTTGAATAAATCTCAACAAAGTACCTTGTACCAAAAGCAGCAACAATTGAGAATATGACAAAACGATAACAAATTATACGTTCAAACTACTGAAATGAGTTTTTTTATTTAAACGGGGATAGCAGATCCATTCTATGTGTCCATCCATCCATCCATCCATTTTCTACCGCTTATTCCCTTTGGGGTCGCGGGGGGCGCTGGAGCCTATCTCAGCAACAATCGGGCGGAAGGCGGGCTACACCCTGGACAAGTCGCCACCTCATCGCAGGGCCAACACAGATAGACAGACAACATTCACACTCACACTAGGGCCAATTTAGTGCTGCCAATCAACCTATCCCCAGGTGCATGTCTTTGGAGGTGGGAGGAAGCCAGAGTACCCGGAGAGAACCCACGCAGTCACGGGGAGAACATGCAAACTCCACACAGAAAGATCCCGAGCCCGGGATTGAACCCCAGACTACTCAGCACCTTCGTATTGTGAGGCAGACGCACTAACCCCTCTTCCACCGTGCTGCCCATTCTATGTGTCATACTTGATCATTTCGCGATATTGCCATATTTTTGCTGAAAGGATTTAGTAGAGAACATCGACGATAAAGTTTGCAACTTTTGGTCGCTGATAAAAAAAGCCTTGCCTGAACCGGAAGTAGCGTGACGTCGCAGGTTGAAGGGCTCCTCACATTTCCCCATTGTTTACACCAGCAGCGAGAGCGATTCGGACCGAGAAAGCGACGATTACCCCATTAATTTGAGCGAGGATGAAAGATTCGTGGATGAGGAACGTGAGAGTGAAGGACTAGAGTGCAGTGCAGGACGTTTTTTTTTCCCGCTCTGACCGTAATTTAGGTACAAGGTCTCATTGGATTCCACAGTTTCTCCTTTTTCTATTGTGGATCACGGATTTGTATTTTAAACCACCTCGGATACTATATCCTCTTGAAAATGAGAGTCGAGAACGCGAAATGGACATTCACAGTGACTTTTATCTCCACGACAATACATCGGTGAAGCACATTAGCTACGGAGCTAACGTAATAGCATCTTGCTTAAACGCAGATAGAAACAAAAGAAATAAGCCCTTGACTGGAAGGATAGACAGAATATCAACAATACTACTATCAGGAGACACCGAACCAAACACTGGACCTGTAACTACACGGTTAATGCGGTGCCGCCTGTCGAAGCCTAGCAATGCTGTTGCTAACGACGCCATTGAAGCTAACTTAGCTACGGGACCTCGTCAGAGCTATGATAAAAACATTAGCGCTCCACCTACGCCAGCCCTCGTCTGCTCATCAACACCCGTGCTCACCTGCGTTCCAGCGATCGACGGAGCGACGAAGGACTTCACCCGATCATTGATGCGGTCGGCGGATAGCGTCGGATAGCGCGTCTGCTATCCAACTCAAAGTCCTCCTGGTTGTGTTGCTGCAGCCAGCCGCTAATACACTGATCCCACCTACAGCTTTCTTCTTTGCAGTCTCCATTGTTCATTAAACAAATTGCAAAAGATTCACCAACACAGATGTCCAGAATACTGTGGAATTTTGCGATGAAAACAGAGCTGTTTGTATTGGGATACAATGGTGTCCCAATACTTCCGTTTCAACCCTTGACGTCACGCGCAAACGTCATCATACCTAGACGTTTTCAGCCGGAAGTTTCCCGGAAAATTTAAAATTGCACTTTATAAGTTAACCCGGCCGTATTGGCATGTGTTGCAATGTTAAGATTTCATTATTGATATATAAACTATCAGACTGCGTGGTCGGTAGTAGTGGGTTTCAGTAGGCCTTTAATAATATACTTGTTTTAAATATATGTATACATTTTTTAGCCTTTTTTAAAGAAAATCATATTATCAAAGCAAATTATGCAAATAACTTGATGACGTCATGGTGACCACGCCCATAACCACGCCCCTACTGTCACAGGTATTTTGGCAGTTTAGGGGAAACCCTGGAAGCTGTTAGGAATTTGCCCAATTGGCGACGTTTTTGCCGTTAATGGCGCAATATCCATGTTTGCTAGAGATTTTGCTTTGCGTGAGTCCGCCATTGCATTCCTTTTTCTCTATCCTCTTGTTGTGGGGCAGACTGGCTCGTACATGCATATGCATCTTCCGCTGTTGCCATTTCTAATTTAAAAAAGTGGCGTATAGTTCGAACTTAATTCGTCATTGCTACCTCAGTAGAAGCATTTAAGTCCCATCTTAAAACTCATTTGTATACTCTAGCCTTTAAATAGACCCCCCTTTTTTTAGACCAGTTGATCTGCCGTTTTCTTTTCTTCTCTGCCCCCTCGCCGGGTTATTCCAGTTCCGGTGACCATGGATGAAGTGCTGGCTGTCCAGAGTTGGGACCCGGGGTGGACCGCTCGCCTGTGCATCGGTTGGGAACATCTCTGCGCTGCTGACCCGTCTCCGCTCGGGATGGTCTCCTGCTGGCCCCACTATGGACTGGACTCTCACTATTATGTTAGATCCACTAAGGACTGTGCTTAGAGGGGGGGTTACCCACATATGCGGTCCTCTCCAAGGTTTCTCATAGTCATTCACATCGACGTCCCTTATGTGGGCTCTGTACCGAAAATGTCGTTGTGGCTTGTGCAGCCCTTTGAAACTTTTGTGATTTAGGGCTATATAAATAAACATTGATTGATTGATTGATTGATTGATTGATTAGACTCGCTATGGAAGCGCTAAAAACTACAACATGGCAGAGGAGGGAGAAGACGCAGTCGAAGTGGAGCCACGGAAATGAGACCGCCCACAATACGGGGCACAATCTATGCAACATTTTGACCTAAGAACCACCATTATATGTTTTGTAGACCACAAGGAAGTGTTTAAAATGT
>NC_084733.1:67046919-67244419 GCF_033978785.1 Entelurus aequoreus | reverse complement strand
TTAAATAACTGTGGCTCTCTAATCACAGGTTTTTGGAGACCAGTCATTCAAAATCATGGAAGGTGTTTTTAAACATTTGACTGGTTCTGTGTGTTCCTGTGTATGTGTGTTTGTGTGTGTGTGTGTGTGTGTGTTGTACCAGACAAAGTTAGTCAACCAATGCAATCTTGCATGGAAACGAGTGTGGAATGCAGGATTTACGATTATTATTATCCTGTAAAATGTATGCTTATCAGGACTGCCACATTTTTCAAATAGAAATTCATTGTTATCCAAGCATTGGACAGCAATAATCATTAGGGTTGTAAAAAATAAAAAAAATAAAAATTAAAAAAACAATATTCAACTGAATCACGATTCTTATTTGTAATGGTTCTCAATAGATTAAAAAAAAAAAAAAATCTAAAATCTTTTTTTTTTTTTAAATCCGCCCCCTAAAACTTAAAAAAATGTATCTTTATTTTACTTTTTTTTGGTCTGTCCTTTCCAGCCACTTATATTGTTGACGTAGATCTGCTGTACAGATTGACTTTAGTAAAGAGAAGTGTTGGATACTTCTCGTGTTGCCTTCTTTGTGTTTGACTTTCTAAATGTTTGGGTAGTATTTTGTTAAACAAAACCAATTTTCTTTTTAAGTAATATAGAAATTTATCAGAGCTGTTTTGTCTACTTAGTGGAGGAATGTAGTTAATCATATAAGTGGCACAAAAAAAGTATTGATTTTGAATCGAGAATCGGTTTAAATCGAATTGTTACCCCCAAAATAATCCCTAATAATCATTACTGGGAATAATTATTAATTACAGGGGTACCTCGATTTACCACTCCCGCCAGGATTTCACGTTTTCTGATGATTGTTGCGGCCTAAAATGGGTAAATTTGTGGCAGCTTTATTAGAAAATTGTGGGGAAAAGTGTAAAGTTTTGAGGCTTACATTTTCAAATAACACCTTCTGATTTTATAAATTTGCTATCAATGTTTAAAGTGGTCCTCTTAACCTTAATCTGAAAAAGCACATGATTGCAACAAATATTGACAAACAATTACTGCATTGATGTGTTACTGGTTTTATACCAGTATAAAAGTGGACACTAGATGGCAGTAGAAGCAATGACAAATACAATACAGTGATTTGTAAATCATTTTCAACCTATATTCAATTGAGTAGACTGCAAAGACAAGATATTTAATGTTCGAACTGGTAAACTTTTGTTATTTTTCGCAAATATTAGCTCATTTGCAATTTGATGCCTGCAACATGTTTAAAAAAAGCTGGCACAAGTGGCAAAAAAGACTGAGAAAGTTGAGGATTGCTCATCAAACACTTATTTGGAACATCCCACAGGTGAACAGGCTAATTGGGAACAGGTGGGTGCCATGATTGGGTATAAAAGCAGCTTCCATGAAATGCTCAGTCATTCACAAACAAGGATGAGTCGAGGGTCACCACTTTGTCAACAAATGCGTGAGCAAATTGTCCAACAGTTTAAAAACAACATTTCTCAACGAGCTATTGCAAGGAATTTAGGGATTTCACCATCTACGGCCCGTAATGTCAGAAAATCTGGAGAAATCCCTGCACGTAAGCGGCAAGGCTGAAAACCAACATTGAATGCCCGTGACCCTCAATCCCTCTGCATCAAAAAATGACATCAGTGTGTAAAGGATATCCCCACATGGGCTCAGGAACACTTTAGAAAACCACTGTCAATAACTACAGTTTGTCGCTACATCTGTAAGTGCAAGTTAAAACTCTACTATGCAAAGCGAAATTTATTTATCAACAACACCCAGAAACGCTGCCGGCTTCGCTGAGCCCGAGCTCATCTAAGATGGACTGATGCAAAGTGGAAAAGTGTTCTGTAGTCTGACAAGTCCACATTTCCAAATTGTGTCCTCCAGACCAAAGAGGAAAAGAACCATCCGGACTGTTATAGGCGCAAAGTTCAAAAGCCAGCACCTGTGATGGTATGAGGGTGTATTAGTGCCCAAGGCATGGGTAACTTACACATCTGTGAAGGCACCATTAATGCTGAAAGGTACATACAGGTTTTGGAGAAACATATGTTGCCATCCAAGCAACGTTATCATGGACGCCCCTGCTTATTTCAGCAAGACAATGCCAAGCCACATGTTACAACAGCGTGGCTTCATAGTAAAAGAGTGCGGGTACTAGACTGGCCTGCCTGTAGTCCAGACCTGTCTCCCATTGAACATTTGTGGCACAATATGAAGCCTAAAATACCACAAGAGAGATGTTGAACAACTTAAGCTGTACATCAAGCAAGAATGGGAAAGAATTCCACCTGAAAAGCTTCAAAAATTGGTCTCCTCAGTTCCCAAACATTTACTGAGTGTTGTTAAAAGGAAAGGCCATGTAACACAGTAGTAAAAATGCCCCTGTGCCAACTTTTTTGCAATGTGTGGCTGCCATTACATTCTAAGTTAATGATTATTTGCAAAAACAAATTTAGTTTCTCAGTTCAAACATTAAAGATCTTGTCTTAGCAGTCTATTCAATTGAACATAAGTTGAAAAAGATTTGAAAATCATTGTATTCTGTTTTTATTTACCATTTACACAACGTGCCAGCTTCACTGGTTTTGGCTTTTGTACAATACCCAGTAGGCTTAGCGGCGTAGACAGAAACCAGAAATACGTTTAAGGTACTGTATGCGGGAGGATAACATTTGAATTGTTTGAGCAATAAAAATATAATATAGTTCCACTTTGCTGTCTCGTCTAAACGAGAAACAAACATACGTTTTGATTAGAAAGTTGACGGGCGCATTTGAGAGGCGCTCAGAGACAAATTTGATTGGCAAAAAAGATGATTAGTCAAAATATGCCTCTAAGTTGCGGATATCGGACAGAGTTGCAAGGTCGCACATAATTGGCATTAATTGGTTGAATTTAAGTGAATCGGCGCAATAGCAAATTCCTGGAGGGACTGGCTTACGAGTGCTCCAGCTCAATTTTTTGAAATACCGGTTGTCTCTTGGCTAACTATTACACTTTAGATTGCGAGCAAAAATTTTGTGTTACAAGCCTTCCCACAGCAAGACCGAAACATCGGATGTCTTACTGGCTAGCATTAGCTTGTAGATGACCGACGAGCGAAATAAAAATGTGTTTTTACAACCATGGGAACGAAGAAAATTGGTTTAGGAGTTTGCTTGATTGCTTGAAGCTTTTATTAGCAGATTGTGAGGGAAGAGAATACATGATATGAATCGGTACAGTTTACACTAGGGATGTCCCGATCCGATATTTGGATCGGATCGGCCGCCGATATTTGCCAAAAAATGTGTATCGGCAAGGCATGGGAAAATGCCGATCCAGATCCAGTTTTTAAAAAAACTCCGGTCCGTGTTTTCCAACGCACCGATTTAAATACTATATTCCACTTTTCTGCTGCTCCCTAATTTCCGTTCCGCATTTTCCAGCACACCTTCAACACATCCACAGGTCTGTGTCCTAACCGTTAAGACGGCCATGTGAATTAAAAGTTACCGGTAAAAATGTCAGCTGTCTCTGTGCGATATAGAAAATGACTATATCGTGATATTCGAGTATACGTTCTAACACAGTTGCTTTTAGCTGCTGGCATTACACAACAGGCTCTTCCCACTCCTTCCTGTGTCTGCTTCTCACAGACAGCAAGCGCACCTTCTACATACGTCACATACTGTCACGTCATACGTCACATACGTATACGCCCTCTCCCAGCAGAGAGGTAGCAGCATGGCTAACGTTAGCTGTGATGCTAGCGGAGTGGTGCGAGCGGTAATAATGAAGGAAGAATGAATTAATTCCCCAAAAAAACAGCAGGGGGTCCATCGTCTGGCGGTGATTTGGCTTCAAGTGGGAATATGTCGAACAGACAACCGTAATTTGTCAAGTGTGGGGCAAAAGCGTTGCTATAAAAAGTAGCATTACTGCTAATATGTAGCATCATTTGAAAAGTCCCCTGCTAGAAAGTGACGAGTGCTCGAAACTGCGCACGTCAACATCTCCATTGTGTATTATTCAAACTCACCTAATTCAATTAGTAACTAATTGTTATCAAGAGTACTAAACCCTTTCCAACATGAATCTGACAACTAAGTAGGCTAAATAACTTTAAACTTTAATAAATGCTCGGATAAGGTCAGTATTGGCCAGTATCGGATCGGAAGTGCAAAAACAACATCGGTATCGGATCGGAAGTGCAAAAACCTGGATCGGGACATCCCTAGTTTACATAGTACAGTACATATTCCATACAATTGGCCACTAAATGAATACATTTTGCAACTTGTTTAATCGGGGTCCACGATGATCCATTCATGGTACAAATATAATCTATTCATGATACAAATGAAGTGCTTAGAAGAATAAATAGATGATATTCAGTGAATTAAAGAAAGAAATCAAGGAAAAACATGACCAAGCGCGTAGCATAACGCAGTTACAATAATGTAAACTGCACTGAAGCTAAATGTGTCAATAACTAGAAATGAGTACTGAATCCGGTACCTTTTTGGCACGACCGAATCCCGCCAGTCCTACCAGGCACCGACTCACGTAAAATCCAACAGTGCAGTTTTCCGGTACTTGGGTTAAGCGTTATGTCACGCAACCCACTTGGCGATCACTCCAGCCGCACTGAAAGCCAACATAGCAACTGACTCAAAAAAAGGCTCAAGTTTTCCAAACGCCTTAGCTTAATGCTAATATACATTGACCTGCTACTGATTAGCATAAGCAATTTTACATGGCAATTTCAACACCTCTAAATTTGATAATGAAAACTACAAATAAGGTGCACGTTAAAATCAAACAGCTGCTGCGTAATAAGTACAACTTTATAATCTTGCCAATGTTTGTAATGCTTGTTATGTGGTAGGTCTTTGTACTGTATGTCTAGGATTTTACTTTTCCTGTATGTTTTAATGGACGTCCTGATCTTGCTGTCCGCAAAACAAGTTTACCTTTAATAATAAAGTAACCTAACTTAACATAACCTATACTTACATTATTAACACTTTTTAGGGTCCAACAAAAGACTAAATTCAGCCAAGACTGAACTGACTGGGCAACAAACCATAAACTATACACTACTGCCATCTAACGTCTTGGACTTGCAACTGTAATTGCAACTTATTGTCATACTTGCAAATGAGACTCAGAACTGTGATAATAAAACAAGATATGGCAAGTGGACAGCAGTTATAATCAGCTCATTTTTAAATATTGCAATCAAAAATGAGATTTTTTTTTTTTTTTAAACAGTTCAATCAATCAATCAATCAATGTTTATTTATATAGCCCTAAATCACAAGTGTCTCAAAGGGCTGTACAAGCCACAACGACATCCTCGGTACAGAGCCCACAAACAGTTAATATTTATTAACCAACACAAAAGTACCAAAAATTGGTATTGTTGAGTACCGGTATCAATTCCCAGGATGGTACTGGTGCTAGACAACCAGGTACTGGGAATCGGTACCGTATTCAGTGTTTCCCATAAACTGCCAAGATACCTGTGGCGGTGGGGGCGTGGCTATGGGCGTGGTCACCATGACATCATCGAGTAATTTGCATAATTTACTACAATGATATGATTTTCTCTAAAAAGGCTCAAAAAATGTATACTTACTAATTAATAATAACAGTTTTGTTTTAAACGTCCATCCATCCATCCATCCATCCATTTTACAATATAATTACAACACTTTATGTACATATTTATATACAGATTTGAACAATAAGTTATTCACTGAAATATATTTATTAATTGTGGTTCTTACAAAAAATATATCTTATAAAAATATAAAAGCTAAAATGTCTCTTAAAGCTCCGCCCCTTTAATTAGTGCATACTAAATAATGTAACTTTAGCCTACTACTACAACCATATTATTTACCAGCAACATAAAGTGAAACAGAGGCAGAGGTGTCCTGCCACAGTCAGTAACAAATAAACAGAAAACAGTAGTGGTGGTAGATAGACACAAAGCTTCATCAAACATCTGGTCCACTGAACAAAGAGCTCCAAAAATCTTGATCCTACACTTCTCTTTTGTAAAGTAAATCTGAACAGCCGATATGGGCATCTACATCAACAAAATGATTTGCCTGAGAAGCTGGACAGGACAAAAAAATAAATAAATAAATAAATTAAAACATTTTAAAAAATCTATTTGTGGCGGCCTTAATTATTTCGTGGCGGGCCGCCACAAATAAATGAATGTGTGGGAAACACTGCGTATTGGTTCAAATGTTTACTATTCAAATCCCTATGGATAACGCTAGCCAAGGGTGTTAAGACTATTCATAAACTGAGGACATTTATCCATACAAATATCGAAAAAGCTGCTGATTGTGTTTGACCGCAAAGCAGCTGAGAAGAGATACTGTAAAACAGTGATTCTCAAACTGTGGTACGTGTGCAGGCTCCATCTATCCGTACGCCAAAAACAATCACTTTATTAAAGTACAGTTGTATTAACTTATATTCAGAACACAGTGTTACTGTTCAAACTGTGTAATGTTACAGTGGCCGTAAATGTTAAATATACTTGTTAAATAAAACCTCTGCCTTGTTTTTGTTGAATACTTAGGGCTACTACGCTACTGCATTTTAATGTTGGTCGTTATGGTGGCACTTGGCGAGTCAAGTTTTTTTCTGAGGTGGTATTTGGTGAAAAGAGTTTGAGGACCACTGCTGTAGATGTCCGGTCAAAAAACATGAAATTACATTTTGATTGGAAGACTATGCATAACGCTTATATGTAAATTATTCCATAATCGGGCTTATTACCAAAAAAAAAACAGGGAAAGTAACAAGCCATTTGTCCTGCAGTTAAAACGTGCAGTGTTTGTCCATCTATCTGCTCCTCAGAGACTCTCATCTCTTCTGACGGCTGCGCTGACACACACAAACACTTGCACAGAGGAAAAGGAAGCATGCAGAGTAGATGTTGGTATTCTCCGAGCTCTGATAACGTGCAGAACAAATGTAGCCATGGCAGGATGTTTTATTTGATTGTAAGTTGGAACAAAACATTGATGGATTGGATACCACGCAAATATAGACATTAGGGTTGTCTCGATACCAATATTTTGGTACTGGTACCAAAATATATTTCGATACTTTGATACTTTTTCTAATTAAGGGGGACCACAAAAATGTTTATTATTGGCTTTATTTTAACAAAAACTATTTTGGTACATTAAACATGTTTCTTATTGCAATCGAAGAACAATTTTGGCCTTAAATAAAATAGTGAACATACGAGACAACTTGTCTTTTAGTAGTAAGTAGACGACCAAAGGCTCCTAATTAGTCTGCTGAGGTATGCAGTAACATATTGTGTCATTTATCATTCTATTATTTTATTGAAAATATAAAGGACAAGCTGTAAAAATTTATAATTAATCCACTTGTTCATTTACTGGTAATATCTGCTTATTTTCTGTTTGAACATGTTCTATCTACACTTCTGTTAAAATGTAAAAATCACTTATTTTTCTGTCGTTTGGATACTTTACATTAGTTTTGGATGATACCACAAATTTGGGTATTGATCCGATACCAAGTAGTTACAGGATCATACATTGGTCATAATTTAAATTCTCATGTATCCAGGGACGTATTTCCTGAGTTTATGAATATAATATGAATTTTTTTTAAATACGATTTTGTGACGATAAAAAATATTGATGTAATCATAGTAGTATCGACTAGATACGCTATTGTACTTGGTATCATTACAGTGGATGTCAGGTGTAGATCCACCCATGGCATTTGTTTACATTGTGACGCCGGTGAGCTATTGTATCCTCATATGATGTGTAGTGAAGCATGTTTAGCTATTCCTCGTCCTGCAGTGATAATGTTACTTGTATGAAACATACTTTATTTGTCGCCATGGAGGCGAGGATTAGTGATTTAGAAGTAGCTAAAACACTGCCGATTGTGGATAGACATTAGCCGCTAACTAGCTCGCCATGTCTTAAAGCACCTCTTCCAGAGGGCGTTTCAGTGTTAGAACTTCACCTTTATCGTTAGTTTTTAAGCCAAAATGCGTCCATTCTCCCTTTTCCGTCTACACACTGTGTCTGCTTGTAAGTACTCTGTGATTGTGCGCTGACGAACATGCTCCTCTGCTCGTAAAACCATCAATGTCACGACGTGACGCGCCGTCATGCCTGTATAAAAAAAATATAGCAAACCGGTACTTTTCAAACAAAGTACAGTACCGTTTTTTTATTCATTAGTACCGCAATACTATACTAGTACCGCTATACCGTACAACCCTAATAGACACACACACACGTACAGAAAATGACACTCACAAAGCAAGTCAGCCAGACATCCTCCGCTACTGTGCACCTGACTAAAACGGTACATTCTAACACCTTTTGCACAACGATACAAGTGAGAATCACCACAATTTGTATTCAAAGCATGAATCTCTCTGCAGGCACCAGGGTGCATCCCAGATAAGAGCACAATCATTTCTTATTCTCGCTTATATCTGAGTAGCAATTGTGTTGTGGGTGTGCTGCACATGGACAGTTTTTAAAGGTCCCCTATTGTGCTAAAGTAACTTTTTAATGACGTTGAAACAGTAAAACAAGTGCCTAAAATCAAACGTGGGAAGAAACTATCATCTCCCTCACTTCCATGCTCCACTTTTGAGACAAGAGGTACTCAAACGGTCCCTTTTGACAATCCTGGTTTGTAAGACCGCTTCAGACCCATGCCAGGATAGATGTTTGGATAAAGCTTGTGTCTAGATAAAGCCTGTGTCTTGTTCCTATCAGGAACAGGACACTTTGAATACACACGTAAATAATATATGTGTTTTCCATACGTTCATTTATTTGTGGTAGCTTGCCATAAATAGAATATGCACTACTTGCTCGCTCATAAACACATTATAATGGGACTGTCTGTGAAACTCCATACAATAGATAGCATGGTAACTCTGCTTCTTAACAAACATACCTCACACGCAGTCTGGCAAAGAATAAGGAGAAATGATCAGTGTTGCCAACTGAGTTACTTTGTTGCTATAGTTAGCGAGTATTCAGGCCCCTTTCGATACTCTTTTTTTTTTTCAAAGCAACTAGAGACAAATCTACTCATACTGTATGTATCTTTCTTTTCAACGACAAATCAAAAATCCCTCAATCTTGTATGTAACTTGGGCACTGAAAAAAAAAAAAAACATGATTATTTTTTATTCCGATTCTAAAACAATTTAGATTTGTTATGTTTTTTTGGCCATTTTCACGCTTACTTGCCGCAAATATACATCATATGTCAGCAGCCAAGAGGAGCTTTTGTAATCTTTAACCTGTTTTTAAAAGGATGCATTATAATTTTTATACTAAATATTATACTGTTATTTCCAGACTATATTGCGTAACCGGTATATAAGCCACACCCCCTAATTTTTAAAATATTTTTCCATGTATTAGCTGCAGCGGACAATTAGCCGCATATATAAACATTGCGAAACAAGTTATTTACACAGAAATCATATGTAAATGTGTATTTATATGCCTTAAAGGCCTACTGAAATGAAATTGTTTTATTTAAATGGGGATAGCAGATCCATTCTATGTATCATACTTGATCATTTCGCGATATTGCCATATTTTTGCTGAAAGGATTTAGTAGAGAACATCGGCGATAAAGTTCGCAACTTTTGGTCGCTGATAAAAAAAGCCTTGCCTGTACCGGAAGTAGCGTGACGTCACAGGTTGAAAGGCTCCTCACATTTCCCCATTGTTTACACCAGCAGCGAGAGCGATTTGAACCGAGAAAGCGACGATTACCCCGTTTATTTGAGCCAGGACTTCACCCGATCATAGATGCGGTCGGCGGCTAGCGTCGGATAGCGCGTCTGCTATCCAAGTCAAAGTCCTCCTGGTTGTGAGGCTGCAGCCAGCCGCTAATACACCGATCCCACCTAAAGCTTTCTTCTTTGCAGTCTTCATTGTTCATTAAACAAATTGCAAAAGATTTACCAACACAGATGTCCAGAATACTGTGGAATTTTGAGATGAAAACAGAGCTTTTTGTATTGGATACAATGTGTCCGAATACTTCCGTTTCAACGATTGACGTCACGCGCATACGTCATCATACATAGACGTTTTCAACCGGAAGTTTAGCGGGAAATTTAAAATTGCACTTTATAAGTTAACCCGGCTGTATTGGCATGTGTTGCAATGTTAAGATTTCATCATTGATATATAAACTATCAGACTGCATGGTCGGTAGTAGTGGGTTTCAGTAGGCCTTTAATTGTTTCCAAACGGTGCCTGTAACACGGCAGTAAAACGGTGGATCAAACAAAACAGAGGTCCTCGCCATGGACCCACGAGCTGCAGAATCTAGCTCTCCAATCAGCTAAACAGACTCAATAACTCCATGGTGACGTTTTGGTGAATTTACTGAGGAACTTGTGAAACTGAAACAATAGGAAAAAAATGCCACTGTAAGTTAATAACACTAACAAATACACTCGTAACCGTGTTGTCATATTATCTTATACTAACATTGCCAGCTTCATTACATCATGATAGCACGTACAAATATGCATGAAAACACTCCTACAGACGTCACACATGGGACGGTAAGTATGAATTGTTTTAGTTAAATTGTAAAACTTACAAACGTTGTTTGGAGTGATTGATGAAGAAGGCTTTTGAGCAGAAAGACAGTTTTACTTCCAGTTTAAGGTAATTAAACAGGAAGTACATTTTCAACCCGCGACATCTGCAGTGAGCAAACTCGACCAAAATATGGCGCCGTAGCACAAACAATAACACACAATTTTAGTGTCTGCTTGGGTTTAATGAAAACTATTGAACACAAAACATTACGGCCGTCAGCAAAGACGAATCCAAAATTTAGCCACACCGTTATATAAGCCGCAGGGTTCAAAGCGTGTAAAAAAAGAAGCAGCTTGTAGTCCGGAATTTACTGTATTGCCAGAATTGGTTTGAATCCAGAATTGGTTTGAATCAAGAATTGATTCTGAATCAAACCGTTCCCCCGAGAATCAAAAATGAATCGAATCGTAACTTTCCCATGCGTGCTAGAGATCGAACAATTATCAGTATTAATGATGAACCAAAAATACCAGACGGTTCGAGTTACCGTTTCAGTGATGATTACCGCACTTAGAGAAACTCACAGCATGGTGATACTGCTCATATCTTGGAGAAGCAGCTAGCATGCTAAACGCTAGCTTACAATCGCTAGCTGGCAACTAGCGAAGATAATCACTAGCTGGAAGCTATTGCCACTAATCGGTAGCTGGCAACTAGAGTGATCATTTCTATCTTAAATGTGAACATGAATACAGGGAACTTGAACTTTTCTCCCCATTACAAATGTTAACCCTAATCTAAACTAAAACTAAAACAGAAGAAGATAAACATATTTAAACACTCAAATAACAATAACAATATTTAATGTTAGTATATTGACCATCTGTTGTTTTTTTTTAAATGTAAAACCTGGTTAAAAGATTTTGATGTGTGTATATAGTACTTTTTAAACACATTCAACAATAAATAACGAGATGATAATATGAATTATTCATATTGTTACAACAATACTTGTACCATAACATTTTTTTTTTTTAAATCACTTGTAATTCTTAATATATTTGTTCTTTTTTTCATGTTTTTTGCTCCCTTTTTGTCTCCTCAAGTATTCATAAAAATCAATCAACCAGTCAGTGTACACAAAATAGTGTGCGCTCACAGAAATCGCCAAAGACATGCTGCCCTTTAATACTGTTATAAAACTAGCATTTTAAAAAGTGCTGTCATGTTGGTGTTCCTCACTCGGAATCTGCCAAATGTAATATTGTTTGGCATATGACCTGTTAATACATATGTTTAAACTGTAGTGTTTATATTGTTACTTTTCGCTTTTGTTAAAAAAGGTCCTAACTTGATTGTCACTTAAGTAATGTACAACTAGACGTCTACTTACATGTTCAATATTGAAGTGCAACTTAGTTTGTCAACACTTAATTTTGCTATTTCATTTATTGTTATGATTGTGTATATTTGAGCCCAACCCATCACCTCCCTAAAATAGGTTATTGATTTTAGTTTTAAGGTTTATTCAAGTGCAAAATTTTGCTAACAAAGTACATTTTATTGTTATTTTTTGTTGGTTTTATTTATTTGGAGATTTAAGCGTTTTACTTTCAATTACAACATTAAATTACACAAGAAATACATTGCATTTGAAAGGATATACATGCATTATTATTATGTATTATCATTGAATTAATGGTTAATTTGGTCTCATAGAAATCATGGCAATAATGTCGTTGATCTGCAATAATTTGTTGGTAACTATATCGTCAAGCAACATTTGTTAACGGCCCAGGCCTACTCACCACCAACGTTAACGATGACCTGCGCAACACATATTGATTGTATAGCACCGCTTAAGCTTAAAAAAAAAAGGCCCCTAAAAGGCCCTAAGTTCACAGAAGAAACCAGAGCTCCTAAACTATCACGTCAAAAACACAGCACGCTGGAAAGGAAACGGCATCAGACAGCGTAAAAGAAAAAGATTGCGACCTAGTTATGCCTCCTCAAGTTCTCTTTATATACTGACTGATAACACTAAATTAGTAATCTTACTCTTGATTTGAATCGGATTCAGTAATTATATCGGTTTACAACCTCGTCAAATGATATGAAACCATGTGTCAATCATAAATATTTTGTATAGATATACCTTAGTTAGGTCAGGCTAATTAGAAAAATAAGTACTCACCAAATATACTGCATAAGTATAATAACTGGCAAAAAAATAATTTTATATACAATAATGTTGTAGTAAAATAAATAAACTAGATTAATAATGAATATATTTAACTAAAATCTCAATAAAATTTAAGTACAAATGAAAATACAGCTTCACCACTTTAGTCATATTTTTTGCACTTAAGAAAGTTCTCTGACTTTAGTGCCAGACTTATTCTGTTAGTTTGATTGTGTGTACTGCCACAAGTGGTGGAAAAGTTTATTACAACTGAGTACTGCTGCGGCCCATACGGACCACAGCTGAGAAACAGACATTTTCAACCTATGTGCAAGAAACACTGGTTTATGGCATCCTCCTACTGTCTAAATTTCAGCGTCAACGTGGTTAGCGCCTTGCATGGCAGATCCCGCCATCAGTGTGTGAATGTGTGTGTGTGTGAATGGGTGAATGTGGAAATAGTGTCAAAGCCCTATGAGTACCTTAAAGGCCTACTGAAACCCACTACTACCGACCACGCAGTCTGATAGTTTATATATCAATGATGAAATCTTAACATTGCAACACATGCCAATACGGCCGGGTTAACTTATAAAGTGCAATTTTAAATTTCCCGCTAAACTTCCGGTTGAAAACGTCTATGTATGATGACGTTGAAACGGAAGTATTGGTACCTCATTGAATCCAATACAAAAAGCTCTGTTTTCATCTCAAAATTCCACAGTATTCTGGACATCTGTGTTGGTGAATCTTTTGCAATTTGTTTAATGAACAATGAAGACTGCAAAGAAGAAAGTTGTAGGTGGGATCGGTGTATTAGCGGCGGACTACAGCAACACAACCAGGAGGACTTTGAGATGGATAGCAGACGCGCTAGCCGCCGACCTCACCTTGACTTCCTCCGTCTCCGGGCCGCCGACCGCATCTATGATCGTCGCTCCGTCGATCGCTGGAACGCAGGTGAGCACGGGTGTTGATGAGCAGATGAGGGCTGGCGTAGGTGGATAGCTAATGTTTTTAGCATAGCTCTATGAGGTCCCGTTGCTAAGTTAGCTTCAATGGCGTCGTTAGCAACAGCATTGTTAAGCTTCGCCAGCCTGGAAAGCATTAACCGTGTATTTACATGTCCATGGTTTAATAGTATTGTTGATTTTCTATCTATCCTTCCAGTCAGGGGTTTATTTCTTTTGTTTCTATCTGCATTTAAGCCCGATGTGCTATCACGTTAGCTCCGTAGCTAAAGAGCTTCGCCGATGTATTGTCGTGGAGATAAAAGTCACTGTGAATGTCCATTTCGCGTTCTCGACTCTCATTTTCAAGAGGATATAGTATCCGAGGTGGTTTAAATACAAATCCGTGATCCACAATAGAAAAAAGAGAAAGTGTGGAATCCAATGAACTCTTGTACCTAAGTTATGGTCAGAGCGAAAAAAGATACGTCCTGCACTGCACTCTAGTCCTTCACTCTCACGTTCCTCATCCACGAATCTTTCATCCTCGCTCAAATAATGGGGTAATCGTTGCTTTCTCGGTCCGAATCGCTCTCGCTGCTGGTGTAAACAATGGGGAAATGTGAGGAGCCCTTCAACCTGTGACGTCACGCTACTTCCGGTACAGGCAAGGCTTTTTTTATCAGCGACCAAAAGTTGCGAACTTTATCGTCGATGTTCTCTACTAAATCCTTTCAGCAAAAATATGGCAATATCAAGTATGACACATAGAATGGATCTGCTATCCCCGTTTAAATAAAAAAATGTCATTTCAGTAGGCCTTTAAAGGTAGAAAAGCGCTGTACAAGTATAACCTATTTCAACCCATTTAAACTAAACTTGAGGTTTTCCATTAAATTGTAAATGGGTTATACTTGTATAGCGCTTTTCTACCTTCAAGGTACTCAAAGCGCTTTGACACTATTTCCACATTCACCCATTCACACACACATTCCCACACTGATGGCGGGAGCTGCCATGCAAGGCCCTAACCACAACCCATCAGGAGCAAGGGTGAAGTGTCTCGCTTAAGGACACAACGGACGTGACAAGGTTGGTAGAAGGTGGGGATTGAACCAGGAACCCTCAAGTTGCTGCCACGGCCACGCTCCCAACTGCGCCACGCCATCCCCATTAAGCATGGAATGATAGTTTAATACCTTGGAAAGACGTTCTTACTTTAGCTAAAACTAATTACTACTCCAATCTAGTGGTTAGAGTGTCCGCCCTGACATCGGTAGGTTGGAGTTCAAATCCCAGCCGAGTCATACCAAAGACTATAAAAATGGGACCCATAACCTCCCTGCTTGGCACTCAGCAACAAAGGGTTGGAGTTCGGGGTTAAATCACCAAAATGATTCCCGGGCGCGGCACCGCTGCTGCCCACTGCTCCCCAAGGGGATGGGACAAATGCAGAGGACAAATTTCACCACATCTAGTGTGTGTGTGACAATCATTGGTACATTAAAAAAAATAAATAAATAAATAAATAAAAAATCTCATAGGCCTCAAAAAAACAATCCTAAATATGTATTTAATACAGTAGCATCGTTGACCCAACAAGGGACTCCTCCCAGTAGCTCCTCCCACTCAGCTGACGACTTCATGCAATTCTTTACTAAGAAAATTGAACTCATTAGAAAGGAGATTAAAGACAACACGTCCCAGCGCCAACTGGGTTCTGTTAACACGGATACGAAAGTATGTACAACGGATACAATATAATCTCCCTGTTTTTGAAGAAATAACATTAGAGGAACTTCTGCGACTTGTAAATGGGACAAAACAAAGAACATGTTAACTTGACCCACTTCCTGGGAAACTTATCAAGGAGCTGTTTGTGATATTAGACCCAGCAGTGTTAAATATTAGTACCTTATCACTTTCCTCTGGCACTGTTCCCCTGGCATTCAAAACAGCGGTTATTCATCCTGCGCTCAAAAGACCTAACATCGATTCTGACCTCATGGTAAACTACCGGCCAGTGTCCCACCTTCCTTTTATCTCGAAAATCCTCTAAAAAATTGTTGCACAGCAGTTAAATGAACACTTAGCGTCTAACAATCTCTGTGAAACCTTTCAGTCCGGTTTCAGAGACAGCCCTCGCAAAAATGACTAAAGATCTATTGCTAACTTTGGATGCTGATGCGTCTTCCATGTTGCTGCTACTTGATCTTAGCGCTGCTTTCGATACCATCGATTAGGGATGGGTCCGGCAACACAGATGCATCCACGCATGCGTCAAGCTCATAGAGCGATACCCTGTGTCGGTGCGCGTACCGCTTTTAGAAAGTCACGTGACCGATCATGAGCTGCTTTGGTCACGTGACCGATACGCGAACTGTATCGCACTGACGCCTCCTCTGTGCCCTGTGAGCAACGTTCCCTCTAAGGTGCACGCCTGCGCAATTGCGCACTGCTCAAGCGTCCCTCTGCGCACAGCAAATATATGCCGCGCACCAAATCAAACCCATCTGAATTCTAAACAAAATAAACTCATTTATTTATTTGCATCCATTGCATCGGTCACTCAAACTTGCATTGCAAAATTACATAGAAATAAACTCATTTATTCTATGTAATTTTGCAATGCAAGTTTGAGTGACAGTGACAACAAGCGGCCCTAACGGTGTTCGTCAACATCGTTCAATTGAACACCGTTCAATTATTGTAACATCCATCGAGATGCTTCGAGGACAGGAATTATATCGATCACTTTATTGAGCAAAACTGTTTATATTTGGCCATAACCACACCAAAAACATGAGTGAAACACTTCTATCTCGAAAAAGTAGTCATTTTCTGCCGTACAAACCAGGCCAAAACCAACTTGTCATCTGTCACCAACACGCATACCACTAAGCCAATGGTGCGTTTTACGGCCACACAAAAAGTCGGACAACTCAAACACCACGCAAAGTTACACTATGACTCCTCAGTCATACGTGTGCTTATTTTTCTGTCATTTATTATTAATTTTAATTTATTGATATTAATCATGGAATGCTGTTACTAGAGAAAGTTACAGGAATGACGGCGTGGCGAAGATGGTAGAGTGGCCGTGCCAGCAATCGGAGGGTTGCTGGTTACTGGGGTTCAATCCCCACCATTTACCATCCTAGTCATGATACATGTTCACATAATTTATTGACTGTATCTAAAAAAGATAAAAATATGTTTTTATTTAAATGAAGATATGAAATAATCCTAAATGAAATACAATGTCTTGGTTTATATTATTGTATATACTAGGTCATAAAATCAGTGTCAGTTGAGTCGGTCCATAGGTTGCCTGTAGTGATTTTTAATGTCCAGCAGATGTCAGTATTTAGTGACACAGTATCAATACAATTTTGCAATGTGTCGAACCGCTTCATGACGCCTCATCAACCCATCACTACCATCGATCATAACATTCTATTAGAACATATGGAAACACGTATTGGTATGATAGACTTAGCCTTTTCTTGGTTTAAGTCCTATCTTACTGACACAGGTCGCAGTGCGTCTACCATAACAATGTGACCTCGGAGTATGTAAAGGTAACGTGCAGAGTTCAAGAGGGTTCAGTTCTTGGCCCTGCACTCTTCAGCATCTACATGCTGCAACTAGGTGACATCATACACAAATAGGGTGTTAGCTTTCACTGTTATGCTGATGACACCCAACTCTACATGCCCCTAAAGTTCCTGATTGGCAGCCTGGCACACCTGGTTGCAGTTGCCAATCAGGCTGCTATTCATGCCTGCCTTGCCTGTTCGTCGGGGCTGGAGGATTGTTTCTTTGTGATTATGTTACGGACATCTCGCTGTATGCTGTGTGCAAGACTGCTCCTTTCTTGTGTTAAATATGAATAAAAGACTCTTACTTGCACGCCGCCCTCCTGTTTCCTGCATCTTAGGGTCACAACTACCGCAGTCATGCGAGTCCCTGACACCTAAAGCTGACCAACATGCCTTGAGGTGTATCTAAAATGAAAATTAAACAATGGATTTTGTATCTTAACGCTAAGAAAACGGAAATTATGATTATCGGTCCTGCTAGACACTGGCACTTAGTTAATAATAGCACCTTTACATTTGACAACAAAACAATTAGACAAAGGAACTCTGTAAAGAATCTCAGTATTATTTTCGACCCAATTCGTCATTTGAGTCACACATTAAAAGTGTTACTAAAACAGCCTTCTTTCATCTCATGTAGATGTTGAAGAGTGCGGGGCCAAGAACCGAACCCTGTGGAACTCTGCATGTTTTCGTAACATATTCATGCGTTCGTTACGCCTCATCTCGATTACTCTAACATATTATTTCCGGGTCTCCCTACGTCAGGGGTGTCCAAACTTTTTCCACTGAGGGCCGCACACGGAAAAATTAAAGCCTGCGGGGGCCATTTTGATAGTTTTCATTTTCAAATCATAACAAAATATATGGATTTTTTTTTTTTTACCTTTAGGGCTCCCGGGTACCATAAAGGGTCTAAGTCATTAAAATGTTAAAAACAAGTCAAATTTTTTTTTATTTTTTTTTATTTAACGCTTACAGTAAATCTCTACAGTATATCAACTTTAGGTTGATATAAAATTTAAAAAAACAAAAAGGTTTTATGCCTTTTCTGTCAAGACAACTTTGTTTTCTATAATAAAACTGAAATATGCAGTATTTCCCCCACTGCCCAAAACATTCAGAAAGCAATGTTTGATGTGAAGTAATTAGAGCCTTAAAAACATCAATAATGCAAGACACCATTGATATGAATTCATTGTTATTTTTGATTAATCACAGTGAAAAGATAAATAAAATCCCATTAAATATATTTAGGATACTAAAGGTGCCCCACTCAAAGTGATACATTTGTATTAGGTTTTTTTTTACTTTCAACACTTAAGTTACGAGATCAACTTCAGATATATCTGTCATTTTTATGTTTGAACTATTATTTTGTTTGTTTTATGCTCTTTTGTCAAATAAAACGTTGATGTTTTTGTATGGCAACCACACAATATATGCAATATTTTCCACATAAAACATTTTTAAAGTGAAATATTTGAAATAATTGGAGCCTTGAATAGGTCAATAATTCATTATAACATTGTTTTTTTGGGGGTTTTTTGAGCAATGGCAAAAAAAGAAAAATAAAGATAGACAAAAGAAAAAAAAACAGCCTGCATGGCAGCTTTGTGTCAACATTGCAACTTATTCTAGTTAGATTTCACCTCATTCTACTTTTTTTAATGTTTTTTATTTTTATTTTTGCAATAGCATTTCTAGAATGTGTGGCGGGCCGGTAAACAATTAGCTGCAGGCCGCAAATGGCCCCCGGGCCGCACTTTGGACACCCCTGCCCTACGTCTAGCATTAAAAGATTACAGTTGGTACAAAATGACTAGACTTGACAAGCAGAAGTTTGATAATATCATGCCTATACTGTACATACCTTTATATACATATATACCTACAGTATATATATACCTATACTGGCTCACCTGCACTGGCTTCCTGTGCACTTAAAGATGCGACTTTAAGGTTCTATTACTTACGTATAAAATACTTAACGGTCTAGCTCCATCTTATTTTGCTGATTGTATTGTACCATATGTCCCAGCCTTAGAACTTTGGCTTATTAGTGATTCTCAGAGCACAAAAAAACTATTTGCGCTATAGAGCCTATTCTTTACGGGATCCAGTACTCTGGAATGCCCTCCCGGTAACAGTTAGAGATGCTACCTCAGTAGAAGCATTTAAGTCGCATCTTAAAACTCCTTTTTATACTCTATCCTTTAAATGGACCCCTCTTTAGACCAGTTGATCTGCTGTCTCTCTTTTCTGCTCTGCCCCCCTCTCCTGCATGGAGAGGTTATCAGGTTTCCACGGAGGATGTGCTAGCTGTTCCAAGTCGAGACCTGCGCCGCCAACTTGTCTGCATGCAAGAAGATCCCCTGCTGGCCTCACTATGGACTGCACTCTCACGTTATTAACCCCATCTACTCGGCATCCATTGCATCGGTCACCATCTGCGGTCCTTTCCAAGGTTTCTCATTGTGCCCATTGGGTTGAGTTTTTTCTTTCCCTGATGTGGGATCGATGTCGTTGTGGTTTGTGCAGCCCTTTGGGGCATTTGTGATTAAGGTCTATATAAATAAACTTGGATTGATTGATTGATTGATTGATTGATTGATTGATTGATTGATTGAAAAGACCGCAATCTTGTGGGAAACACTGCTCGATATTTGACAACGGATTCTATCAGTGTTGAAGTACATTTCTGTGTGGGCCGATTGACAAATGTGGTCTTTGGCTGGCTATTTAACCAAACATATCAATGATCTTTTATCTGTGCGCAGTTAACGTAATTATAATCTATTGGTGTCCAAGGTTAGGTTTCTGATTCGGGAAGAAAGTCACACAAAAACATATGTGTGTGTGGAAAAAAAGAAGATCGTCATACAGTACTTAAAAACCTAATAGGAGCCCACAGAGGAGAAAATGGCTTACAGATGGAAGCGAAGAGGGCTGGAAGAAGGAGGGCAGGAATCATTAGCTCCAAATACCCTGCAGCGAAGTACACAAGCGCGGTATGATACAGTCTGAGTGACAGAGAGGTACCCCGTGGAGAAGATGAGGGTGGGACAAGAAGAGGGACAAAAAGTGGTAGTACATAAATGATGTTTCCTTTGTGTGACATCAGACTAGAGAAGAGTCAGGAGTCCATAATAACACCGTTATCTAATAACGGCGTTAGTAGAGTTGTTACTTTTACTAGTAACGAGTAATCTAGTTAATTACTGTTAGGTCCGTTACAACGCCGTCAGCGATAGCTAGATGTAACGTGGCACGCTAGTTTTGATGTGGTTTTGTGTCGACAACAAGACAGCGTCATAAGTGCAGCAAGTTCAATGCCGGAAATATATTTTTACTGGTGAAAGCAACAAGCAGCACTGCACAAAAATGAACCTTGATATCAAATAGGAAGAGGCAATGTCACACTGTGACAACAACATACACACGCAATGGGAATATTGAACAACAAACCAATGATTGAAGTGACCCACTTGCCATCCAAACAATACCCCATTTGTTGACAAGAAGATATGACAGACACATTCAACCTCTTTATTATGCAGCGGTAACACAATCCGTTGAAAAGACTGAAAAGAGCTGGTGTCAAAGCAGACAAAGTGTGCTGCTAACTGCTAAAGCTAAAAATCACAGGTCCTTTAAAACCCTTGATGATGTCACACGTCACTAGGCAATAGGCGCCGCCTTTTAAAAGTACAGACTCCACACACTGTGCTCTTCTATTAAACATCTCTCAAATGTATTTACCAGATATTTAAATGTGTTTTCTTTTCTTTAAAGTAACGAATAAATTACTTTCACTAGCAATTAAATACATTTCTTTAAGAATAATTCAATTAGTAATTCCATAACTATTTTGGTAAAGTAATGAGTACCTATGATTAATTACTTTTAACTGATCATTACTGATCATGACTAAATCTGGATTGACTAATGTACAAACCCCAAAACCAGTGAAGTTGGCACGTTGTGTAAATGGTAAATAAAAACAGAGACAATGATTTGCAAATCCTTTTCAACATATATTTAATTGAATAGACTGCAAAGACAAGATACTTTTAATGTTCGAACTGGTAAACTTTGTTATTTTTTGCAAATATTAGCTCATTTGAAAAAAAGTTGGCACAAGTGGCAAAAAAGACTAAACAATTTAGGACCGCTCATCAAACACTTATTTGGAACATAACACAGGTGAACAGGCTAATTGGGAACAGGTGGGTGCCATGATTGGGTATAAAAGCAGCTTCCATGAAATGCTCAGTCATTCACAAACAAATATGGGGCGAGGGTCACCACTTTGTGAACAAATGCTTGAGCAAATTGTTGAACAGTTTAAGAACAACATTTATCAACGAGCTATTGCAAGAAATTCAGGGATTTCACCATCTACGGTTCATAACATCATCAAAAGGTTCAGAGAATCTGGAGAAATCACTGCACGTAAGCGATGATATTACGGACCTTCCATCCCTCAGGCGATACTGCATCAAAAAGCGACATCAGTGTGTAAAGGATATCACCACATGGGCTCAGGAACACTTCAGAAAACCACTGTCAGTAACTACAGTCGGTCGCTACATCTGTAAGTGCAAGTTAAAACTCTACTACACAAAGCAAAAGCCATTTATCAACAACACGCAGAAACGCCGCCGGCTTCGCTGGGCCTGAGCTCATCTAAGATGGACTGATGCAAAGTGGAAAAGTAATCTGTGGTCTGATGAGTCCACAATTCAAATTGTTTTTGGAAACTGTGGACGTCGTGTCCTCCGGACCAAAGAGGAAAAGAACCATCCAGATTGTTATAGGCGCAAAGGTCTAAAGCCAGCATCTGTGATGGTATGGGGGTGTATTAGTGCCCAAGGCATGGGTAACTTACACATCTGTGAAGGCGCCACTAATGCCGAAAGGTACATACAGGTTTTGGAGCAACATATGTTGCCATCCAAGCAACATTATCATGGGCCCCTGCTTATTTCAGCAAGACAATGCCAAACCACGTGTTACAACAGCGTGGCTTCACAGTAAAAGAGTGCGGGTACTAGACTGGCCTGCCTGTAGCCCAGACGTGTCTCCCATTGAGAAAATGTGTGGCGCAATATGAAGCCTAAAATACCACAACGGAGACCCCAGACTGTTGAACAACTTAAGCTGTACATCAAGCAAGAATGGGTAAGAATTCTACTTGAAAAGCTTGAAAAATTGGTCTCCTCAGTTCCCAAACATTTACTGAGTGTTGTTAAAAGGAAAGGCCATGTAACACAGTGGTAAAAATGCCCCTGTGCCAACTTTTTTGCAATGTTTTTGCTGCCATTAAATTCTAAGTTAATGATTAGGAGAAAAAAAAAATAAGTTTTTCAGTTCGAACATTAAAGATCTTGTCTTTGCAGTCTATTCAATTGAATATAAGTTGAAAAGGATTAGCAAATCATTGTATTCTGTTTTTATTTACGATTTACACAACGTGCCAACTGATTTTGGGTTTTGTATAAGTTTGGCAGTGCATTTGACAACCAAGGCCTACTGAAATGAAATTTTTTTATTTAAACGGGGATAGCAGATCTATTCTATGTGTCATACTTGATCATTTCGCGATATTGCCATATTTTTGCTGAAAGGATTTAGTATAGAACAACGACGATAAAGATCGCAACTTTTGGTATCTGATAAAAAAAGGCTTGCCCCTACCGGAAGTAGCGTGACGTAGTCAATTGAACATATACGCAAAGTTCCCTATTTACAATGATGGCCGCATGAAGTGAGAGAGATTCGGACCGAGAAAGCGACGATTTCCCCATTAATTTGAGCGAGGATGAAATATTTTTAAGTGAGGAAAGTGCAAGTGAAGGACTAGTGGGGAGTGGAAGATGCTGTGAGAGCCGGGGGTGACCTGATATCCAGCTGGAAATGACTACAACAGTAAATAAACACAAGACATATATATACTCTATTAGCCACAACACAACCAGGCTTATATTTAATATGCCACAAATTAATCCCGCATAAAAACACCTAGGTGTTTGTTATGCTAGCTCCTAGCTACTAGCTCGAGCTAGTGATAGCTCGAGCGGGTAATATGGACGGGATCCTGTATATATAACCCGCCAATACAATTCAAACACCTGCACAACACACACACTCACTCAGCCCAAACAACCGTTCACCTAACCCAAGGTTCATAAAGCTTATATATTTAATCAAAGTTACGTACATGAAACGCACGTACTGGCAAGCAATCAAATGTTTGGAAGCGCGCGGGTGGGACCTGATATTCAGCTGGGAATGACTACAACAGTAAATAAACACAAGACATATATATACTCTATTAGCCACAACACAACCAGGCTTATATTTAATATGCCACAAATTAATCCCGCATAAAAACACCTAGGTGTTTGTTATGCTAGCTCCTGATATTCAGCTGGGAATGACTACAACAATAAATAAACACAAGACATATATATACTCTATTAGCCACAACACAACCAGGCTTATATTTAATATGCCACAAATTAATCCTAATGCTAGCTCCTAGCTCCTAGCTACTAGCTCGAGCTAGTTATAGCAAGCGATCAAATGTTTGGAAGCGCAGCTGTGTACTCACGTTATCGCAACTGTGTATCCAAATCAAAGTCCTCCTGGTAAGAGTCTCTGTTGTCCGAGTTCTTCCATCTTGACTGCATCTTTCAGGAATGTAAACAAAGAAGCGCCGGCTGTGTACGTGTTGTTGCTGACTTCCCTCGCAAAATAAGACACTTCGCAACGACAACTTTCTTCTTTGCTTGCTCAGCTTCTTTCTCCATAATGCAATGAACAAATTGCAACAGATTCACCAACACAGATGTCCAGAATACTGTGGAATAACGAGATGAAAACAGAGCTATTTCGTATTGACTTCAATGGTGTCCGAATACTTCCGTTTCAATGATTGACGTCACACGCATACGTCAACCCTCAGAGGCGTTTCGAACCGGAAGTTTAGCGGGAAATTTAAAATTGCACTTTATAAGTTAACCCGGCCGTATTGGCATGTGTTGCAATGTTAAGATTTCATCATTGATATATAAACTATCAGACTGCGTGGTCGGTAGTAGTGGCTTTCAGTAGGCCTTTAATCTCCTTAATAACATTCCTTGCAGCAAATATGTATTTGAAAGTAATATTGTCAGACTAAAAGATACCATATTTAGGATCCAAATACAAGAAAATGTATTGTCCTCTACACAATAGTCTGAAAAGGACGGTTTATCTCGGTGTTTAGAGATTTATACATGCAAACTAAAAGTGACTTCTCCCAAAAGCGAATGAAAATTTTCTTCCTGTCACTCCCACACACTATGGACTTGTAGGGATGGAGCTGCAACAGAGAACTGCTGACGTGGGAGGAGTTATAATATTTTTTTAAATAATGGGATCAATGAAGCATATCAGTTCAATAACTGCCAAGTAGCGAGATTCTTTTGAATAATTCTGACAATATGCACTGAAATAGACTGATTTTCTGCCATTTTGGAGTATTGTTCACCATGCTAGGCACAATCCATTGTTTGAGTTAGGCCATTGTGCCTCATTATTTTCAGGACATTTTAAAAAGATAGACTTTAGTCTTTGATTTTGTCCTAAAAAAAACATTTACCAAAACTGTCCATTCATCCATCCATCTTCTTCCGCTTATCCGAAGTCGGCTCGCGGGTTTAGCAGCCTAAGCATCCTGTTGAATCAGAAAGACATATGGCCACCACAGAGACATATTAGTCTGTTCGGGAGGATTTTTATTCATGTTTGCAGGTGGAAGACTAACCTGTTCCCATACCAGACAATACAAAGGAGGACACAGTAGACCAGGGGTGTCCGAAGTGCGGCCCGGGGGCCATTTGCGGCCCGCAGGTAATTTTTTAATGGCCCCACGGCACATTTTAAAAATACGATAGCAAAAAATAAAAAACATTAAAAGTGTTATTTAAAGAGCAAACAAGTGAAATGTAACAAGAAAATGTAGCAATGTTTACTCTAATCACACAAAGATGCCATGTAGGCTGTTTCTTTTTTTTAAATATAATAATGAATCAAAATCAATGTCATTATGAATTATTGACCTATTCAATGCTCCAATTACGTCACATTAAATATTTAGAGATATTTTTTGGGGAAAACGTTGCATATTTTGTGTTTGCCATGTAAAAAAAAGGGCCTAAAACGAATAAACAAAAAACATAAACAACAATAAAACTTATAATTGACAGATAGATCTGAAGTTGATCTCGAGATTATTGTGTTAAAAGTAAACAGTAAAAAAAAAATAATTAGAATTTATTTTTTAACACTTTAATGAGTAGGACCCTTTTGGATCCCCTACAATTTTAGTGTGATTAGTTTTTAAGTGTCATTGCTCAAAAAATAATAATCAATTAAAATCAATGGCGTTATGAGTTATTGACCTTTTTAAGGCTCCAATTATTATATAATCTCAAATATCCCACTTAAAAATGTTATTGGGTGAAAATATTGCATATTTTGTGTTTTTTTCATTAAAAAAAAGGGTTTTCTTTGACAAAAAGAGCATACAATTTAAATGTTTAAAATTTGTTATATTGACAGACCTAATGTTGATCTAGAGACTTAAAAACTTGAAAAATAACACAAATAATAATACTGAATAATGACACACTTTTTCTATTTTTTGGACCAAAACCCTTTGGGGTCCCCGGGATCAAGCCTGAGTGGAAGCCTAAATGTATATTTTTTATACATATATTGTATTGGTTTTTAAAATAAAAAATATCAAAACGGCCCCTGCTAGCTTTGATTTTTCAATGTGCGGCCCTCAGTGGAAAACGTTTGGACACCCCTGCAGTAGACTGAAGGACGGTATCCAATCTCCCCCGTGAAAAGGGACACCAGGGAAAAGGAGAGCACCACTTAGTCCAGTTACAACTGCACTGATTACATTAGAGACACAGAACCCAAATGTGTTAATGTGTCTGAGCTCTGGTTTTCTCTAACAAATGAGCCAAATGGAAGCAACAGTGGTGTATTCCTTAATTGCAACTAACCGTGTGCCAAAGGGTCAGCCAATCGTGATGTTGCTAAATGCAAACGACGTCCTCCCGAGGTTGCTCCTCGTGAAACATTGATCACTACCACAGGTTTTACTCATTTATGCTATAAAAGCAGTGTGGCAGCTGCTGTGAGCTCTGAACACGTACTGTCTGCAAAGCAACGCACTCTTACGACCCTGACGCACCTGCTAGTAATTGTTGGACGGGACACGGTAAGAATGGGTTGACTGACACGTAGACCGACCAATGGTAGCATGGAGCCAATAAAGATGTAACGACCGGGTCGCATCGTGGTGCGAGGTGTTCTCCCAAGGATGCAGACGGGCTCGGACACAGCTTGCAGGTAGGAAAATGATTTATTTTAGAACTAAATCAGACAAGAGAAAAACAAAAACGACTAGCATGGGAGCTAGCAAGCAAAATAATCTAGCATGAGAGCTAGCAGGAAGCAAAGTGGTCGTCAGCTGTTGCATGAGAACAAACTAGGAAGCCAGGCAGAGTGCTGCCCGGGCGAAGACTAAATAGCCCTCTGATTAGCGCTCGGGCAACAGGTGCGCGTCCCGAAACGCTAACCAGAGGCAGGTGAGCAAAATCTGCCGTCATGGCAACAGAAACAAAACACGTGACGCTAAAGTGTAAACAAATTGTGATCCGAGCAGCGGATCCTAACAGTACCCCCCCCTAAAAGGACAGATTCCAGATGTCCCTTGAAAACAAAAAAAACAACTGGAACCCAAAAAAAAAAAAAGGCAATAGTTCACGAGTCAAGGGCGGGCGGGGGGGGGTGACTTGGTGGTGGGTCGCCAGGCCACGTGTCCCCGAATCCACCGGGGAAGGGTCAGGTGGCGGCGGCGAATGGAACGCCGCTGCCGCTGGCGAGGCGGGCGAGGCGGGCGACCACGGTAAGGCCACATTCGTGGCCGCCGAGAAGGTGGGCGTGAGTGGCGCCAGAATTTCAGCAGCCTCTGAGTCCTCTGAGAGAGCTGCTTGCGCAGCCGGACCACTCGAGGTCGCTGAGACGTCGCCGTGGAAGCGGTCGCTGTCGTGGCAGCCGGAGTCGCTGTCGTGGCAGCCGGAGTCGCTGTCGTGGCAGCCGGAGTCGCTGTCGTGGCAGCCGGAGTCGCTGTCGTGGCAGCAAGAGTCGCTGTCGTGGCAGCAGGAGTCGCTGTCGTGGCAGCAGGAGTCGCTGTCGTGGCAGCAGGAGTCGCTGTCGTGGCAGCCGGAGTCGCTGTCGTGGCAGCCGGAGTCGCTGTCGTGGCAGCCGGAGTCGCTGTCGTGGCAGCCGGAGTCGCTGTCGTGGCAGCCGGAGTCGCTGTCGTGGCAGCCGGAGTCGCTGTCGTGGCAGCCGGAGTCGCTGTCGTGGCAGCCGGAGTCGCTGGTGCGAGAACCAGTCGTGGTACAGGTGCTGGTGCGAGAACCAGCCGTGGTGCAGGTACTGGTGCGAGAACCAGTCGTGGTGCAGGTACTGGTGCGAGAACCAGTCGTGGTGCAGGTACTGGTGCGAGAACCAGTCGTGGTGCAGGTACTGGTGCGAGAACCAGTCGTGGTGCAGGTACTGGTGCGAGAACCAGTCGTGGTGCAGGTACTGGTGCGAGAACCAGTCGTGGTGCAGGTACTGGTGCGGGGACCAGTCGTGGTGCAGGTACTGGTGCGGGGACCAGCCGTGGAGCAGGTACTGGTGCGGGAACCAGCCGTGGAGCAGGTACTGGTGCGGGAACCAGCCGTGGAGCAGGTACTGGTGCGGGAACCAGCCGAGGTGCCGGTACTGGTGCGGGAACCAGCCGAGGTGCAGGTACTGGTGTGGGAACCAGCCGAGGTGCAGGTACTGGTGTGGGAACCAGCCGAGGTGCAGGTACTGGTGTGGGAACCAGCCGAGGTGCAGGTGGCCTAGCTGGCGGTTGCGGCTTAGCAGGCCGAAAAACCGGTGGTGGCGGCCGGGCAGGAGGTTGTGGCTTAGCCCGCCGAAGGACAGGTGGCGGTGGCCGAGCAGGAGGTTGCAGCTTAGCACACCGTTGTGCCACCCCACTCGCACAGCTCCCAGTACTAGCCCCCCCCTCAAAAAGCGGATCCCAGACGCGTTCCTTGCGGATTGGAACCGTCTTCAAGGGTGGGTGGAGGGTGGTCAGGGGGAGGGTAGAATCCTCTCCTCTAAATTGTCCAAAATGTCTATTGTCACCCCCCACTTGAGACTGGGACTGACTAGATTTAGTCCTTAAAAAAATGTCCTGATAATGTTTAATCGCAGAGTTAAGGTTACTTGAAAATGGCTGGCAGGAAGAATTGACATGATGTCTAAAAAAGTCTTTGTCTATGACGTCATCCAAAGTGGGCGGGATGACGTCATCCGTGTGGGACTCTAGCTGACTGACAGCCCAATCGGTGAAATGTTTGGCAAAGTGGTCAATTGGGTTGCCAAACATTTGAGGAGGGGAATCTTGGGCTGAATATTGCTTACTGTGTACCGGTGGAGGAGTCTGTGGGAGTGGCGCGTCTTTGCAGCGAAGTGAAGACCTCGTTGGCGGCTTCCGTCTTCGCTGACGCGTCCGGTGGTGCGGAGGTGTGGCGATGTCCTCGGGCCAAACGGAGTGGATTGGGACCAACCTTCCGTTAGGACCCCATATTAGGTCCTGGCGCTCCGAAGGGGAATAGCGGAGAGTCTCCGCCTCCATCGCTCGCAACACCATCCACGCACCTTCGTCCATCTCCTCCGACGTGCTCGTTGCGGGAGAACTTCTTCTTGCTGGCTTCCTACTGTAACGACCTGGTCGCATCGTGGCGCGAGGTGTTCTCCCAAGGATGCAGACGGGCTCGGACACAGCTTGCAGGTAGGAAAATGATTTATTTTAGAACTAAATCAGACAAGAGAAAAACAAAAACGACTAGCATGGGAGCTAGCAAGCAAAATAATCTAGCATGAGAGCTAGCAGGAAGCAAAGTGGTCGTCAGCTGTTGCATGAGAACAAACTAGGAAGCCAGGCAGAGTGCTGCCCGGGCGAAGACTAAATAGCCCTCTGATTAGCGCTCGGGCAACAGGTGCGCGTCCCGAAACGCTAACCAGAGGCAGGTGAGCAAAATCTGCCGTCATGGCAACAGAAACAAAACACGTGACGCTAAAGTGTAAACAAATTGTGATCCGAGCAGCGGATCCTAACAAAAGAAACCCAAAGAGGAACACAAGTCAGTATTATAAAAATGCATGATAACTTTGGGAACAAAATGTACAAAATTCCTAAAAAAAAAAAAAGACATGTTTGTGGTAAAGTTCATGTTTATAGAGATATTGGGTATTTTTAACATAAGGTATTTTTTACAAAAGCATGTGAACTAAATGCACTCTCGGCTTCAGAATGTCATAGTACGGTACGTGTTGGAATCCCGGTTTCCCTTAACGAACCACAGCTCTCCAAGTGTTAGCAGCACACATGAAGGCCCAGACCAGGGATGTCGACCATGCAGGTTTAGAACAGGTTCAATACGGCCCCGCGAGATGAGTTTGCTAAGTGTAAAATTGAGCTGAAGTTTTAAATCAAATAAACTGCTGTTCTGAATGTGTCCACTGGACGTCGCAATAGCAATTCTGTTAGGCAATCAAATAGTGTATAGAAGATGTACACGGTAAAGCGGGGGCTGCGACTCCTCCCCCTTGACCTTACGTTAAAAAAACAGGAGTAAAATAAACTATTTTATTTTATTTATTTTATATGGTCAAAATGCTGCATGAGAAACTGCACATTGATATAGTTCAGTGAAAAGTATTGTCTTGTGTGCAAATTTAAAGAAAGTGAACAGTGTGTGATTTACTGAACCACTGTCAGTCTTTTAAGTTTTTATTTTTGCTTCGTTGAAATTGTTCACACATTGCACAGCTTTTATTTTTCAATGGATACACAGTGATGCCTAGAAGGCAGGGTGCAACTCAACCCTCTTGAATAGATTCTACCTCAGTTTGTATAGTTTGTTGAATTAGCACAGGATTGATATGTGGAAATGACAAAAGGGGTAGTTGTCACATAGAGTTTTTATTTATGCTTTATTTTGTTTTTGTTCAATCCTAAATGGGCTGTGACCTAAAGTTTAATTGCTTTGTAGAAACCCTGAGATTTGTCAGTTTGTAGTTGATGAACCCCACGATGCAGAGATGATGGCAGGCATTGAATGGGAAAACATGATTTAATTAAAATACTCTGGCAAAAAACTAACAAAAGGGAACAAACAAAAGGCGCGCACAAGGTGGAGAACAAACTAAGCTATAAACTAAAATAGCACAAAGCTAACTGTGGACAATAAACAAAAACACTTACTGTGACACGAAGGAACTATGACTAAAGCGGGGTGGACAAAAGTAGACGGAGCTACAACGACAAATAGGTAGAAGGTAAGTGACAAGTATTGTAATGACAATGATCCAGCAGTGACTGGAGGGCAGGACAGGTATAAATAGGCAGCTGGCTGACTGGCACCAGGTGTGGCCACGTGCCAATCAGCCACAGCTGAGGGGACAAAGCACTTAGGGAGACAATCAGGAAATGAAGACAAAATAAAAGCACTGACAGGAACTAAAGACAGGAAACTAAGACAAACGCAGAGGAAAACTAAAACTTGATCAAACTGTCAGGGACAACCCTGACAAGATTAAGTCTAAGGCCATGTCCACACAAACACAGATACTTAAAAAACGCATACTTATCACAGTGTTGGGTTACTTACTGAAAACCAGTAACTAGTTAAAGTTACTAGTTACTTTATTTCAAAAGTAACTCAGTTACTAACTCAGTTACTTACACCAAAAAGTAATGCGTTACTGTGAAAAGTAACTATTTAGTTACTTCTTTTTTTCTTCTTTTTTTTTTTAAGGCACCCATTAATGCCCTTTTAGCCTTCATTTCAGTACTGTTATTGCACTGGAGAATAATACAATCTGTTGATCAACTCGACATGCATTTGCATCACTGAACTCAGAAAGCAATGTGGTCTACATACAACACACAAAGACAAAAATATGTTTCAAAGGGCCAATTTATTTCAGGCCAGAACACATTGACAAAACTATTTTAAATAGCTGCAACATAATGGCACTTTAACTTTAACTTTAAGTAGATAGGATCTTTGGTCCAAGACACAACTTACATTAAACTAAAATGTTATTTTCTTTGTGCTTGACAAAAGAAAAGTATTGAGAATGTCTCCATGTTAAGAAACTCGACTTCTGGCTTCGCCATGATGTCTTGTTAGTTGTTATGAGAGTAGTGTATGTGTGTGTGTGTGTGCGTGGACCTTTAAGATATGACTGCATGTGATGTGAGTGACGTCAGTGAGTGAGTGGGCGAGAGAGGTGAGGGAGTGGCAACAGTGAGTGCGTGCAGGTGCTCTAGCTTGGTGGATGGCTGCGTCCAATTAAGTCACAAAGTTGCAATAAAGTAAAGGTTGTTAGCCCCGAAGTACATAGGCCCTGGAGGAGCATGTCCCCTGCGCCCCTCAACTACGGTCTGGGAGCCCCCACCCACACAAAGCACGCCTTTTCTTTTCCTTGTGACACAGAAGGACGACACTGCAGCGCTCCAATAAAACACACTCAGATCTTCTGTTTCGAGCCGATGCTACATAAAAAATAACGTAAAATAACGCAGTAACGCATCGTGTAGTAACGGTAACTGAGTTACTGAATAAAAAAAACAACGCGTTAGATTACTAGTTACCACCGAAAATAACGGCGTTACTAAGTAACACGTTAGTCCCAACACTGCTTATCTCTGCGTTTAGGCCTCTTGTCCATACACAGATGCAGACAGTTCTAACATATGAAACTAGTGCGGAAACACAGGGAGTAAAACACAAGAAGCAGGAGGAGAGGGAAAGCCATGCCAACCGCAAAAGCTACTTAAACGTAAAGTAGTGAAACAAAAGAATAAGTGCTTTGTACACTTCAACAGAAGTCTATCAAAATTATGCCCTCTCAATCAATACTGCAACATTTTAAATATATTGATTATTATGGGCCTGCTGCAATGCAAGCAGCCCATATTATTATTGCTCATACTTCAACTTATTATTACAGATCCGCGCGTTTCTCATACGTTTAATATGAGACGACCCGGCCAATGAACCCCCACATATGTTATACTGTCGGAAAGGTCTCGCTCGCGCCGACAGCGGTACTTTACGTTGGGAACATTTCGTGATACCATGGCGACGCTATTCACAAGATTACCTCCTCTTGTACCTCAGCTACAATTCCACGTAGCTCGGTGCATAACGTCTCATTTTGTTCACACACTTGTCTACTTTAACCGTGGCTGAAAAAAATGTACGCCATATTTTTGGTTTTGGCTGGATGGCCATCGGAAGGAAGGCTAGCTCTGTTGCTCTTTTTGTACAGTTACACCTAAAACTCACCGATTCAGACACTCAGCACCATCTTCAAAGTACGCCGGCTTCCGACGACCCCCGGCCAGAGGTTCAGGGCACAGATAGCAGGCCCTTATTGAAATTATGCCTTGTCAATCAATACTTCAAAATTTTAAATATATTGATTATTATGGGCCTGCTGCAATGCAAGCAGCCCAAATTATTATTGCTCATACTTCAACTTATTATTACAGTTCCGCACGTTTCTCTTACGCTTAATACGTGACAAACCGGCCAATGAACCCCCACATATGTTATACCGTCAGAAAGGTCTCGCTCGCGCTGACAGCGGTACCTTAAGTTGGGAACATTTTGTGTTACCATGGCGACGCTATTCACAAATAAATAAAAAAATGTGCCAATTTATTGGGTAGATACCCTTTTAATGGCCGATTGCTACGTGACAAACGCCAAAAAGACAAGATTCCCTTCTCTTGTAGCTCAGCCATTCTTTCACGTAGCTCGGTGCTTAACATCTCATTTTGTTGACACTCTTGTCTACTTTAACCCTGGCTAACAAAATATACGTCCTATTTTTGGTGGCCATCGGAAGAAAGGCTAGCTCTGTTGCTCACTTTGTACAGTTACACCTAAAACTCACAGATTCAGACGCTCGGCACCATCTTCAAAGTACAGCGGCTTCCGACGACCCCCGGCCAGAGGTCCAGGGCACAGATAGCAGGCCCATCAAAATTTCCGCGGGAATTTTCCAGTTTTACTTAGCTCTACTGTTTACACAGAACAACACTGTTGACTAGACACAGTTTCAACTGTTGCAACATGTTTGTAGGGGCACCAACGGATTGGGGAAACAACTGGTGTCCGGTCCCCTGATGCCAAATTACCTTCTGTGAGGCCAAACCGGCTGGATCTATTTGTCGGGACTTTTAGGAGAAGCAATCCTGACCAGGCAGTGACTGAGCTCACATTTAGTTTGGGTAACTGTGGAGACGCCGTAGCAACAGTTGAGATCCTGACACCAAGCTTCAAAGTAAAGCACCTCTCAATACGCTCAAGCTTTTACTCTCCTCTACTAAAACAAGATGGCAGCGCAGTTTTATCAGTTCGTTTCTGTCACGTACAGTTTGTTTACCTAAATCCAACCATTGTTAGAAATCAAAGGGTTTGTCGGGTGTAAGCTATAATTACCTCTGTAATGTGAGCCAGAACACAGAGTAAACAGCCATTCATTAACTGCGTGATTAATTAGAAACACCAGACAAAAAACAACAACAATGGTGTTTTTGTTTTTTTACCATCATAAATGCTTCACAGTGCCAGAGGTAATAAATAAGGTACATTGTGCCTATTTTGTCATGTAACTAAGGAAGTCAGAACAAATTGGTGAGACTGCTTCAATGGAACAAACTTTCTACTAAAACAGGCCTCTACAAAGTGAGGAATAAACAAAGTTTTCTCCGCATGTCTGTGGAAACAGTGAGTCTTAGCTTTCGCGCAGCAATTAGAGGCAAACAGAGGATTATGTAACAAAACATATACATATAAATGCAGACCATTTACCAAAAAGCAGTGAAATATTGAAGGTGGATTGGACAACTGAAGCCTCGACATTTAATTTTCTGTTTTAACACTGCAATCAAATATCAGAGCAGAGGAAGCCTATGGGCAAAAAGAAGGCTTTGGGGCTCATCCGTCAAGCTGCATATAGACGACGTCTACAGGGCTTTTGAAATAATTGGAGCAAACTTGTGCCTCCTCCTAAATGCACAGGAGAGAGTCATAGTTCGAAAATAGATTAATGCACAATGGCCGATACTAAACGACGCACCGGATTATAGTCATCAAGAGCAAGGGTGATGTGTCTTGCCCAAGTTTAGCGGTTAGAATGGTTTATGGCAGGGGTTCAAAACCTTTTTGACCTCGGGCCGCACTTTTTTTACTACACAGGGGTGTGCGGCCCACTCAAATATTAACACTAAATTAATAATCTTACTCTTGATTTTAATCGGATTCAGTAATTATATCAGTTTACCACCTCGTCAAATGGTATGAAACCATGTGTTAATCATAAATATTTGTTATACATATATCTTAGTTAGGTCAGGCTAATTAGAAAAATAAGTACTCACCAAATATACTGCATAAGTAAAATAACTGGCAAAAAATCACTCTGCATACAATGTTGTGGTAAAATAAATAAACTAGATTAATAATGAATATATTTAACGACAATGACAAAAAAATTAAAGTACAAATGAAAATGCAGCTTCACCCCTTTAGTCATATTTTTTGCACTTAAGAAACTTCTCTATGACTTTAGCTACATGATTTTTTCTGTTAGTTTGATTATATGTGTGTACTGCCACAAGTGGTGGAAAAGTGTATTACAACCAAGTACTGCTGCGGCCCATACGGACCACAGCTGAGATTTTTAACCCAGGGGTAAGAAACACTGTTTTCTACGGTCTACTCCAGGGGTGGGCAATTAATTTTCACCGGGGGCTGCATAAGCAACCCGAGCACTGCTGGAGGGCCACACGACAATATTTCAATTAAATTTTGCTCAATATTATTTTTGATATACCGTAAGATAAATAATAATTATGATAATAATAATAATAATTAATAATAATAATAATAATTTAATTTAACCTAACTTAACTTAACTTTATACAAAAGCAGATTGCTTTTGATGGTCACTTTATCCTGCATTATCAAACATTTTTCCCCATCAGATTTGGACAACCATCTGTTGTTAAAAATAGTTTTTAATCATATTTATTTTATATTGTTTTTTATATTGGTTTTATATGTAATTGTTTTTTATTTTTATTCAGTCATTGGTGGAGCTAAGGATAATATTTGAATATTGTTTGTAATATTGTTGTGCAGCACTTTGGAAACATTTTGTTGTTTAAATGTGCTATATAAATAAAGTGGATTGGATTGTCACACCTGCCAGCTTGTCCCAACACGCATTTACCTCTGTGAACAAGTCATTACCTGTGGTTGTCTCTTTAATTGACTGCATCAGAGCTCTCATCCGAAGTTAGCGAAAAACAGTCCATGTCTCCGGGCATTATCAGCGCAACAAAGTCCAATAAGCACTCCTTAATAAACTCTCCGTCAGAAAACGCCTTACTTTTTCTGGCGCTTTTGTGAGAAATGACGAAACTTGTCCTGACGGCTGCATCTCTGGGGGTGTGAAATATGGCACAAAGTCCTTGTTGGGTTTGCAGTTTTACCATCAACGCATCAGCCTCCCTTGCGCGCGCTTCATCAGACACATTCCGGTATTTTCCCTCGTGTTTCTTCGTGTAGTGGCGATTAAAATGATATTCAAACACAGCAACCTGTGTACCACACATTAAGCACACGGCTTTACCATTAATTTATGTAAAGAAATACTTGGCAGTCCATGTCTTGTTGGAAACACGCCATTCCTCATCAACTTTTCTTTTTTTAGCGTCTCATCACTTGTCTCTATGCACCTTCACTCACAGGTTCCCTCCGGACATACGGCATAAATAACACATTTCAAAATAAAAGCAGCACAGTTGTATTGCGCGCACGACATAGATGTTTTTTAAACTTTATTTTGTAATTTGTAATTGCGCCGTTCAATTCACTCACAATCGCACACGCGCATACGTCCACACGGAAGTAATACAAATAACGCTTTTCAAAACAAAAGCAGCACCGTTGTATTGCACACTCGACATAGATACTTTTTTAAATTTATTTAGTAATTTATGATTGGCCTCACGCGGGCCGGACAGGGATGTGCAAAGGGCCGGATGCGGCCCGCGGGCCGTACAATGCCCAGGTCTGGTCTACTGTCTAAATTCCAGCGTCAAGACTAGAATTTGGCTAAAAAACTTTGACTTTAGAAGGTGATCAAAGGTAGGAAAGATTTTGAATCGAGGGCAACAGATGAGTGAGAGTGTGCTATATTCTATGGAATAACAAAAATAGTCAAAAACACAGCACGCTGGAAAGGAAACAGGATCAGACAGCGTAAAAGAAAAAGATGGTGACCTAGTTATGCCTCCTATTTTACACACACTCAAGTTCTCTACATCCTGACTGATGACGGTTCTGCACATTTCCTTACATATGGTAGTTTAGGTAGTTTTACAGTGGATTACAATGTCTTTTGAGTTTGTATTCAAAAGTTGATACGTGGTCTAAAATAATCCCTATTAAAGTTGTTATAATAGTCACAGGTGTCCCTGTTAGGCATGGGCAGCTTTCTGTGATAACGATGTATGTACAGTCGCGATCAAAACTTTACATACACTTGTAAAGAACATGGACAAAGATAAGACCTTCCAGAGGAAAGTTATGTGGTCATATGAAACAAAAATGGAGCCGTTTGGCCACAATACCCAGCAATATGTTCGGAGGAGAAAATGTGAGGCCTTTAATCCCAGGAACACCACACCTACCGTCAAGCATGGTGGTGGTAGTATTATGCTCTGGGCCTGTTTTGCTGCCAATGGAACTGGTGCTTTACAGAGAGTAAATGGGACAATGAAAAAGGAGGATTCAAATTCTTCAGGACAACCTAAAATCATCAGCCCGAAGGTTGGGTCTTGGGCGCAGTTGGGTGTTCCAACAGGACAATGACCCCAAACACACGTCAAAAGTGGTAAAGGAATGGCTAAATCAGGCTAGAATTACGGTTTTAGAATGGCCTTCCCAAAGTCCTGACTTGTTCAAGAAACAAGTCCAAGTCAGAAAACCAACAAATTTAGCTGAACTGCACCAATTTTGTCAAGAGGAGTGGTCAAAAATTCAACCAGAAGCTTGCCAGAAGCTTGTGGATGGCTACCAAAAGCGCCTTATTGCAGTGAAACTTGCCAAGGGACATGTAACCAAATATTATCGTTGCTGTATGTATACTTTTGACCCAGCAGATTTGGTCACATTTTCAGTAGACCCATAATAAATTCATAAAAGAACCAAACTTCATGAATGTTTTTGTGATAAACAAGTATGTGCTCCAATCACTCTATCACAAAAACATAAGAGTTGTAGAAATTATTGGAAACTCAAGACAGCCATGACATTATGTTCTTTACAAGTGTATGTAAACTTTTGATCGCGACTTTTGATCCATTTTCTACTGCTTGTCCCTTTCGGGGTCGCGGGGGGTTGCTGGAGCCTATCTCAGCTGCATTCTTATATACATACATATACACAAATCTTACGGTATATTAAACATGTTTCTTATTGCAAATGTGTCCTTAAATAAAATAGTGAACATACTTACATACAACTTGTCTTTTAGTAGTAAGTAAACAAACAAAGACTCCTAATTAGTCTGCTGATGTATGCAGTAACATATTGTGTCATTTTCCCTTCTATTATTTTGTCAACATTATTAAGGACAAGTGGTAGAAAATGGATTATTAATCTACTTGTTCATTTACTGTTAATATCTGGTTATTTTCTCATGTTCTATCGATACTTCTGTTAAAATGTAACAATCACATATTCTTCTGCAGTTTGGATGCTTTACATTAGTTTTGGATGATACCACACATTTAGGTATCAATCCGATATTTCAAACTTCAAACAAACTTCAGTCTGGAATGCACTTTGTTTGTAACTTAATGACACCATTTGAGCCATTTAAAGCGTCTCTGGCTCGGGGCACACAACACTCACTGTATAAATACGTGCACCGTGTCAACAGTAACTGCAGTATCCTTTTCACTCCTCACGGATGGGGAAAAAGTGAGCCAGTTGATAAAAATGGATCAAAGTGTGATTCATCCGGAATGCGTTTTGAACGATGAATTGTTCTTACAAGGCAGGTTAATGTTTCTTTGGTCAACGTGTTGCTGAATATTCGGAGAAGTCTCCTGGGATGCCTTTTCCCACTACTACTGTGCAGCATCTAAAGAGCAACATGAAACTATTGTAATTGATGTGACAGGTTTCTTTTTCACCAACCCAGAAGGATGCAAAGCATGAAGGAAAAACAGTGCAGCAGCATCAAAAGCTCGCATTGGAGGTACAACAGCTAAAAATGTCACGTTCCCACCAGCACTGCTTAGTACTCTACAGGTGTCCTTATTTAAATGTACAAGGCTTTTTAATTATGTTTAAACAGTAGCCCATTTATGAGCATCAAACATGATGAAAATGCACCACCTCCCTCACTTTTTGCTCCACTTCTGAGAGAAGAAGCACAATTAATCTACCTTGTGCATATGCCCAAAAGCTTGGTAAAAAAAAAATTAAAATTTAAAATTTTTTTTTAAAAAAGGCTTCGCTACTCATCTTAAAAGGGGTCATGTTATGATTGTTTAATTTTTTTTTACACTTTATTGTAGTCTATATGCATTGTTGCAGGTTGTAACAATACAACTAAAGAAGGGGTCAGCCTGCACACATTTCCAAACGATGGGAATATGAGGAAAGTGTGGACCTCTCCAGTCAAATTGAAGAAGAAGGGTTTTGGTCAGAGTTTGGATGGAGTTTTTTTTTTTTTTTAAAGATTCAAGCCAAATGCGATCTAGAAAATCAGGAGCACCCTTGAGGCGACTGAGTCAGAACCTGCGGGAATACTCAGAAAGAAGGGCAGAACCGGCGCTCAAAAATGAGAGAAAAATAAGATAAGTCGCGAGTATTCTATTTGCTTGCTCTTCTATTGACGTTTTCCTCGAGATGCTTTAGGAAATGCTAAAAGAGCATGAGGAAACACAAGCTATGGTGTCTTGGCAGGGAAATCCAAAAATGGTGATTATTTTATATTCTTATTTTGCTCATAATTGTTAACCATATCAGTTTTGAAGTAATCATGGACCGGGGCGACAAAAACAGGCAATTAAATGATCAAAATAACATTTTTATATGTCTTTATCAGGCATGTGATTTTAACTTAATGAAAACGACTGAAAATAAGCCGAGGGTCTGAGGGCCGCAGGTCCGCAGCCAGGTCCAGGGAAGCTTCTCCACGAAGCTCCTGGTTTTTCAGCAATTGAACATGCAAAGATTTGCAAAAAAAAAGCCCCTTTTAAAGGTGTTTTAGTGTTTATAGAATTGAAAAAATATCAACAGAGTTGACATAAATACATACTCCATTCATCCACATGAATCACTGTGTCTGTTTCAGTCACTATGTTATTTAGTCACTACAGTAATTACAACTTGTGTCCACATCCACAGGAACCACATGGGTTAGCCTACTCTATACAGTATCTACAACCTTGCTAGTGTTCACTTCACACCCACAAATGGTTCATGTACGTATTGACATTATTTACACATTGTTTGTCTGTTTCAGTCACTATGTTATTTAGTCAATAGTCACTACAGTAATTACAACTTCATCCACATGAACCACATGGGTTAGCCTACTCTATACAGTATTTACAACCTTGCTAGTGTTCACTTCACACCCACAGATGGTTCATGTACTTATTGACATTATTTACACATTACTTTGGCATTTTTGCTTTGATGGCTCTGACATGAGCCTTCCTGGTAAATTTCTGGGCAGCTTGCATTTTCCTTTTTGTTTCTGCTTTAGTGGATTTTGCCTTGGATTTTATAGCCAATTTCTGTCTCTTTGACTCCCTCTAAAGAGTACAAACCATGTTTATTCAATCAGCTAACTTCCTTTATCTGAATAGCCATTTGTGATTTTATAGCATCAAATAACAAATATCTTGCAGTCATGTTGTTTATGTTTCGAAATGATTCAACTATTCAGTGTCAAAATATAAAGAGTAGAAATAATGAACAAAATGTCAGCTACTGTCTTGTTGTAAAGCACCAATGAAAATGAAATGAAGCATTTAGACAGGCTATACTGTTAGAGTTAGAGTTAGAGTTTGAGTTTATTTCGAACATTCAAGCATACAACATGATACATCACAATTTCCAGTTTCTCTTTTCAACATGTTCGAAAAGGAGTAGGAAGAAGCAGAGCTTATTTAATCCTACCCCTTTTCTTTACATAACAGTTGCTGAAACTTTTTTATTCACTTCCTGTTCTCAATTTATTCACAATAACTCCATAGGTAATCACAATAAAAATAAATAAATAAATAATAGTAAGAATTTAATAATAATAATTGGTGAAGTAAGTCATATTTCATGTGATGAGATAAGTAAGATTACTTTAAGAATGAATGAATGGATGGATGAAATAAATTGAGAATGTTTGTCATGGTTCTTCTTCTTTGTACTTTGTAAACACTTTAAGTTTGAAGAGTTTCTTGAAGTGGATCATATTAGTACATTGTTTGATTGCTTTGCTTAATCCATTCCATAATTTAATTCCACATATTGATATACTGAAGGTCTTAAGTGTTGTACGTGCGTACAAATGTTTTAAATTAAATTTTTCTCTAAGATTATATTTCTCCTCTTTTGTTGAGAAGAATTGTTGTATATTCTTGAGTAGCAGGTTATAGTTTGCTCTGTGCATAATTTTAGCTGTTTGCAAATTCACTATGTCGTGGAATTTCAGTATTTTTGATTCAATAAATAAAGGGTTTGTATGTTTTCTATATCCAACATTATGTATTATTCTAACTGATCTTTTTTGTAACACCGTTAATGAATGAAGTGTACTTTTGTAATTATTTCCCCATATTTCTACACAGTAGCTCAGATATGGTAACACTAGTGAGCAGTAGAGAATATGAAGTGATTTTTTGTCTAGAACATGTTTTGCTTTATTCATTATTGACGTGTTTCTTGCTACTTTATGTTGTATATTTTTTACATGACATTTCCAGTTCAATTTATCATCAATCATTATACCTAGAAATTTGGTTTCATTTACTCTTTCAATTTCTATTCCGTCTATTTGTATTTGTGTTTGACTTTCTCTACTACTGTTACCAAATAGCATTATTTTAGTTTTGCTGAGATTCAACAATAATCTATTTTTGTCAAACCATCTTTTTAATTTGTTAATTTCTTCTGTTATTATTTGTATTATCTCCTGTGTGTTCTCTCCTGAACAAAACGCTGTTGTATCATCCGCAAATAATACTAACTTTAAATATTTTGTAACTTTACAAATGTCATTTATATAGAGATTGAATAATTTAGGTCCTAATATTGATCCCTGAGGTACACCACAGGATATATTTAGCGTTGTAGACATGTGTTCGCCTAGCTTCACGTATTGTTTCCTGTTCGTTAGATAACTTCTTATCCAGTTTAAGACTAACCCTCTGATGCCATATCGTTGTAGTTTTTTGATTAAAATATTGTGATTAATTGTGTCAAATGCTTTAGTTAGATCCATAAAAACTGCTGCTGCACATTTTTTACTGTCTATTGCATTGGTAATTTCCTCTGTTATTTCAATTAAAGCCATTGAAGTTGAGACATTAGCTCTGTATCCATATTGGTTGTCTTCAAGTATTCTATTTTTATTTATGAAACTCTCTAATCTGTTATTAAACAATGATTTTAGAAAATTGTGGAAGTAAAGAAACAGGTCTATAATTTGTAAATTGATGTTTATCTCCAGTCTTATAAATTGGTGCAACTTTAGCTATTTTCATTTTGTATGGGAATGTACCTGTTTGAAATGATAGATTACTAATATACATTAATGGTCCTGAGATCTCTTCTATAACCTTTTTTATCGTTTCCATATCAATTCCATTACAATCAGTTGAAGTCTTAGATTTACATTTTTTCACGATTGTAACTATTTCTTCCTGTGTCACATTACTGAGGAACATGGAGTTGGGATTTCGCTCTATGGTATCATTATAGTACTCAATTGGAACTGGGTCTGGAATCCTTTCTTCCAATTTTGGTCCAATATTTACAAAATAATTATTGAAGCTTTCAACTACTTCCTTTATGTTGTCATTGTTTTTATTTCCGTCTAAAAAGTATTAAGGGTAGTCCCTCTTTGTGCCATTTTTAATAATGCTATTGAGGATGCCCCATGTTGCTCTCATATTATTTTTGTTCCTGTCCAATAATTCACTGTAATATTCTTTTCTACATGATCGTAGTTATCTGTTAACTTGTTTTTATACTTTTTGTACTTAATTTCTGCCTCTATAGTTCTTTGTGCTATAAATTCTCTATATAGTGTATTCTTCTTCTTACAAGCATTTTTTAATCCTTTTGTCATCCATGGTTGATTATTCTTTCTCTGCTTGTTACTGAGTTGTATCCATGGACAATGTTTGTCATAAAGTATTATGAACTTGTTTAAGAAATGTTCATATGCTTCATCAACCTCTTTTTCATTATACACATTGTCCCAATCTTGCTTTTGTAGCTCACTTTTGAAAGCAGTCATCCTCTTCTCTGTGCACAGTCTTCGAAATGTCCTTTTGTCTTCCATGTTCTTCTTGTAGTGTCCATCATATATTGTAAAAACTGGCAGATGATCACTAACGTTGGTTATAAGTAGACCACTTGTAGTGTTATTGTCAAACTCATTGGTAAAAATATTATCAATAAGTGTGGCACAGTGTCCTGTGATTCTGCTTGGCTTTGTGATTTTTGGATATAAACTGATGCTGTACATAGACTTTTGCTTGTTAGGGTTCAATAAGTCTATATTAAAGTCACCACATAAGAACATTGTTCTTTGACCATTATCCATGTAAGTAGCCTTGATCCATTCTTCAAATGTTTCTATACTTGACTTAGGTGATCTATATATACAACTGATGAATATGTTTTTGCTTTTTTCCTGACATATTTCAATGGTTATACATTCTAAGATATTATCTATAGCAAATGACATGTTTTTTACCACTTTGTAGTTCAGGTTCTTCATCACGTACACAGCTACTCCTCCTCCATTTTTGTTGGTTCTGTTGATGTAGTTTAGTTCATATCCTTCCAGATCAAAATCTATTCCTTTTTTATCATCAATCCATGTTTCTGTGACAGCAATCACTTTGAATGGTTCGTTGATGTGTTCCAAAAAGTTCTTAATGTTGTTGTAGTTTGCATACAAGCTTCTGCTATTAAAATGAATAATTGACAATTTGTTATCGCATGTAATGTTGCTATTATATTGATCATCTGTATAATAAAAACAATTATTACTGATGTGGGAGAAAAAAATTGTATCTGGATCTATATCATTTTCCAAATCCTGGTTTTTGTAATCTTTGTTGCAGAAATTTTTTAGTTCCATATTTTCTCGTTCAACAATCTTTGATGTTGTTTCAATAATCTCAATAAGTGTAGGTGGATGTAATCCTGAATGTAGGTGCTCTTGTTTAGTCGTCCCTTGGAACATAGTAGTGTCGATGCTGAATTTGGGTGTTTGTTTTCTGTCAGAGTCCATTATCATCGTTGTTGTGGTAGCTGTGTAAACTTTAAAAATTGTCCAGGTCCTTGATGTCATGGACAACAATTACTCTTGCTTCTGGACCTCCATTCAGCTTGATGTAGATTTTACAGTTGGTGCTCCAAGTTCCCTGGATTTTTCCCTGCTTCCTCAAGTCGCGTGCTTTCTTGGCGATTCCAGCATTACGTTTTGTGAGATGCTCATTCATGTACACATTTGTTCCCTTCAGCTTCTTTCCCTGTCTCAGCAATGCCATTTTAGATTTTCTGTTTACGAGTTTCACGAGCACGACTGGAGTGGCGTTGTTGTTTCTTCCGTTCAGTGGGATGCATGTTTCGATGGTATTAATGTCAATTTCAATTTCCTTTGATTGCAGAAAGTTGACCACTTGCTGTTCTGCTGAGATCATATCCATTTCATCTGGTTCACCTTCATTATTCACAGCTTTCGCATAGGATCTTGGTTTAATTCGGTGCCCAGTCACGATGATACCATTCATTCGTTTGTCCTGATCCATTTCGTCTATGATATTCCTCAACATGTTGTTGTCTTCTTGAAGGGTCTTCATTCGTTTGCCCATTTCAGTGGCTTCATTATTTCTTCTGTTGTTCTGAGATTGCAGATTTTCTATATTTTCCTGCAGACTTTTCACATCTTGTTTGTGTTCTGTTGTTACTTTTCTCAGATATTCTTTCAATTCTTTCATTTCTTCTTTCATTTCTTTCATTTCTTTTTTCATTTATTTCCTTTCTTCTTTCATTTCTTTCATTTCTTTCATTTCTTTCATTTCTTTCATTTCTTTCATTTCTTCTTTCATTTCTTCAAGTATTTGTAGGATCACTTCTTGATTCCCATCATGTCCTGTGTCCAACCTCAAATCTTTTTCCCAGTTGTGTTCTGTATCAGCTGACCCCGAAGGTTTCGGGATTTCAATCTTTCCTTTACCTTTTCGCATCGCAGCAGTCACTGACGTCACTGCCTCTTGCTTGTGTTTTAATGGCAGTTGCTTCTTTAGCGACTTGCGGCACTTTAACTTGTTTTTTCCAACATTTTCGTATCTTGCGCCGTTCAGAGATCAATTTGAGGTGTCAGCCTGTCAACTTATATCACTCTGCGACGTCGGGATCACTTTAAAACAGCTGTAAACTCGCCGTAGCTTTTGGTTGCTAGGCAACCGCTTTGAACTGCGGCAAGGCGCCTTTGGCTTGAGGCTAACGGCTCTCCCAACTCGCCTTCTTTCAGCGTATCAGTGCCTCTCAACTGACCAAAATCATATTGAAGATGCCAGGGTACTCTCCTGTGGCTGTGATCGCAAATCAGTGGTCAAAATCTTCAGATTTAACAAAAAACTCCGGTAGCAAGAGCGGAGCCTTTCTCTTTTGCGTCCTTTCTCATTGACAGGAAGTGATGTAGCAAACATGTCTGCCAAAATCATGTGTGTTCTTAAATGTTTACTCTACGTCTTCCATGTCGAGAGCAGTTTTGATTTGGGCTTACATGGAGCATTCACACGCAATTCAACATGTTACTACTACAACATTTCTCGACCGATTTGAAAAATTTCAACAAATTTCCAGGAATTCCCGTTTAAGGGTAACCTATTTCCACCCTTAAGTGCGACTACTCCTTTCACATTTTTCAGCATTTCAACTGTTCCACCGTCAAAATACTCCTCATATTCAGGACAAAAAGTAAGTTGGTTAAGAAACAAGAAAAATTCCCGGTTTTCCCGAAATTCCAGGAATTTCTCAATTAAAAACTGTTACTAATTCAACATTTCTTGACCGATTTAAAAAATACCAACACCAACCAATTGAGCTCATGCTCTTAGTAATTAAAAAAAAAATCCTGCTTTTTGCAAAATTCCCAAATTTCCAGGAAGTTCTCATTGAAATGAATGGGGACATTTTTCCAAGTTGCACAATTCCCACATTTCTCAACCTATTCAAACAATTCCAACATCAACACATTCCACTCATCCTGGACATTCAAAGTAACACTTTCCCAAGCTCCCGATCAATTTCCCTGGAAATTCAAACTCTTCAACAATCGAACCATTCCAACATTCAAACCATTTCAGCGTTTAAAACAATTTCAACATTTAAACCATTTCTGCGTTTTAAAAAATGTCAACATTTAAACCATTTCTACATTCACCCTAAGTTCCATCAGCATTTCAGTTCAGCGTCAGCTTTTCAACATTCAAACTATTTTTACATTCATACTACATTCTGTCAGCATTTCAATTCAACTTCATCATTGGCGCATTCACACACAATTCAACATGTTACTACTTCAACATTTCTCGACCGATTTGAAAAATTTCAACAAATTTCCCGGAGTTCCCGTTTATGGTTAACCTATTTCCACCCATCTTAAGTCCAAATACTCGTTTCACATTTTTCAACCCAATTCCACCGTTCCACCGTCAAAACACTCCTCATATTCAGGACAAAAAGTAAGTTGGTTAAGGAACTAGAAAAATTCCCGGTTTCCCTGAAATTCCAGGAATTTCTCAATTAAAAACTGTTACTAATTCAACATTTCTTGACCGATTAAAACAAATTCCAACACCAACCAATTGAGCTCATGCTCTTAATACGGTAATTTAAAAAAAAATCCTGCTTTGCGCAAAATTCCCAGGAAGTTCCCATCGAAAGGAATGGGGACATTTTTCCAAGTTGCACAATTCCCACATTTCTCAACCTACTCGAACCCCTCCAACATCAACACATTCCACTCATCCTGGACATTCAAACTAACACTTTCCCAAGCTCCAAACCAATTTCCGGTTTCCCTGGAAATTCAAACTCTTCAACATTCAAACCATTTCAGCGTTTAAACGATTTCAACATATAAACCATTTCTACATTCCTTCAGGAATAGCCTCTTCCAGTTATTATTAGACTTCTTCTCAGTAAAGGAGCAAACAGTTACTACCTATTACCCCCCCTGACAAGTCACTGTACCCCTAAAGCTGCAACGGTGACCTTTTATCCAAGCATTGCTGGCAAATGTAATGAGTTTTGACAATAGTGGGTCATGCTCGCATCACCCGAAATGAGCCTGGGTGCAGTTAGAAACGCCAACACTGGCAGTGAAGACTCGCTTCCATGGCCGACAGGTGACTCACCTGAACGGTGCACGTATATTCCGAGTCGTCCAGAAGCCTGACGGTGCAGCTGTATTCCCGTTCCAGATTCCTGATGCTGCCACTCACCAATCGGCTCAACATCTTGCTGCGACTCGGCCGAGTGGAAGGGAACAATAAAGTCAACACAACAGCGGTGTGCCCGCGAACGTCACAAAGCCCACACTCCCGGGTCCCCCAAACGCACCGGAGCAGCGCGTTGAGCGGCCAACGTGTGCACCATGGCTCGCTTCGGTCCGGTCAGTTTTATCGTCGGCGATGCACATATATATATATATATACATATATATATACCGCAGAGACGATGCATCCACTGATGCGGGATTATCGCCCTCCATTCACCGACGCCACTTGAGCCGGGCGGGCGGGACCCAGAGAGATCTGACGTCAAAGTCGACCAACGGGAGGGTGGAGGGAGGAGGGGTCGAGGTTTGGGAGCGCACTTCCAGGCTTGCGTTCATTAGAGAAAAGTCTGCACATTTTCAGTGAAATACTCACAAGATGCGCGGCGTGCACACATGTGCCAGGTCGCGTTGCTGCAAAAACACTTCAAGTCAGTTATCCATGGCGATTTTGTTGGCAAAAGTTGATGTAAACCTCCAAGAAAAAGCTCATTTTCTTTCGCGTCCACATGCAGGCCATTATAGAGAGGATTGGGTGTGTTCTACTGCCCCCTGCAGGATAAAAACCTCACCGCGCCCTTCATAAAGCCTTTTCTGCATCTTGATGCATTTGTTAAAACCTTCCTCATGATACTTGAATGCTTCAACATTTCTCGATCCATCCATCCATTTTCTACCGCTTGTCCCTTTTGGGGTGCTGGAGATTCAAACTATCATTTTTCCAACAAAAAAATCCCAGGATTTTCCAGAATTCTTGCTTTTCCAAAGCCCTATTTCCACCGTTTTTTTCTGGCGACTACTCCTTCCACATTTTTCAACCCACTTCAACCGTTCCATCGTCAAAACATTCCTCCTAATCAGGACAAAAAACAAAGTTGTTTTTTGAACCGGAAAAATTCCCGGTTTTCCCGAAATTCCAGGAATTCCGTAATACCATTTCAACATGTCACTACTTCAACATTTCTCGACCAATTTGAAACTTGTAAACACCAACCATTTCAACTCATTCAGATAATTTAAGTTTTTTACCATTTTCCAAAAAATTCCAGCTTTTCGCAAAATTCCCATTTTTTTGTGAAATTTCCATTGAAATCAATGGGACATTTTTCCAAGTTCCACAATTCCCACATTTTTCATCTGATTCAAACTGTTCCAACTTCAAAATATTCAGCCTGTCCCAGAATTGTGTGCTCTACTTCAACAATTCTAAAAAAATTCCCGGATTTCCCCTAATTTCTTTTTTTTTTTTTTGCATTTTCCCCATTCAAAATGAATTGGCCATTTTTCAAGCTTCCACAATTCCAACATTCTTTAACCCATTCAGACCATTCCACCTTCAACACATTCAACTCATCCTGGACATTCAAACTACTATTTTTCCACATTCAACAAATTTTCAGGAATTCATGTTTTTTGGTAACCTATTTCCACCCTTAAGTTCGACTACTCCTTTCACATTTTTCAACCCATTTCAACCATTCCACTGTTAAAACACTCATCATATTGAGGACAAAAACCAACTTGGTTAAGGAACTAGAAACATTCCTGGTTTCCCTGAAATTCCAGGAATTTCTCAAATAAAAAACTGTTACTAATTCAACATTTCTTGTCCGATTCAAACAATTCCAACACCAACCAATTCCGCTATTTCAGGGCATTCATGCTCCTAATCATTTTCCAAAAAATCCAGCTTTTCCCAAAATTCCCAAATTTCCGGGAAGTTCCTATTGAAATGAATGGGACATGTTTCCAAGTTGCACAAAGCGTGCATTTGCAGGCCATCATGCAGAGGATTGGGTGTGTTCTACTGCCCCCTGCAGGATAAAGGCCTTAATGCGCCCTTCAAAAAGGCTTTTCTGCATCTTGATGCATTTGTTAAAACCTTCCTCATGATACTAGAATACTTCAACATTTCTCGACCAAATTGAAACATGTCAAAGAATGGCCAGGAATTCCCGTTTTTGGGTAACCTATTTCCACCCTTAAGTTTGACTACTGCTTTCACATTTGTCAACGCATTTCAACCATTGCACTGCCACTCCTCATATTCAGGACAAAAACTAAGTCGGTTAATGAACTAGAAAAATTCCCGGTTTCTCCGAAATTCCAGGAATTTCTCAAATAAAAACTGTTACTGATTTTACATTTCTTGTCCCATTTAAACAACACCAACCAATTCCGCTATTTCAGGACATTCATGCTCCTAATCATTTTCCAAAAAATCCAGCTTTTCCCAAAATTCCCAAATTTCCGGAAAGTTCCCATCATGGAGAAGATTGGGTGGGTTCTACTGCCCCCTGCAGGATAAAAGCCTTACTGCGCTCTTCAAAAAGGCTTTTCTGCATCTTGATGCATTTGTTAAAACCTCCTTCGTGACTTTTATATATATTAAAAAAAGAAAGTCCTCATGTCCACCAAAGAGGGTAGGTGTTGGTTATGTTTCTGTTTCAAACAAGGTATATCATTATCGAAAAACAATATTATAAAAGAAGTCCTGCTGCCGTGACCCGGATTCGAACCGGGGTTGCTGCGGCCACAACGCAGAGTACTAACCTCTATACGATCACGGCGAGCTAACAAGAACTGGACGCCCTTAACTCAACTTTAGGTTTATATACATTAGGGAGCCAGATGGAGAAAAATCTACTCCAAATCTACTGGTAAAATCACGACACGATAACTTAAAAATAAAGACAACCTCAGATTGTTTTCTTTGTTTAAAAATAGAACAAGCACATTCTGAAATTGTACAAATCATAGTGTTGTTGTTGGGTTTTTTTTTACAATTTACTGTTGCGGTTAATAGTATATATACTTTATTTGTCGTTATTTATACTTTCTGAATAAATTATGTGATACTGTTCATCAGTCAACTCATTGGTGTTAATTTTCAATCTATCTAGATAAAAAAATGATATCAAAATCAAATTACAGGATGTTATTTATGTAGTTTGATCATTTTCCTCGACTGATGTACTAACATCATGTGGTTTATTTTGTACATATGTAGCATCAGCCCTTTGAGACACTTGTGATTTAGGGCTATATAAATAAACATTGATTGATTGATTGATCATCTACAAAGACACAAAGAGTGGCTGTGCCAGCAATCGGAGGGTTGCTGGTTACTGGGGTTCAATCCCCACCTTCTACCATCCTAGTCACGTCCGTTGTGTCCTTGGGCAAGACACTTCATCTTTGCTCCTGATGGGTGCTGGTAGCGCCTTGCATGGCAGCTCCCTCCATCAGTGTGTGAATGTGTGTGAGAATGGGTGAATGTGGAAATACTGTCAAAGCGCTTTGAGTACCTTGAAGGTAGAAAAGCGCTATACAAGTATAACCCATTTATCATTTATTTATTTATTGCAACATCCAGTGGACACATTTAGAACAGCAGTTTCTTTCATTCAAAAATTTCAGGTTAATTTTTATACTTAGCAAACTCATCCCGCGGGCCGGATAAAACCTGATCGCGGGCCTGATCCGGCCCTCGGGCCGTACGTTTGACACCCCTGATATAGACTCTTAGATCATACGGTTGTTAATCTTAGCATTAATTAGTTAAGTAAAGTTCTAGCGAGCACCATTAAACTAACGGTAAAGACGACTATTTTGCAATATTCTACATATTTGTGAACTGCTAGTTGCCTTCAAAGTACTAAGTACTCCACTTTTTGTCACTGATAAGTGTTGAACATATTATTCATCGACGCTATTTCATAAATACTGTCCTGTTGATTAGTTATCTAGGCAGTTAGTTAGCTGTAAGTTTCCTTAATGACTGCGCGTCTCCTGTCTTGCTTTATTAATACAAATGTTTATGACCGACTTGAAACTTTTATATTGAGACATAATTGTCTTCATCGGTGCATTTGGAATTGTTAAAACATGTCGACCATTGAAACAATCTGGGGACATTTGATATTAATTATTTTCAAAGCCAAACAGGACACATACTGGATTAATGTTTTGATGTATTTTCATGATGTTTCTTAGGGCTTAAGATCACATAATGTAACGAGTTTAAACTAGTAAAATATTGTTATGCAAATGCATACTAACTGACAACAGTGACATCAATTGATTGAAAGGTTAAAATGGTTAACATAAAAAAAACAACATGTTAGGTTATTTGAAGAGCTGTGCTTTAGCCACATGTGTTTTAAGTTGCAATCAGAAATTTGAGTTAAGTGAAGCTGCTGATGGTGTGTTTGACGAAGAGTAGGTGTAAATGGAGTATTGTTGGCGGTTTTAGTATGTTTTTAGAATACTTTATGGGGCACAATAGATTACTCCCATTAACTGCATTGTTCGCCACATCGTACTTGCCGTATATTAGAAACTAGAATGCATATAAAAAGTTCTTGTGTTATGTAGGGCTTGTGAATGATATGCAAAATTGCCCTCAAAAAAAGTGCATTTAATACCTGCTGGGGCCCCTGCATAAAGAGTATAAACAATGTTTATTCTATTAGCTAACTTCCTTTATCTGAATAGCCATTTGTGATTTATAGCATGAAATAACAAATATCTTGCAGTCATGTTTGTTTCGAAATGATTCAACTATTCAGTGTCAAAATATAAAGAGTAGAAATAATGAACAAAATGTCAGCTACTGTTTTTTGATTGATTGAAACTTTTATTAGTAGATTGCACAGTGCAGTACATATTTCGCACAATTGACCACGAAATGGTAACACCCAAATAAGTTTTTCAACTTGTTTAAGTCGGGGTCCACTTAAATTGATTCATGATACAGATATATACTATCATCATAATACAGTCATCACACAAGATAAACATCAGAGTATATACAAACCCCGTTTCCATATGAGTTGGGAAATTGTGTTAGATGTAAATATAAACGGAACACAATGATTTGCAAATCCTTTTCAACCCATATTCAATTGAATGCACTACAAAGACAAGATATTTGATGTTCAAACTCATAAACTTCATTTTTTTTTTGCAAATAATAATTAACTTAGAATTTCATGGCTGCAACACGTGCCAAAGTAGTTGGGAAAGGGCATGTTCACCACTGTGTTACATGGCCTTTCCTTTTAACAACACTTAGTAAACGTTTGGGAACTGAGGAGACACATTTTTGAAGCTTCTCAGGTGGAATTCTTTCCCATTCTTGCTTGATGTACAGCTTAAGTTGTTCAACAGTCCGGGGGTCTCCGTTGTGGTATTTTAGGCTTCATAATGCGCCACACATTTTAAATGGGAGACAGGTCTGGACTACAGGCAGGCCAGTCTAGTACCCGCACTCTTTTACTATGAAGCCACGTTGATGTAACACGTGGCTTTGCATTGTCTTGCTGAAATAAGCAGGGGCGTCCATGGTAACGTTGCTTGGATGGCAACATATGTTGCTCCAAAACCTGTATGTACCTTTCAGCATTAATGGTGCCTTCACAGATGTGTAAGTTACCCATGTCTTGGGCACTAATATACACCCATACCATCACAGATGTTGGCTTTTCAACTTTGCGCCTATAACAATCCGGGTGGTTCTTTTCCTCTTTGGTCCGGAGGACACGACGTCCACAGTTTCCAAAAACAATTTGAAATGTGGACTCGTCAGACCACAGAACACTTTTCCACTTTGTATCAGTCCATCTTAGATGAGCTCAGGCCCAGCGAAGCCGACGGCGTTTCTGGGTGTTGTTGATAAACAGTTTTCGCCTTGCATAGGAGAGTTTTAACTTGCACTTACAGATGTAGCGACCAACTGTAGTTACTGACAGTGGGTTTCTGAAGTGTTCCTGAGCCCATGTGGTGATATCCTTTACACACTGATGTCGCTTGTTGATGCAGTACAGCCTGAGGGATCAAAGGTCACAGGCTTAGCTGCTTACGTGCAGTGATTTCTCCAGATTCTCTGAACCCTTTGATAATATTATGGACCGTAGATGGGGAAATCCCTAAATTCCTTGCAATAGCTGGTTGAGAAAGGTTTTTCTTAAACTGTTCAACAATTAGCTCACGCATTTGTTGACAAAGTGGTGACCCTCGCCCCATCCTTGTTTGTGAATGACTGAGCATTTCATGGAATCTACTTTTATACCCAATCATGGCACCCACCTGTTCCCAATTTGCCTGTTCACCTGTGGGATGTTCCAAATAAGTGTTTGATGAGCATTCCTCAACTTTATCAGTATTTATTGCCACCTTTCCCAACTTTTTTGTCATGTGTTGCTGACATCAAATTCTAAAGTTAATGATTATTTGCACACAAAAAAAAGTTTATCAGTTTGAACATCAAATGCGTTGTCTTTGTAGCATATTCAACTGAATATGGGTTGAAAATGATTTGCAAATCATTGTATTCCGTTTATATTTACATCCAACACAATTTCCCAACTCATATGGAAACGGGGTTTATACATTGAATTATTTACATTATTTACAATCCGGGGTGTGGAGGGGTGGGGGGTAGGTTTGGTTGATATCAACACTTCAGTCATCAACAATTGCATCATCAGAGAAATGGACATTGGAACAGTGTAAGACTGACTTGGTAGGATATGTACAGCAAGTAGTGGACATAGACATAGAGATCAGAGAGCATAAGAATAAGAATAGGTATCTACATTTGATTATTTACATTTGATTATTTACAATCCGGGTAGGTAGGATGTGTCTTGTTGTTAAACACCAATGAAAATGAAATGTGGCATTTAGACAGGCTATACTGTAGCAAACATGTCCGCCACAATCACGTGTGTTCTTAAATGTGTATCCATGTCGAGAGCAGTTTTGATTTGGGCTTACATGGTAAACAACTAAAATGAATGTTTTAGCCAGACGCATATATTTGTCTAAATATGGCGAAGTAGACGCATTGTGGGTTTCCTGGACGTCGTCTACATTGTTAAAAGATAAATTTAAGGAAAATAATCCCTCTGTCATTGTCCACTAGTTTTTTAAAATAAATAAATCGCCTGCTTGAATATTCCCTCTTCTCTTCTCCGACTCTCTCTTTGTCATTTGGGATGTCTGTTGTGATTTCACTTCTTGGTTCCATGACCCGCCCTATCTTGCCTCTGATTGGCCTGTCCCTAATGTTTTGCCCTAATCTTAACCAATCGTGACTCATCATAGTAAACCAACCAACCAATTATGGATGTTCTTATACGTAAACAACCAATCATCATTGATGTTTCCCGTATATGTTGTCTCCTTCCCATGGAGTTAGACTAGTCCACTTCTCTCTTTCTCTTCTCCCTCTCTCTTCTTTTGTAGCATGTAGCTTAGCTCTCCGCTACATGGGTCTAAAAAATAGCTAAGCCGTGGAAATCGCTACTTGTTTACTGGGAAATGTAGTTAAACTACGTAGCGAAGTTAATCATTTTTAATGGATCTTGATTAGAGATTGCCGATAATGGCTTTTTTGCCGATATCCGATATTCCGATATTGTCCAACTCTTAATTACCGATTCCGATATCAACCGATACCGATACATACAGTCGTGGAATTAACACATTATTATGCCTAATTTTGTTGTGATGCCCCGCTGGATGCATTAAACAATGTAACAAGGTTTTCCAAAATAAATCAACTCAAGTTATGGGAAAAAATGCCAACATGGCACTGCCATATTTATTATTGAAGTCACAAAGTGCTTTTTTTTTTTTTAACATGCCTCAAAACAGCAGCTTGGAATTTGGGACATGCTCTCCCTGAGAAAGCATGAGGAGGTTGAGGGGGGCGGGTTGAGGTGTGGGGGCGGGGGGGGGGGGGGGTAGCGGGGGTGTATATTGTAGCGTCCCGGAAGAGTTAGTGCTGCAAAGGGTTCTGGGTATTTGTTCTGTTGTGTTTATGTTGTGTTACAGTGCAGATGTTCTCCCGTCATTCTTGTTTGGTGTGGGTTCACAGTGTGGCGCATATTTGTAACAGTGTTTACGTTGTTTATACGGCCACCCTCAGTGTGACCTGTATGGCTGTTGACCAAGTATGCCTTGCATTCACTTGTGTGTGTGAAAAGCCGTAGATGATATGTGACTGGGCCGGCACGCAAAGGCAGTGCCTTTAAGGCTTATTGGCGCTCTGTACTTCTCTCTACGTCCGTGTACACAGCAGCGTTTTAAAAAGGCATACATTTTACTTTATGAAACCGATACCGATAATTTTGAAACCGATACCGATAATTTCCGATATTACATTTTAAAGCACTTATCGGCCGATAATATCGGCAGTCCGATATTATCGGACATCCCTAACCTTGATGCATTTGTTGAAACCTTCTTTTTCATGACCTTTGTATTAAAATAAAAAAAAGAAGTGATTCCTCATGTCCAGCAAAGAGGGCGGGTGTTGGTTATTTTTCTGTTTCAAACAAAGTATATCATTATCGAAAAAAAATATTATAAAATAAGTCCCCCTGCCGTGACCCGGATTCGAACCGGGGTTGCTGCGGCCACAACGCAGAGTACTAACCTCTATACGATCACGGCGAGCTAATCGGGACCGAGTGCCTTCCACTAAATTCTATTATCATATAGACTTTTACACTCTTACATAGATTCACACTGTTGCAAATGTTAGTACTCAATTAGTTAAGTAAAGTTCTAGCGAGCACCGTGAAACTAACGGTAAAGACGACTATTTTGCTATATTCTACATATTTGTGAACTGCTTGTTGCCTTCAAAGTACTAAGTACTCGACTTTTTGTCACTGATAAGTGTTAAACATATTATTAATCGATGCTATTTCATTACAATGTCCCGTTGATTAGCCAGTTAGTTAGCTATAAGTTTCCTTAATGACTGCGCGTCTCCTGTCTTGCTTTATTAATACAAATGTTTATGACCGACTTGAAACTTTTATATTGAGACATAATTGTCTTCATCGGTGCATTTGGCATTGTTAAAACATGTCGACAGCTGAAACAATCTGGGGACATTTGATATTAATTATTTTCAAAGCTAAACAGGACACATACTGGATTGATATTTTTATGATGTTTCTTTGGGCTTGAGATCACATAATGTAACAATTTTAACTAGTAAAATATTGTTATGCAAAGGTATACTAACTGACAACAGTGACATCAATTGATAGAAAGGTTTTGAAATGGTTAAAATAAAAATAAAAATCATGTTAGGTATTTTTTTTCTACACTTTGAACCCCGCGGCTTATAAAACGGTGCGGCTGGCTTATAGCTAGAGATGGACTTAGCTTTGTTTTCAAACCCTGGGAAGGAAGTGAGTGTGAGGGACAGTGCTGAGAAGAAAGCGGATGATATTCACTGGATTGAAAAAAGAAATCTTCAAAAACATGACCGAGCGTGTAGCCAACTATGTGATGCGATTTGAGCGTAGCACTGCTAGTCTGCACAATACTGAAGCAGAATGAGTCTAACGCCAACCAAGAATGATTAGCTAATATGTAAACAGCAAACATTTATTCCTCAAAATATAGTGAAGCTGCTGATGGTGTGTTTGACGAAGAGTACGTGGAAAGAAATACAGTATCAGTTTTTTCTTACGTTTTTTTTCAATCTCCTAATAAACTTCAGTCTTAAACAAAAATAATTTATGTAATGTTTTAAAACTTGTTACTCTTTTGAAGGCCTTTTGATCAGATGTCACAGGTTTAAATTAGTAAAATAACTGTTATGCAAATGTATGCTAATTGACAACGGTGACATAATTTGATCAAAAGGCCCTTAAAGGGGTTAAAACAATACATGTTTGCTATTTTTGTTTATGGCTGAAGTTGACTGAGAAATTTGATTTAAAAAAATAAAATAAAAAAGAATCCAAACTGTTTTTATGCCCTTTGAAAAATTACTTTTATGTCCTGTTTGGCTTTGGTTTAGTGAAGAATAACCGCCAGTGTATCTATCGTACACCAGTGAAATAATTGGACATTAACATTTTTAAATTTAACATAAATAAAAACCCTCCTTGGAAAAAGTATGTATAATGGCACACAACAAAATTACAGCCAGAAATACAGCAAAAATGTACTGAAAGGACAAAAACGTCAGTCCTTGTCTCCTGAGGGTTAAATGATCAATACACCTTTTTGATTGCAAATAAGTACTGTATCCAAGCTTTTCAGTTTTGAGTAATTGAAAACATATTATAAGACACACAAAACAACATTCAATTGTCATCATCATAAAGCATGTACAAGTAGAAGGCTAAATTAGTAACATTACAGTAGAAAAGGCCGACAATGGTTTAAAATTGACATCTAAAGTCCATCCATCCATTTTCTACCGCTTGTCCCTTTTGGGGTCATGTAGCTCATCCTCATCGTTCTCCTCAGGTTCGTTGCACCTTAGGACTGCCACGTTAGCGCCGCACTCCGCCTTCCTGGTGAAAGGGCGACAGGGACCGGCACGTGTGTGATCGACCACGTTCTTGCAGTGTGCAATTTTGCCAGTACTTTGTGCAGAAGCCGAGTCCGGTTTCATGGCCGACTTAGTTTGAAGTGTCTTGTACAATTTGCAGGAGGCCACCATAGGCTCTCCTAAGTCCACCTGTTGACTCTCTGTAAGGCGCGCCCTACTGTCCATGTGAGTATAATGTAGATCCACCTTGATGACCAGTGATTCCTGACAAAAAGCAAACATAACACTCATATCAGCTCTTTTTTCTGTAATTACACTGGTCAAAAGCTTTAAAACACCAACAACCAAAAGGGCTTCCACATTATTCTGCAATATTCATGTAAACAGTTGGTCAGGGGTTCATCATGCAGCAATATCATCACTAAGGTTGTCTTCAAATTGGCAAATATTCAACGACTCGATTTGTGATCTGATTCCACTATCAACCGGTTTTCCAGTTGAATCGTCAGAGAGGCTAGTTAAACATAACTTTAAAAAAACTGTTGTTTGCCTATCATTCAGAAGCTTTATGTGAGACAAATACACATATGTTTTTCTTTTTTTATGCATTCTAACTCGTAAATAAACGCTAACAAGAGTCAGCTAACAATGGAGGTAAAGGTCTTCGCTCTAGTCCGCCTATTAAGCGCTCTAAAAAACATCCAAAAAACCTCCATCGTTTTTTAAACATGCTGTAAGTATATACAGTACAGGCTAGAGATGCGCGGTTTGCGGACACAACCGCGGAGTCCGCGGATAATCCGCAGGTCGGGCGGATGCATGACGAAAAAAATAGATTTTAAATAGATTCGGGCGGGTGGCGGTTGAACCAATTCGGAAATATATATACATAGTTAAATGTTGTTACCCACATACGAAAAACGAGCAGCACTCTTTGAAACAGGCAATTATTCATCAGGCACTGCTGCAGCTGTCACGCCAAATTTCTTCCCCCTACAAAAACCTCCCCCCCCACCCCATGTACTTCCGTGGTCATGTTTCCTCTTACGTCATTGACAGCGATCGATAGCACTTCGGCTTTGACTGCCCGTCGCTGGAAGGATACTTCGTCTTTGACAGCTGCTGGAATCTGAAGAAATCGATTATTGTTTTTTTTTGTACAGGCGCGAAACAGGACAGTCGCGTGCAGGTTAAGGACCCCCGGCAACTTTGTGATTTTATTGGACGCAGCCCCGGAAGTAAATGGGGGAGGGAAGGTTTTTGTAGGGGGAAGAAATTTGGCGTGACACAGCACACCACAACACAACACAACAGCAGAAGAAGAAGAAAAAAATAAAAAGATTGCAACGCCGGCAGCAAACGTGGTAAGCGACAAACTAAAAAAGGGAATACTAGAGACCAGGGGAAAAAATAACAACATCAACACTTTCTTAATGGAAATGATAGTAATATTATAATAATGATAAATAATATTATCACGCATTAATATCTCTTAGCCTCTAATGCGTGGCCAAGAGATATTAATGTGTGGCACGCATTGAATGTCGTTGTTATATATATTAGATATATAACAACGGGCGGGTGGCGGGCGGTTGTGGTTTTGATAAAATGTTAGTTCGGGTGGATGACGACTTTTGTGATGCGGTTGCGGATGAAATAATTGCCTATCCGCGCATCTCTAGTACAGGCCAAAAGTTTGGACACACCTTCTCATTTAATGTTTTTTCCTTATTTTCATGACTATTTACACTGTAGATTGTCACTGAAGGCATCAAAACTAGGAATGAACACATGTGGAGTTATGTACTTATTAACAAATAAAGGTGAAATAACTGAAAACATGTTTTATATTCTAGTTTCTTCAAAATAGCCACCCTTTGCTCTGATTACTGCTTTGAACACTCTTAGCATTCTCTCGATGAGCTTCAAGAGGTAGTCACCTGAAATGGTTTTCCCTTCACAGGTGTGCTTGAAGCTCATTGAGAGAATGCCAAGAGTGTTCAAAGCAGTAATGTGCTCATCCCGAAGCATCTGCTGTGAGCGAACTTGTCCAAAAAGAGGGCGCCCTAGCACTAACAATAACACACCTTTAGGCGCACCGTTTTTTAAGCAGTAGCGGCTTACAGTCCAGAATTTAGGGCGATTGTCTGCACACAAGAATATTTTACTAATAGTGTTGGGAGGGTTTTTCTACAAACCCCGTTTCCATATGAGTTGGGAAATTGTGTTAGATGTAAATATAAACGGGATTCAATGATTTGCAAATCATTTTCAACTCATATTCAGTTAAATATGTTACAAAGACAACATATTTGATGTTCAAACTGATAAACTTTTTTTTTTTTGCAAATAATAATTAACTTTAGAATTTGATGCCAGCAACACGTGACAAAGAAGTTGGGAAATGTGGCAATAAATACTGATAAAGTTGAGGAATGCTCATCAAACACTTATTTGGAACATCCCACAGGTGAACAGGCAAATTGGGAACAGGTGGGTGCCATGATTGGGTATAAAAACAGCTTCCCAAAAAATGCTCAGTCTTTCACAAGAAAGGATAGGGCGAGTTACACCCCTTTGTCCACAACTGCGTGAGCAAATAGTCAAACAGTTTAAGAACAACGTTTCTCAAAGTGCAACTGCAAGAAATTTAGGGATTTCAACATCTACGGTCCATAATATCATCAAAAGGTTCAGAGAATCTGGAGAAATCACTCCGCGTAAGCGGCATGGCCGGAAACCAACATTGAATGACCGTGACCTTCGATCCCTCAGACGGCACTGTATCAAAAACCGACATCAATTTCTAAAGGATATCACCACATGGGCTCAGGAACACTTCAGAAAACCACTGTCACTAAATACAGTTTGTCGCTACAAACCCCGTTTCCATATGAGTTGGGAAATTGTGTTAGATGTAAATATAAACGGAATACAATGATTTGCACATCCTTTTCAACCCATATTCAATTGAATGCACTACAAAGACAAGATATTTGATGTTCAAACTCATAAACTTTTTTTTTTTTTTTCAAATAATAATTAACTTAGAATTTCATGGCTGCAACACGTGCCAAAGTAGTTGGGAAAGGGCATGTTCACCACTGTGTTACATGGCCTTTCCTTTTAACAACACTCAGTAAACGTTTGGGAACTGAGGAGACACATTTTTGAAGCTTCTCAGGTGGAATTCTTTCCCATTCTTGCTTGATGTACAGCTTAAGTTGTTCAACAGTCCGGGGGTCTCCGTTGTGGTATTTTAGGCTTCATAATGCGCCACACATTTTCAATGGGAGACAGGTCTGGACTACAGGCAGGCCAGTCTAGTACCCGCACTCTTTTACTATGAAGCCACGTTGATGTAACACGTGGCTTGGCATTGTCTTGCTGAAATAAGCAGGGGCGTCCATGGTAACGTTGCTTGGATGGCAACATATGTTGCTCCAAAACCTGTATGCACCTTTCAGCATTAATGGCGCCTTCACAGATGTGTAAGTTACCCATGTCTTGGGCACTAATACACCCCCATACCATCACAGATGCTGGCTTTTCAACTTTGCGCCTATAACAATCCGGATGGTTCTTTTCCTCTTTGGTCCGGAGGACACGACGTCCACAGTTTCCAAAAACAATTTGAAATGTGGACTCGTCAGACCACAGAACACTTTTCCACTTTGTATCAGTCCATCTTAGATGAGCTCAGGCCCAGCGAAGCCGACGGCGTTTCTGGGTGTTGTTGATAAACGGTTTTCGCCTTGCATAGGAGAGTTTTAACTTGCACTTACAGATGTAGCGACCAACTGTAGTTACTGACAGTGGGTTTCTGAAGTGTTCCTGAGCCCATGTGGTGATATCCTTTACAAACTGATGTCGCTTGTTGATGCAGTACAGCCTGAGGGATTGAAGGTCACGGGCTTAGATGCTTACGTGCAGTGATTTCTCCAGATTCTCTGAACCCTTTAATGATATTACGGACCGTAGATGGTGAAATCCTTAAATTCCTTGCAATAGCTGGTTGAGAAAGGTTTTTCTTAAACTTTTCAACAATTTGCTCACACATTTGTTGACAAAGTGGTGACCCTCGCCCCAACCTTGTTTGTGAATGACTGAGCATTTCATGGAATCTACTTTTATACCCAATCATGGCACCCACCTGTTCCCAATTTGCCTGTTCATCTGTGGGATGTTCCAAATAAGTGTTTGATGAGCATTCCTCAATTTTATCAGTATTTATTGCCACCTTTCCCAACTTCTTTGTCACGTGTTGCTGGCATCAAATTCTAAAGTTAATGATTATTTGCAAAAAAAAAATGTTTATCAGTTTGAACATCAAATATGTTGTCTTTGTAGCATATCCAACTGAATATGGGTTGAAAATGATTTGCAAATCATTGTATTCCATTTATATTGACATCTAACACAATTTCCCAACTCATATGGAAACGGGGTTTGTACATCTGTAAGTGCAAGTTAAAGTTATACTATGCAAAGCGAAAGCCATTTATCAACAACATCCAGAAACGCCGTCGGCTTCTCTGGGCCCGAGATCATCTAAGATGGACTCATGCAAAGTGGAAAGTGTTCTGTGGTCTGACGAGTCCACATTTCAAATTGTTTTTGGAAATATTCGACATCGTGTCATCCGGACCAAAGGGGAAGCGAACCATCCAGACTGTTATCGACGCAAAGTTCAAAAGCCAGCATCTGTGATGGTATGGGGGTGCATTAGTGCCCAAGGCATGGGTAACTTACACATCTGTGAAGGCACCATTAATGCTGAAAGGTACATACAGGTTTTGGAACAACATATGCTGCCATCTAAGCGCCGTCTTTTTCATGGACGCCCCTGCTTATTTCAGCAAGACAATGCCAAGCCACATTCAGCAGGTGTTACAACAGCGTGGCTTCGTAAAAAAAGAGTGCGGGTACTTTCCTGGCCTGCCTGCAGTCCAGACCTGTCTCCCATCGAAAATGTGTGGCGCATTATGAAGCGTAAAATACGACAACGGAGACCCCGGACTGTTGAATGACTGAAGCTCTACATAAAACAAGAATGAGAAAGAATTCCACTTTCAAAGCTTCAACAATTAGTTTCCTCAGTTCCCAATCGTTTATTGAGTGTTGTTAAAAGAAATGGTGATGTAACACAGTGGTGAACATGCCCTTTCCCAACTACTTTGGCACGTGTTGCAGCCATGAAATTCTAAGTTAATTACTATTTGCAAAAAAAAAATAAAGTTTTTGAGTTTGAACATCAAATATCTTGTCTTTGTAGTGCATTCAATTGAATATGGGTTGAAAAGGATTTGCAAATCATTGTATTCCGTTTATATTTACATTTAACACAATTTCCCAACTCATATGGAAACGGGGTTTGTACACGGAGGACATGATGGAGGCTTTCGGGACATGCTGCTGTCAGATTAAAATCCCGCTGTCGATCCTGGTAGGATTGCTCGCTGGAAATTGGACACGTCGCGGCCCGCAAAGGAAAAAATCCTTCCGCAGGTTTACAGACAGAAACTTTGTTACAACTTTTACATCCTTTATTTAGTCATGTTTAATGTCTTCTTGGCGTTGCGCCAGAGTTGAGGTCCTCAGAAACTTTGGTTTAGCTTTTTCCTGAGGTGTAAAAAGTCGCAAATGAGATCTTTGTTGTGAAAGACTGTACTCCATTCGTAAGTACCTTTAATTAACTTTGGAATATTCACACATTCGCGCTACAACACATCCATGTGTCGCTACTGACCCCTAGTGACCAGTCAGTATACACTACTACGGTACATATATGTTTATTTGTCTTAAAAAAAACCCACCATAGATTAGACTGATCATCGAAAATGACAAAATCTAATGAATCAGATTCAACTGTGAAAATCTTTTGTTGATGACAGCCCTAATAATTAACCTAAAAAAATCCAAGCTATGCCAAAACTGCTTAAGAAAAAGGGACAAGGTGATAAAGCGTTTGAGAGGCACTAGACCTGGGGTGCTCTTTTTATAAAGAACAATGTGCTAATACTTTGGGCACCTGTTGAAATGTCGTCTCCACACGTATTTTGCTTTCACTCTTCTGTCAAACTGTCATAATTTAAGTTTGGAGACTGTTCAAAGACTTTGACCGTGGCACACGTACCTGAAGTTTTTGAAGTCCACACACTCGCAGAGTACAGTCAGCTTTGTTAAAGAGTATGGAGTCCATTTCCTCCATCTCCTCCATCCTTCCGGGCCCAGAAAAAATGTCTTCCATGGGCTGAGAATGCACACAAAAATAGCGCTAAATTCTGGGCCCCCAAACACTAGACTCCTAAAGCCCCCCCCCCCATTACACCCTAAACCTAAAAATATATTTTATTAGCCGCTACTTTTTTCCCACGCTTTGAACTAGAGATGTCCGATAATGGCTTTTTTGCTGATATCCGATATTCCGATATTGTCCAACTCTTAATTACCGATTCCGATATCAACCGATACCGATATATCGATCCTGCAGTGAAACCCGAAGGTATTTTGGGAGGTCACTTAAACATCCGAAGCCTAGTTCCCAAGTGTGATGAAATCAGATTATTACTGTCCGAGTCTAATCTTGATTTTCTATGCATTAGTGAAACGTGGCTGCATGATAACATTTTAACCAGCATAATCAGTGTTCCGGGATATAAATGTTTTAGAAGGGACCGAACTGTGGGAAGGGGAGGGGGCATACTGATATATGTCAAGGACTCACTTAATGCCGGGAAATTCCCCTGATTGCTGATATATCAACTGAATGTTTATGTATTAATGTCACACTATCACAAAACATGCAATTCAATGTATTGGTGATATACAGCCCTCCATCTGCATGTGTTGCAACGCTATGCGAAGACTTAGATGTACTGTTTAAGAATTTTAAGAATAACAGTGAAGTACTTGTTTTCGGAGACTTCAACTTAACCTGGCTAGACAAACACTGCAGAAAAAAACTAAAAGACCTCACATCTAAACATGACTCTAGTCAGAAGATAGAAACCCCCACACGTGTCACTAAAAACACTCAGACACTAATTGATTTAATCTTCACAAACAAGCCTGACAGAATCGTAAAAACGTACAATCTAGTCATCGGCTTGTCAGACCATAATCTGACATTAGCTGTAAGAAAACTCACAAAGAAACGTCTGACGAGGTTTAAAAGTCAAGATCAGAAAACTTTTAAACTTGAGATCCCTCGCCAATCAACAACTGCATTTGAAAACGAATTAAAGGGTATTAATTGGGACAAGCTCCAACAACATGACCAAGTACACGCCTGTTGTAATCAGCTAATGTCTACCATTGGACGCATTATTGATACATTTATTAGAAAGCGAAAAAAATCCCACAGAAAATTTCAGTTACCATGGATTAATGATGATATCCGGAAATTAATGAAAAAGAGAGATTATGCCTTAAAAACTTTTATCAAAACTCGTAGTGACACTGATTTGAAAATATTTAAAGGCTTGCGTAATCAAGTAGTTAAACAGCTCAGAATGTCCCAATCAAACTACTACATCCACATGCTATTAGAGGCCAAAGGAAATGGCAAAATGATCTGGAAACTACTACATAGCCTATTAAACCCAGAGGGTAACACCACCCAAACCCAATATAGACTTAAAGTAGGAGACAAAATCATTACTGATTGTACACAAGTCTTAAATGAGTTCGATAAATTCTTTATAGAATAGGTCAAAAACATTTCCTCGGGTTTCTCTTGTATGACTAATGATGACCAAACAACAGACATACCTGATGAACAAGACAGCTCATTTCAGCTCAAGGAGGTTAGTCAGACAACTGTCCTAAATGCCATACATGACCTAAACACCACATACTCAAAGGATATTTATAACCTAGAAACACCTTTTCTTAAAAAATATAGCGGCATCCTTACCCGTCTTATTAATATTTCCATTAAAACAGGGCAATTCCCAGATGGATGGAAAACTGCACAGGTAATACCACTTTTAAAATCTGGTGATGCTGGAATGACATCTAACTATAGACCTATCAGCCTTCTTCCAGTTTTGTCTAAAGTCCTGGAGAAGATTGTTTCGAACAACTAATGTACCACCTTGAGACAAATCACTATTTGAATCCCCTGCAATTCGGATTCACACGTAACCATTCTACAGAATCTGCCACTTGTTTTTTAACTGAAAAGATCAAACATTCCCTTGACAAAGGACAGGTGGTCGGTGCAGTATTTCTAGACTTAATAAAAGCATTTGATACAGTCAATCATGACATTTTAATTTCAAAACTAACTAAATTAAACTTATCCAAACAGTCATTGTCCTGGTTTGAGTCATATTTAAAGGGCCGTGAACAATGTGTCACCATTATTAATGTGAGATCTTCCTTCCGCAAAATTGAAACAGGGATACCTCAGGGTAGTGTCTTGGGACCAATACTATTCAGTCTATACATCAATGACCTACTAGATGTATGCACATATATAGATTTACAGATGTATGCGGATCACACAGTCGTATATACATCAGGTAAGACCTGCACTCTAGTTGCTGGGAAGTTAAATGCTAAATTAGACAAAATAGCATCTTGGCTGGCATCATCCTGTTTAACCCTAAACATTAAAAAGACTAACTCTGTCTGCTTCTCCATAAAAAAGCTACCGGTACCTTAAACAAACCTGAATATAAAAATTAATGAGGAGCTCATTGAACAAGTACCGGTACCTGAAGTCAAATATTTGGGCATAATCATAGACTATCAGCTGAATTTTAAAAGTCACATTACGAAAATGTGTAAAACCATGAAGGAAAACCTAGGCTGTTTTAAGATTATAAGAAACTGCTTAACTCTCAGCTGTGCTTTTACTTTTATGAATTCAATGATTCTTTCACACATATCTTATGGCTTAACTACATGGTCCTAGGCACACCAGTCATCAATCAAGACCATTGAGTGTCTTTATAACCGCGCCTTGAAAGTCCTAGACAAGAACAGTATACAATATCATCATTGCCAAATTTGAACCAAATACAGTATTTATAACTCTGCTCCCCAATTGCTCTGCAAGGCAATTACAAGACTGCAAAGTGGTACCAAATCTACCACCCGAGCAATGTCAAAAGGCAACTGTTGCATTCCATTTCGTAGGACATCTTTTGCCCAGACTGCCTTTTCAATAAAAGGACCACAACTATGGAACTCTCTACCTGACACTTTGAAAAGTATACCTGCACTTGTCACTTTCAAAAAACAAACAAAATTATGGCTAGTTGAGCAACAATCGTGTTCCCATGTTTAGTTTTTACTAATTTTTACTAATTGGTTTTTATCTAGTCTGCACTTTGTCTGTGTTATTATTATTATTGGCTTTTATCTAGCTTGCACTTTGTCTGTATTATTTCTATTATCATTATTATCGACTCATCTTTGCCTTATTCTATTTTTTATTTTCCTATTTTAATGATGTTGGATCTGTGTAGTTGTTGTTGTTGTTGTTGGGGACAAGTGTTGTAAATTAGCTTTGGCTACAAACACTATGAAGCATACATTGGATAACTGTCTCAGATGTCTATGTTTTTGTATCTGTCCCTATTTTAAATAAACCTCTATAATATTAATATATACACTCGTGGAATTAACACATTAGTATGCCTAATTTTGTTGTGATGCCCCGCTGGATGCATTAAACAATGTAACAAGGTTTTCCAAAATAAATCAACTCAAGTTATGGAAAAAAATACCAACATGGCACTGCCATATTTATTATTCAAGTCACAAAGTGCATTATTTGTTTTAACATGCCTCAAAACAGCAGCTTGGAATTTGGGACATGAGAGGGCTGAGAGAGCATGAGGAGGTTGAGGTGGGCGGGGTTGGGGGGGGTTAGCGGGGGGTGTATATTGTAGCGTCTCGGAAAAGTTAGTGCTGCAAGGGGTTCTGGGTATTTGTTCTGTTGTGTTTATGTTGTGTTACGGTGTGGATGTTCTCCCGAAATGTGTTTGTCATTCTTGTTTGGTGTGGGTTCACAGTGTGGCGCATATTTGTAACAGTGTTAAAGTTGTTTATACGGTCATCCTCAGTGTGACCTGTATGGCTGTTGACCAAGTATGCCTTGCATTCACTTGGGTGTGTGAAAAGCCGTAGATATTATGTGACTGGGCCGGAACGCAAAGGCAGTGCCTTTAAGGTTTATTGCCGCTCTGTCCTTCTCCCTACATCCGTGTACCACTCCGTACAGCGGCGTTTCAAAAAGTCATACATTTTACTTTTTGAAACCGATACCGATAATTTCCAATATTACATTTTAAAGCATTTATCGGCCGATAATATCGGCAGTCCGATAATATCGGACATCTCTACTTTGAACCATCCTGCTTATAAAACGGCGCGGTTAATTTATAAATTTTTCTTCGCTAACGGCCATAATGATTTGTAATCAACAAATAATTTTCATTGAACACTGACAGACACTGAAAAGGTGTGTTATTGTTAATGCTAGGGCGCCATCTTTTGGTCGAGTTTGCTCACTGCAGGTGCTGTGGGTTGAAAATGTACCCATGCGCTCTATAGCCCGGAAAATACTGTAGTCGCCACCCTATACACACACTTGGTATGTTTAAATGCACACAAAAAAACTAATTATTGCATGGATTTGGTTAAAACCAGCATTTAAAAACACAATTAAAAACCTTCCCTGGGTTTTTGACTTTATAAAGATGGGTTTAACATATCTAGATTAACCCGCCCGAATAATTAGTTTTTGTTTTTAAAATAAAAGTTTTTTTTTTTTTTCATGAATTCAATATAAAGTGACTGAATGAAAAAAAAACTAAAATATTCAGTTTATTCACTTAAAAATGTGTGAAATTTTTGTTTATTTAAGAGTCTAAAGTAGACATTATCTGATTCACATATTATTATGACTATATTATTGCCTCTACAGGGAGTTACAGCCCCGTCTTAAAAAAAACTAGTTAAATTTAAATTTTGGTTATTAATAGTTAAACTTAATCGAGGGTCTTTGAACGCACCACAATTAGATGCAAAAGGGAAACTGGTACATACATTTCTATGCTGCCAGATAGATTTGTTGTATGATTTATTATATTTTTACCTCTCTTTGATGGCCTCATCTTTTCCCAAAATGCTGGCACTGTGTGTGAATGCTTTAAAGGTGAGCTTTGATGACTTTATGACGTCCGTGTTGAGTGAAGTGTTCGAATTTACGTTTGCCACTATCCATGTCGAACAAACCATTTCGGGGGTGATGCACCTTATTATTGAACATTAACGACAATATACATTTTACATTATCATTCATGGCCTCTTTTTCTTAACTTATATATCTAAGCACTTCATGCTCCTGGTTATGAGTTACCAAATACTGCAGTGAATATGCCACTAGATGTCAGGATTGCACAAAAAGTGAAGACTGAGTAAAAGGAAACTAACTACACTACTTCCTCTTTGTGGTTTCACTGAGGCGGAAGCTGGATGTCTATATATGGACATAATTTCCCCGGACTTGTGAAACGTGGGTGAGTGGTCTTTTTTTTTTGTAATGGAAACTGTCAGCAACCCCGGTGAGCAAGATGGAATTTCTAATGCTGTTCAAAGCCTGGCGTCATGCCAGTGGTGAATGCCTTGGCTAGTTCTTCACTTACGGTGTTTCCTGTAATCTGATGTAGTAATCCTTGTGGTTTTATAGGTGATTTGTCAGAATGTGTCATAGTATTAGGTCATGTAGTCAAAAAATAGAAACAATATTTACAGGTATGCTGCTCAGAGCGATGGTGCAGTTGTCCGTTTTGGGGCCTGTGGTCTTGATAACTCCAAACGCCACCATGACATTTGAGAACAACGCTGAAAAGCTGACTTCCACTTCTACCCGACAAAGGAAAATCAACCGCTTCTTTCTTGGTAGCTCTGGGAAAGACACATAACAAGAAAATGTATTAATTACAGCAATATTTGATCAAATCAATAAAACAAAATAATTGGTCAAATTGTTCAAGGGGAATACTTTATCTCCTTTTTTGCAGAATACGAATGCCTTAGAAATCACTAGCTTTGTCCTTGGTTCTACTTAAAGAAGATAAACACAATGAACGCACCCTGCTAGTTATTTATGAGCTAGTTGACGTTCTAGAAACTTAAACTGCAGCTCAGCTCGCTCGCAGTCCTGGCTTGAGGTGAAGGCTAATTCGCTTTTAGCATAACATTAGCTCATTTTGCGGTGTGTGTGCGTATATGTAGTCTCTCCTATTGCTATTGTACTATTTTTTCAGCTATAGTTACATTAATTATTAGTAATGTAGCAGCCTAGTTTAAAATGGCAGGGTCCCTGCTATCACATGTTGATAACAATATAACAATTACATAATAAAAATCAACTACAGGCTTCCCAAATGCTGTAATGAATTAAGCATGATGAGTTGACTTGAAACTGTTTAATGTTGCACTTTTTATATGTAGAAGAAAAGTTTTGTCATTTTATTTAATCTGAGCAACAACTTGAGGCAGTTTAATGTTGATTAACGTGGGCAGAATTATTATAGTGTTCCCAATGTTAAAAGGATAAAGCCATTGTTTACACATTTGGTAAAAAAATAGCCCAAAAATGTATATTTTGTTGTTTTCTTACTGTACCGAAAATGAACCGAGGTACTTACCGAACCGAAATTTTTGTGTACCGTTACACCCCTAATATGTATATGTATATATACACTACCGTTGAAAAGTTTGGGGTCACATTAAAATGTCCTTATTTTTCAATGAAGATAACTTTAAACTAGTCTTAACTTTAAAGAAGTACACTCTATACATTGCTAATGTGGTAAATGACTATTGTAATTCTAGCTGCAAATGTCTGGTTTTTGGTGCAACATCTACATCATAGGTGTATAGAGGCCCATTTCCAGCAACTATCACTCCAGTGTTCTAATGGTACAATGTGTTTGCTCATTGGCTCAGAAGGCTAATTGATGATTAGAAAACCCTTGTGCAATCATGTTCACACATCTGAAAACAGTTTAGCTCGTTACAGAAGCTACACAACTGACCTTCCTTTGAGCAGATTGAGTTTCTGGAGCATCACATTTGTGGGGTCAATTAAACGCTCAAAATGGCCAGAAAAAGAGAACTTTCATCTGAAACTCGACAGTCTATTCTTGTTCTTAGAAATGAAGGCTATTCCACAAAATTGTTTGGGTGACCCCAAACTTTTGAATGGTAGTGTATATATATATATGTATATATACACTACCATTCAAAAGTTTGGGGTCACCCAACCAAAATTGTTTGGGTGACCCCAAACTTTTGAACGGTAGTGTATATATATATATATGTATATATACACTACCGTTCAAAAGTTTGGGGTCACCCAACCAAAATTGTTTGGGTGACCCCAAACTTTTGAACGGTAGTGTATATATATATATATGTATATATACACTACCGTTCAAAAGTTTGGGGTCACCCAACCAATTTTGTGGAATAGCCTTCATTTCTAAGAACAAGAATAGACTGTCGAGTTTCAGATGAAAGTTCTCTTTTTCTGGCCATTTTGAGCGTTTAATTGACCCCACAAATGTGATGCTCCAGAAACTCAATCTGCTCAAAGGAAGGTCAGTTGTGTAGCTTCTGTAACGAGCTAAACTGTTTTCAGATGTGTGAACATGATTGCACAAGGGTTTTCTAATCATCAATTAGCCTTCTGAGCCAATGAGCAAACACATTGTACCATTAGAACACTGGAGTGATAATTGCTGGAAATGAGCCTCTATACACCTATGTAGATATTGCACCAAAAACCAGACATTTGCAGCTAGAATAGTCATTTACCACATTAGCAATGTATAGAGTGTATTTCTTTAAAGTTAAGACTAGTTTAAAGTTATCTTCATTGAAAAGTACAGTGCTTTTCCTTAAAAAATAAGGACATTTCAATGTGACCCCAAACTTTTGAACGGTAGTGTAAATATATATATATATATATATATATATATCCTCGTCACGTCCGTTGTGTCCTTGAGCGTGACACTTCACCCTTGCTCCTGATGGGTTGTGGTTAGGGCCTTGCATGGCAGCTCCCGCCATCAGTGTGTGAATGTGTGTGTGAATGGGTGAATGGAAATAGTGTCAAAGCGCTTTGAGTACCTTGAACCTACTCAGTGACCTAGTGGTTAGAGCAGGGGTCGGTAACCTTTTTGGCCTAGAGAGCCTTGAAGGCCAAATATTTTAAAATGTATTTCCGTGAGAGCCATATATTTTTTAACACTAAATACAACTAAATGCGTGCATTTTTAAGTAAGACCAACATTTTTAGAGTATAATAAGTCTCTTATTATTTTTAATAACATTGTTATTCTGAAACTAACCAATAATAAATAAAATACTTCTTACCATTAATACGACTTCTTCAACAGGTGCAGTAGAAAACGGATGGATGCATTGAAATGCATGAGAATGTTTTATATTTTGAATGTTATTTTTAACACTGTGATTACCAATGTCAACTAAGATTTATCTGAGAGCCAGATGCAGTCATCAAAAGAGCCACATCTGGCTCGAGAGCCATAGGTTCCCTACCCCTGGGTTAGAGTGTCCGCCCTGAGATCGGTAGGTTGTGAGTTCAAACCCCGGCCGAGTCATACCAACGACTATAAAAAGGGATCTATTACCTCCCTGCTTGGCACTCAGCACCAAGGGTTGGAATTGGGGGTTAAATCACCAAAATGATTCCCGGGGGCGGCCTCGCTGCTGCCCACTGCTCCCCTCACCTCCCAGGGGGTGATCAAGGGAATGGGTCAAATGCAGAGGACAAATTTCACCACACCTAGTGTGTGTGACTATCATTGGTACTTTAACTTGAAGGTAGAAAAGCGCTATACAAGTATAACCCATTTGGCATTTATATATATATATATATATATATATATATATATATATATATATATATATATATATATATATATATATATATATATATATATATATATATATATATACATATGTATATATATATATTATTGTATATGTATATATATTAGATGCGTGTGTATATACAGTACAGGCCAAAAGTTTGGACACACCTTCTCATTTCAATAAGTTTTCTTTATTTTCAAGACTATATTTACCTTGCAGATTGCCACTGAAGGCATCAAAACGATTGAAGCTCATCGAGAGAATGTCAAGAGTGTGCAAAGCAGTAATCAGAGCAAAGGGTGGCTATTTTGAAAAAAATAGAATATAAAACATGTTTTCAGTTTTTTCACCTTTTTTTGTTAAGTACATAACTCCACAACTCAGGTACAATCTACAATGTAAATAGTCATGAAAATAAAGAAAGCCCATTGAATGAGGTGTGTCCAAACTTTTGGCCTGTACTGTATAAACATATAGTCATAATTATAATGGCAAGGAGAGTTAGTAATGCATGATCAGCTTATAATAAGATTATATTATATATTATATATTTGAGGAAGTGATGACGTGTCAAAAATATATCCAAACAACCAAAACAGGAATAAACACTGAACAAAAAGGGAACTATTTCACAATGTCGCTTCTTTGTTTAGAAGCGTTCTCAAATAGGGGGTCTCATGCTGTGATAGTGTAGGAGGTGTGAACAAAAACACTATCGTGATGATTCAAGTTGAAATGGAATGACGAATGGATGCTAATTATATTTGATTCACAAAAAGGGAACATCCTTTTCAGCGAGGCTCCAAACAATCCGCTACGTACTATTTGCTTGTCGCCAGCAAGCTTCTCTCAGGTGCAGCTCCTTCGTGTAGCCGGCAGTTCGAACTGGATCTGCAAGCGAGCGAGGTTCCTTCAAGGTGTGCTTGATTTCCACAGCCTGCTTGCCTCTCACCAGTGGGTCTCTGCCTAAATCTAACGGAAACACAGGAAGGCCTTCTGTTATGAAGTTTTTCACATTTTTTCAGAATCTTATCGAATAAAAACCCAGGAGCATTTGCAGCTTGTTGCAGATGTTCTGAATTCAAGTCTGGTCAGACGACTGACTCATGCAGTGAGAGTTGGATATGAAAAACAAGGCTTGTATAAGTCATACAGTCAGAAGCCAAAGTTTTAACAACTCTTGCACTCCTCTCCCACATGGGACTTCCTGAGTTTCTTCACAGCATTTATTGAGGTGAAGAAAATATTCATGGAATTGACTCTAAGGAACATTGGGGAATAAAAAAAGCAGACATTTAAAAACACGAGGGAAAAATCAACAATGAATAACCAAAAAGAAATGAGGAAGAAGAAAAAAAAACATCTGAGCAAGAGGGGAGATTATAACACATAGTGTGGGGAGAATTGGTCTTGCAGCTATTCCATAAAATTATTAACTAGATAAGATAAGGTGATGGAATTTACAAAAGGAAAATAAAAAGATTTCTGGAAAGAACAGACCGCTTTCAATAACAAGATGATAAAAAAAAAAAACATTGCTTCCTCATTATGTAGCAGATCTGATTTACGTTACAAAATTCCAGCAGTTTATTGTTTTGAAATTGTTGCACAGAAAGCCGATAACATTGCTGGAGCCCTATACTACTTCCTCTGAATTAAAATCTGTGTTTTTCTTTTAAACACAACAAAAGTTTGTGTTTTTCTTGATTTTTTTAAACTGCTGTGCATCCCTTGACATGTTGGCATTCCAACATTGTAAAAAAATAAAATAAAATAAAAATATTAGCCTACAGTTAATGAAAATCTTCATGTATGACTTCAGGTAAGATTACTGCCACATGAAAAGTTAAAAACAATCTAATCAAAAGAATAAAGTCTAAATATTACAATCGTAAAGTCTTTTACGTAAGACTTCTATCTGGAAATGTAAATAATTTAAGAAAACAGACTTTATTCGCATATATAAAAGGGATACCTGCAATTAAATTACATTTGATAAACAGTTCGCTCTTTGTTTCTTTTTGGAATGCTGCTTATGGCACAAAGGTGGGACCAAACAAGCTCTGCTTCTTCCCACCCCTTTTAGACGGTCGATCACTGTGTAGGAATTTTGAGATTCCTCTATAAAAACTATGACCGTGTCTCAATGTTATGACTTTATTCTTACCAAGTTTTGGTGGAACTGCACTTTTTTTGGAATTGTGTCTATAATTCACAATCTTTATTAGAGATAAGAACACACGTCTTTTTTTTAAGGCACTCTAACTCGTAAATAAAAGTCAGCTAACAATGTAGCCAACGGGAGCCATTAGCGTCATGTGTCTATTGCATTTATTCCCACAGTAAAACCCAATAAATAAACATCCAAAACCAAATCCAAACGGGCACATTTATAGTAACAGCAGGGAAGCGAGGAAACAGCAGACCACTCGATGACGTAAACATCGGGACAAACTGAAGTGATTACGTCACCGCTATAAATAGTTTATCTGTGTTAGCGCTTATAATAATATCACTAATACTTGGTTAATATTCAAGTCACGAAATGTAAATTAAGAATTGTTGGCATTTTTTGAAGGGTTATTTATGCGATTTTATGGGCAGAATAGCGAAGCTCCCATTTTCTCCGCTGTAAGCAAACTTTTATTTAAGTTTATTTAATATTTAGAATGCATTAAAAATCTATCTGTTGTCATGTCTTTTATAATGATTGTGAATGACAGGCAAAATTCCCCAAAAGTGCTGTTGCCATTTTAAGTACATATATTTAGTGGCGCATCGATCAGAGAGAAGCAACTTCCTTATGCTGCTGTATTAACATCATCAGCTGGTGAGCTGCTTTCTCATCTCTGACCTCATGAAAGTTAATTCTATTATATATATATTATACTGGATAGTAAAATGATGTGGACATAAACTGCGAAATTGGTCGGCTTTGACAGCCAATTTAGACCCGGAGATGGCAAGAAAGACACGCGAAAGACGCTGGTTTGCACCCACCCTTTTTTTAACCCTTCGCGAGGATTATAATTAATTCTTCATCGAAATGGGAAGATACAAACAAACCATCAGTCACCATTCCAGTGAGAGCAGAAATTGTCCAGTAAGTGATTGTTGTATAATTCTTGTTGGCTCTCATGAAGTCTGCATGAGTTGTAGTCAGTGTTGTTGAAGGAAAAAGTTAACGTCATGATGCGTCTATGAAATTAGTAAGCTTAAAATTATCAAAATACGGTAATATTACATGTTATTATGATTGTACCTGTTACAGCGTGTATATAAAACATTGATGAACGTGTTTAGAATGTTTTTTAAGCGCTTTATAGGCCATACTTGCCAACCCTCCCGTTTTTAGCGGGAGAATCCCGTTATTCAGCGCCTCTCCCGACAACCTCCCGGCAGAGATTTTCTCCCGACAAACTCCCGGTATTCAGCTGGAGGCCACGCCCCCTCCAGCTCAATGCGGACCTGAGTGGGGACAGCCGTTCTCACGTCCGCTTTCCCAGCAGCTTGCCTGCCCAATGACGTCATAACATCTACGGCTTTTAGAGAGTAGAGTTCTTGGTTTCTTATGTGGGTTTATTGTTAGGCAGTTTCATTAACGTCCTCCCAGCGCGGTAACAACACACAACAACAGCAGTCACGTTTAGTCTACCGTAAAGCAGTTCGTCTGCCGTAAACAGCAATGTTGTGACACTCTTAAACAGGACAATACTGCCACCTACTGGATAGCCTGCAGAACACTGAAATTCAAGTATGTCTTTTATTTATATGTATAATAAAATAAAAAATTAAAAATATATATATATATAGCTAGAATTCACTGAAAGTCAAGTATTTCTTACATATATATATATTATATATATATATGAAATACTTGATTTGGTGAATTCTAGCTGTAAATATACTCTCCTCTTAACCACGCCCTTAGCCACGCCCCAACCACGCCCCCCCCACCCCCCACACCTCCCGATATTGGAGGTCTCAAGGTTGGCAAGTATGTTATAGGCAGAATACAGCGACCCCCATCTATTGTTAGCTGACTTTTGCTAGCGTCTATTTACAAGTTGGAGTGCATAAAAAAAGAAAATCATATGCGTACTTATCGACATAAGGACTGTGAAAGATGGGCAAAATTCCCAAAAAGTGCAGTTCCCCTTTAACACTGTAATTTATTTTGGTATCATAATACTCCATCATACTTGTGTGTAAAACCTACTGTCCAAATCATTTTTTTTCTTTTAGATAACATTAAAAAAAACAAAATGTTGTCATTTAAAATCCTAATTTAGATCTCACATCTTTGTATAACTGAGATGAGGTGGCGACTTGTCCAGGGTGTACCCTGCCTTCCGCCCGATTGTAGCTGAGATAGGCTCCAGCGCCCCCCGCGACCCCGAAGGGAATAAGCGGTAGAAAATGGATGGATGGATCTTTCTATAAAAAAGTGTCTAAGCTGTGGCTACATATTTGGAGCCCCGAATAACAGACACACGGTGCTGTCAGCAGGGTGCCCTGTCTCGTCACAGCTGATTTGTGAGTGAACTCATGCGAGTGGGAGCATTGAGGGGCTGTGGGAGGAGGGTCTGAAAAACCGAGCAGCTGTCTTGCGCTGTGCAGCTCTCGGGTTTCTTGCTGTTCTCCAAGCCTACAGTGAGAATTTCAAAAGAACAAGTTTTTATCTGTCCTGTCTAGCCACTTAGGCAAATCCATATCGTTGAGGTAGATGCCCAGATTTGTTTTCTTTTAAGTAATACAGAAATTTATCACAGCTGTGTATCTGTTTTATGGAGGAATTTAGCTAATCATAGAACTGGAAACAATTGTTATTAAAAAGTATTGATGTTTAATCGAGAATTGTTTTGAATCAAGAATCGATTCTAAATGGAATCGTTACCCCCAAGAATCGAATCGTGTGGTGCCCAAAGATTCACGGCCCTAATATTGATATTTTTTTATTTAAAAAAATTCTAAAAATAAGATATTGTGTCAGCTTTGTAACATATATTTTATTCTTATTTTAAGAGCGTCTAATAATTTATATCAGTGGTGTCCAAACTTTTTCCACCAAGAGCCACATACTGAAAAGTTAAGTATGGGGGGGCCATTTTGATATTTTTCTATTTAAAAAAAATGCTAAAATCTAATTATATATATTTAAAGACAAAACGTTGGGTTATAGGTGACTAAGTATATTATTATTGAATATAGGCTTCAAAAGTTCAGTTTTTTCTCATTACGTTCCAATTATTTGCTCTTTTTTTACACTTTTACTGTTGTTTATATGTTATTTGAAAACACACAATACTTGGAATTTTATCAGGCCCATCATGTATATTTGCACAAAGTATCAGTATTGGATCGGTATCTTTAATACCAGCCTGAATTTTACTCGGTATCGGATCGCAAAGAAAATCAGTGATATCGCACATCGCTACCAAACAACTTCATGGATGTAAAGGCTCCCAGTATCTATTTTACAGCATTTTAGATGATTTTGTTGACAACTGACCCTCTGACACCCTCTCCAAGACGTGTGTGACCTTCTCCGCCTGAAGGATGTGCTTGTTCAAGTATTTGGTGAAGATTCCTGTGCTTTTCCCTCCATCCTGGACCTCAAAAGCCACAGCATCTTCACATCTGGTACATCAAGTATCATTCAAACAGAAGAAAATATAACAGTAATTTAAATGTTCAAGTTTATGCCAAGTAGGTGAATTTAAACAGAAAAGTGACATACGTGGCGTAACCGTATACTGTATTCCCCTTGGGCTCCAATGCCATGATGGTTGATGGTATGCACTGCTGGTTGTACCTTGAAGGTCATCATACAATTTTTAGGTTAATCTCATCACATTGTAATGACAGATACACTTTTTGAATAGAAACTAATTCGCTGTAACAGTTACCATTTGCGGCAAGTATCCAATAGGATAACACTCAGTGCGGTCTGTCGTTGCTGCATGCTTTGCATGACGCGTTGAACACACAGGCAATTTTCACTTCGGTACGGCACCGGAGCATCAACAGGTACCAAGTAATTTCTGGCCGCATGCTCAAAGCCGTGTCCTGCATAGTAGAAAAGACCTGGAAAGAAATTAATTCTAGATTTAGTAAGAGAACGCTGTAGTCAGACTTTGAGGTAAACAAATTCCTATATGTGCAAATACATTGAAATGTTATGTGAAAGTGATATAAGAATGACATCCAAAACCACAAATAGTCACTACTTCTTCCTGTGAACTGGACTTATTTCTTCGTAGCCCCACCACGTGACGTGTTTCAGATTACGTTACAGGTTGTTTTTTATATAGCTACAGTATTCCGTAGATGTCAAATCAAATTAGGATTTAGAAGGTCCTGTGTCAGGAACTCGCATGACTGCGGTAGTTGTGACCCCAAGATGCAGGAAACAGGAGAACGACGTGCAGATAAGAGTCTTTAATATACTCAAAATAGGAGGCAAAGTCATGCATCCAGCAAAAGGTCCCTAACATAGTCAATCCTCGAGACCGGCGAAGCGGGCATAAATAGCAGCCTGATTGGCAACTGCAACCAGGTGTGCCAGGCTGCCAATCAGGGACAGGTGAGGGAAACCAGCGCTCAGGGAAACATGCAGGAAGGGGAACAAAAATAAGAGTGCCTACAGGAAACAAACACCAACCAAGGAAACACAACCAGACGTGAAGTGACAGGATGTCACTATTTTAAAAATGGTCTAAATATAAGAAAAATGTGTCATCTCTCTCACTTGTTAGTTCTACTTTCCAGAGAAAACAGTTGCTTTTGAGATTATGTGCAGTGTTTCCCATAAACTGGCAAGATACCTGTGGCGGTGGCGGCGTGGCTATGGGCGTGGTCACCATGACATCATCGAGTAATTTGCATAATTTACTACAATGATATGATTTTCTCTAAAAAGGCTCAAAAAATGTATACTTACTAATTAATAATAACAGTTTTGTTTTAAACGTCCATCCATCCATCCATCCATCCATTTTACAATATAATTACAACACTTTATGTACATATTTATTAACAGATTTGAACAATAAGTTATTCACTGAAATATATTTATTAATTGTGGTTCTTACAAAAAATATATCTTATAAAATATAAAAGCTAAAATGTCTCTTAAAGCTCTGCCCCTTTAATTAGTGCATACTAAATAATTTAACTTTAGCCTACTACTACAACCATATTATTTACCAGCAACATAAAGTGAAACAGAGGCAGAGGTGTCAGTGACAAATAAACAGAAAACAGTAGTGGTCAAATACAAATAAGGCAACAAGAGAAGTATCCTACACTTCTCTTTTGTAAAGTAAATCTGAACAGCCTATATGGGCATCTACATCAACTATATAATTTGCCTGAGAAGCTGGACAGGACAAAAAAACAACAACAAAAAAACAACATTTTTTTTTAAAATTTATTTGTGGCGGACGTAATTCTTTCGTGGCGGGCCGCCACAAATAAATGAATGTGTGGGAAACACTGATGTGGTTTTATGACACTGAAGGAAAAACGTGCCTATGATCCTGCCTTTGATCCTGCCTTTGATCCTGCCTTTGATCCTGCCTTTGCCCTGAACCGTCCCTGCCTTTGCCCTGAACCGTCCCTGCCTTTTCCGTTCCGCACGGGACTCAAACATGGGTCGTCCGCATGAGAGACAAGCATGTTAGCTACGGAGCTAAAAGCCCAAGCTTTCAACACGATAGCGAGCACTGCTCTTGAGGTTGTAAAGGAGTGAGGTATGCCAACGTACTCATGGCCCAGCGACACTGGCTGGCCTCCGTTACACTCACCCCCCCTAAACCTCACCTTCCTCCGGGTCATGGCACCACTCTAACCCGCCTGGTTTAGTCCCTGCCTTTTCCGTTCCGCACAGGACTCGAGTCTGAGTCGTCCGCATGAGACATGAGTGTTCTAGCTACTAAGCTAAAAGTCCAAGCTATGAGGTTGTGAGGTTTACCAACGTACACATGGCGCAGCCACACTGGCTGTCCTCCGTTCCCACCACTTTATGGAGGAACAGCTCTGAAACAAAAGAAGGACAGGCTTCGCTACATATTTTAAAATAATGCCTGTAGCTCTACAAACTATTCATCAATCAGTCACACACGTGGCAGTTGTTTTTATTCAGCGGATAGGCTAAACCAGCATCTTTGTGTAATGTTAGCATTGTAGTTCACATAGCTATGCTACATTAGTGTTTGTGTCCTCCTCCACTCTGTATATTTTTTTAATGTGATAAATGGCATCTATTATGTTGTACAAGTGCAGAGTAGTTAAAACACTCGGCAGTTAGTATTACTATCAAATTAAAATGATTGAAAATCTGGACTGATAGCTGCACTTTAATAAACTCACGGACGGACTGGCGCTAGCTTAAATGCTAACATGAATTCAAGAGGCTTTAACGTCTTTCCCCATTAAAACAAGGCATATCCCAAACTAAATTTTATATGAACACATTGCTGTCTGAGTAACTGAGTTATTCAATTGTGTACATTGAACCTACAAGCTGTGCTCTCTTAGCCCAGAGTAATCGATGTATAGTCACAGGAATATGACATGGAGGTGTTTTTACGGTGTGTTCAAGGACCGCTGAACACTCTTATCAGTGAAGCATAAGAAACACAAAACATACAAAATAGTGGGTCAATTTATTTTAGTTCTTTTAAGGAATCTAAAGATTTCAAAGTACTTTTTGAGCACATTTAACAATACCGCGATAATAATGATAACCGTGATAATTTTGCTCACAATAACCATGATATGAAATGTTCATATTGTTACATCCCTATTGCAAAGTCACAGTGTATATGTAAAAAAAAAAAACAAGTGCAGAATAATGTTTCTTCCTGGAGCCATACACTGGTGTGGACCAACACAGCTCATTGGCATTAAAGCTACAGGCACGCGAAAGGTGTTCTCAGTAAACTGTCTAAATTCCAGCATCAAGGCTAAATTTTAGATAACACTATTATGAAGGGCAGCACGATAGTGAGTGTGCTTCACAATAAAAAGGTCATGGGTTCAATCCCCAGGCTCTGGGTCTTTCTGTGTGGAGTTTGCATGTTCTCCCCGTGACTGCGTGGGTTCCCTTTAGGCACTCCAGCTTCCTCCCACCTCCAAAGACATGTACTGGGATAGGTTGATTGGCAACACTAAATGGTCCCTAGTGTGTGAATGTGAAGGTTGTCTATTTGTGTTGGGGTGCTTCACCCCGAGTGCAGCTGGGCTCCAGCACCCCCAGCGACCCCGAAAGCATAGAAAATGGATAGATGGTCTATTATAGAACCTCTGAGACTTTTTAAGACAAACAAAATTGTATATGTGACCTTTAAAAATGACACTTACCATAAACTCCTTTGTCTAGGAGGTTAATGAACTTGTCCACAGCAACCAGCATCTCCACTTTGGTGAGATCCAGCAAGGACACCACTCGGAAGCCAAGCTGCTGCAAGAGGTTGGCCAGCTCATGTACATCCATCATGGGGGCCAGTAAGCGAGGGTGGTGGGAGTAACTCAAGTTACCGATGAGCAAGGCAACTTTGTCAACAGCTAAAACACATCATGATTCAAATTAGGCAAGATTTCTTCACAACAGCATGAAAATGAAACCCTTCAATAAGTGTACCTGCATGCGCTGATAGAGGAAGTTGACCATTTTGCACTTAAAGGAAACAAGAAAAAAAGCACACTCAGCATTTTTCAATGTACAAAGAGTCAAATGATTGCACAAAGTGTTGCAATAAAACACACACTACAAAATAAACAGCAAAAAGGATGTTGCTCGTAGTCTGGTAATGTAGTCTGTTTGTTTCATCACTTTCCTGTGTATATTAGGCTCAGACCAAATACTGTACACCCTTTGGATTCTAACAACTTCCTTTTTTATTCTGTAGAAACAGTAAAGTACCTCCAGCATAATGGAAACATTCAGAAGGCTGAGTTCCAAACCAGGACGAAGTGAATGTGAAAGTAATGTGTTATTCATGGTAACATGTTACAAGAAACTAAAGAAGAGAGAGAAAAAAACAGGAGTTTTAACTGGGACTTACCCACATTCACTTCCACGGCTTTGCTCCATATCTCCTGCAACACGTTAGACATCGAGCACAAGTATGTTCCTTTGTGTTCGGCCCTGGCGCGGTCAATCTACAAGTAGCACAATAGCACGTATGATTATACACCACAGCGCAAACAACCAAACATTTGGCTAAATATTAACCTGTCTTTCAAAATAGGATGCATGAGTCACTCTACTGCCACAGTATTGGTGCTTCCTTACCTGGAGAGTGTCACTGATCTCGTTAAACAGCAGATTTCCATTTCTGTACCATTGATACTTTGGTGCAGGGTTGCCAAAAGCAACACAGCGCAGTGTAATTTTTGCACCGAGTTGGACCGTCTGTGGTTTTAGGTTGATAGCGATGTGGGGCTCCCCCTTCCACTGCAGCGGCAGACCTAAAATAGTTTTTTTTAAAAACACCCACAAAAGTATTGATAAACCACACGAGGACATATCTGGTAGTATGCAAGTATTAGGGCTGTGAAACTTTGGGCACCTAACGATTTGATCCCATTCTGAGGCCTGGGGCGACAATTCGATTCAGAATCGATTCTTGATTCAACACAATTCTCGATTCAAACCAATTCCTGCAATGTATTATTTAAGGGGTTCTAAACCTTTTTTTTCAGGGCCAAACATTTACACTACGTAGGGGCCCAGGGCCCACTCAAATATTAACACTTAATTCGTAATTTTACTCTTGATTTTAGTCGTATTCAATAATGATATCTAACCTACTTACACTTTACCAGGATAAACCAGTAAACAAATTATATGAAACAAAAAAATCACAAAGATTATATACTTCAAAAGAAGGGACACGTAAAAACGGATCAAAAATACATGTACATACAATTATGCGGTGTTAAAATTAAAAAATTCTAACTAAATTAATAATAAAAAAAATTTTTTTAATTCTTAACTGATCAGTCGATAAAATTCAAGTGCAAATGAAAATACAGTTGTGCCACTTTAGTCATAATTTTTGCGCATAAGAAACTTTTGTATGACTTTAGCTTCAGACTTTTTGTTTGATATTGTCATTACTGTCACAAGTGGTGGAAAAGTACCACTGCGGCCCATACGGACTACAGCTAAAAAAAAACGTATATTATTTTCATGTCCTTTAGAAGGCGCTGTATTATTTGGAATTAAATTACCGGTATATTGAAACGTTTTCAAAACAGGTTACAGGTTGCAAAAGCTACTTTTGGTTGCATGGAGATGGCCTGAAAATTTATTTTTTTGAATTGATTCTCATTTAAAAAAATAATAATAACAACAAACAACAAATGATTAGGTGTTTTATTTTTTTTAATTATTTTGAAATTATCAGTTGATTCAGAATCAGGATGCTTTTTTGTACACTCCTAGCAAGTATGCAATAGAAATTATGCCTGGACAGATTAGCATAGAACAGCAAGGTTGAATAATTTTTAGTGCTGTAATCTATTTTATTGCTTGTCAAACAAACACACTTTCTTGGCCTATTCATGTTGTTGTACTACGTTTATGTCTCCTCTGTTTCTGTAGCATTAGTTTATGTGTCGGCCTTATCGAAACCCATGGTGGATTTTAGAGAGATCAAGTCTCAGAAATAATTTCTCCTTCCTACCTGATACACCAATGTCCAGCACCTTGACTTTCACCCACTCGCTGAACACATAGTTGGAAAAGATATCGTTCACCCGGCACACGTAGCCTTGGCTTTTTTTGGCCTCAATGGTCAGGTCTGCTTGAGTTCCACCATACACATTTAGTGGTGGTCCATTGGGCTTGGGAAGTTAAGAAGAAAAAAAAAACATCAATCAAAAATCTTAATACACTGTCAACAATTTACACATTTAAGATACAACTCCCATTGTCATGTGATGACTCACTCCAATTAAGATGTGATACAACTTGACAGAATTTGATACCATGTTGTACATTGCAAATAATTGTATGTGATATTAGCTTTTTTCATACAGAGGCGTCAATCAGTGATTTTGTGTTTATTTGCCAGTGATTTATACACAGAACCTAGTCACACAATATGATAATTAGACAGTTTAGGTTAACACAGCAAGGCGAGATGTGAGGGTTTTCTTTATCAACCATTATTCACCTACACACAGAAGTCCTGTCAAATTGATGCATCCGAGCTGTAACAATAAGTCCCGTATTTATTGCGGTATTCATACACAGAAGCCAAGAAGCAAAACACACTGATTCTGCATCCCGCAGTGATCACACCCCTTACACAGGTGTCGTTAGGGGTGGGTGTATCAATCGAAATATCTATAGTAAGAGTATTGGTATTGGATTGATGCTAGTATGCTGGGACCGATACTTTTGATGCCGTTTCTTGTTGGTATGTCCAACAAATTTCTCGCTTTTCCTCAGTTTAATCAATTAAGTGTCTCTCCTCATCTGTCAGTCTCTCTCTACTGCTGACTCAGGCACACTTTGCCCCTCCACCTCCCTGACCACAGAACTTTCCTCCAGTAGGTCTTATCTTTGTCCATATGATGTCAGATGAAACAAAAATTTAGCTGTTTGGCCACAATACCTAGCAATATTTTTGGAGGAGAAAAGGTGAGGCCTTTAATCCCAGAAACACCAGGCCTACCGTCAAGCATGGTGGTGGTAGTATTATGCTGCGGGCCTGTTTTGCTGCCAATGGAACTGGTGCTTAACAGAGAGTAAATGGGATAATGAAAAAGGAGGATTACCTCCAAATTCTTCAGGACAACCTAAAATCATCAGCCCGGAGGTTGGGTCTTGGGCGCAGTTGGGTGTTCCAACAGGACAATGACCCCAAACACTCGCCAAAAGTGGTAAAGGAATGGCTAAATCAGGCTAGAATTAAGGTTTTAAAATGGCCTTGCCAAAGTCCTGATTTAAACGTGTGGACAATGCTGAAGAAACAAGTCAATGTCAGAAAACCGACAAATTTAGCTGAACTGCACCAATTTTGTCAAGAGGAGTGGTCAAAAATTCAACCAGAAGCTTGCCAAAAGCTTGTGGATGGCTACCAAAAGCGCCTTATTGCAGTGAAACCTGCCAAGGAACATGTAACCAAATATTAACATTGCTGTATGTATACTTTTGACCCAGCAGATTTGGTCATATTTTCAGTAGACCCATAATAAATTCATAAAAGAACCAAACTTCATGAATGTGTTTTGTGACCAACAACTATGTGCTCCAATCACTGTATCACAAAAAAATAAGAGTTGTAGAAATTATTGGAAACTCAAGACAGCCATGACATTATGTTCTTTACAAGTGTAGGTAAACTTTTGATCGCGACCATACGTAGTTTGCTCATTTCCCTCGACTGGTGCACCAACATCATGTGGTTTATTTCTTTTACATATGTAGCATAATCTACAAAGATACAAACAATTGCTATTGTGACATCTAGGCAGTGTTGGGTTAGTTACTGAAAACCAGTCACTAGTTACAGTTATAAATAAATTATAAATGGGTTGTACTTGTATAGCGCTTTTCTACCTTCAAGGTACTCAAAGCGCTTTGACAGTATTTCCACATTTACCCATTCACACACACATTCACGGCGGGAGCTGCCATGCAAGGCGCTACCAGCAGCCATCAAAGGCAAAGGGTGAAGTGTCTTGCCCAAGGACACAACGGACGTGACTAGGAAGGTAGAAGGTGGGAATTGAACCCCAGTAACCAGCAACACTCCGATTGCTGGCACAGCCACTCTACCAACTTCGCCACGCCGTCCCTAGTACTAGTTACTTTATTTCAAAAGTAACTCAGTTACTAACTCAGTTACCTACACCAAAAAATAATGCGTTACTGTGAAAAGTTACTATTTAGTTACTTTTTTTTTTTTTTTTAAGCTCCCATTAATGCCCTTTTAGCCTTAATTTCAGTACTGTTATTGCACTGGAGAATAATACAATCTGTTGATCAACTTGACATGCATTTGCATCACTGAACTCTGCTAAGCAATGTGGTCTACATACAACACACAAAGACAAAGATATGTTTCAAAAGGCCAATTTATTTCAGGCCAGAACAAATTGACAAAACTATTTTAAATAGCTGAAACATAACATACATAAGTAACAAACCGCATAATAACAACATAGCTGTAAACCTGGCTTCACCCAAGGAAGGCACACATGACATACACAAAGCCTAACCAGGCATTTTTTTCTCTCAAGGAAATAAAATCATGTCTTCAGGAGATCAACACTGTACTGAAGCCCAGAACACTCTACGCATTTCCCCACTTGTAGTTTAGAGAAGAGGAAAGATTGGCCTGGCCCACGAGGATCCCTCTTTATGTTTGTGAACTTTATAGTGTATACATTTAGAGTGATGTGATAATCAAACACTCTGGAAGTCTAGAATGAAAGAGCAACAGTATATAAGAGAATTGGCAGAGTGTGTGTACCTTCAGTGCTGAATGATGAGCAGTGGCAGAGTTTGGAGTGTTTTCTTTAGCTCGCTTTCCATGTTTATGTCCTCACTGTCCAGGTACGTGAAAATGTCTTCCGTGCCATTTGCTGTTTGACGCCGGTATCATGCTAATTAGCTGCCTGAAAGCGGGTGACTCCACTGTAGAAATAGCCTGCATGTCTTCTAGTACATACGCTGCAATGGCTCTATCAACGTTGTCCTGGTTAGCAGTGCCTCCGTTAAAATCCTTAGGTGGAGGTGAAGTGGCATTGGAGTCTGTGTCTGTCTTTACTAGCTTCGTTGAAGCATGTTGCTTTTGTAGCTGTTTCAGCAGAATTGAATTGCTGTTTTGGGCAGTAGATAGGATCTTTGATCCAAGACACACCTTACATTTAACTAAAATGTTCTTTTCTTTGTGCTCGACAAAAGAAAAGTAGTGAGAATATCTCCATGTTAAGTAACTCGACTGCGGCTCCGCCATGATGTCTTGTTAGACAGACACACACAGAGAGTGCCTCTTCTCTTCTACCCGTTGTGACACAAGAAGATTCAGAAGGACGACACTGCAACTCTCCAATAAAACACACTCAGATCTTCTGTTTCTAGCCGATACTACAAACCCTGTTTCCATATGAGTTGGGAAATTGTGTTGGATGTAAATATAAACGGAACACAATGATTTGCAAATCCTTTTTAACCCATATTCAATTGAATGCACTACAAAGACAAGATATTTGATGTTCAAACTCATAAACTTTTCATGGCTGCAACATGTGCCAAAGTAGTTGGGAAAGGGCATGTTCACCACTGTGTGTGCAGGCCAGTCTAGTACCCGCACTCTTTTACTATGAAGCCACGTTGATGTAACACGTGGCTTGGCATTGTCTTGCTGAAATAAGCAGGGGCGTCCATGGTAACGTTGCTTGGATGGCAACATATGTTGCTCCAAAACCTGTATGTACCTTTCAGCATTAATGGCGCCTTCACAAATGTTTTAAGTTACCCATGTCTTGGGCACTAATACACCCTCATACCATCACAGATGCTGGCTTTTCAACTTTGCGCCTATAACAATCCGGATGGTTCTTTTTCTCTTTGGTCCAGAGGACACGACGTCCACAAAAACAATTTGAAATGTGGACTCATCAGACCACAGAACACTTTTCCACTTTGTATCAGTCCATCTTAGATGAGCTCAGGCCCAGCGAAGCCGACGGCGTTTCTGGGTGTTGTTGATGAACGGTTTTCGCCTGGCATAGGAGAGTTTTAACTTGCACTTACAGATGTTGCGACCAACTGTAGTTACTGACAGTGGGTTTCTGAAGTGTTCCTGAGCCCATGTGGTGATATCCTTTACACACTGATGTCGCTTGTTGATGCAGTACAGCCTGAGGGATCGAAGGTCACGGGCTTAGCTGCTTACGTGCAGTGATTTCTCCAGATTCTCTGAACCCTTTGATGATATTACGGACCGTAGATGGTGAAATCCCTAAATTCCTTGCAATAGCTGGTTGAGAAAGGTTTTTCTTAAACTGTTCAACAATTTGCTCACGCATTTGTTGACAAAGTGGTGACCCTCGCCCCATCCTTGTTTGTGAATGACTGAGCATTTCACGGAATCTACTTTTATACCCAATCATGGCACCCACCTGTTCCCAATTTGCCTGTTCACCTGTGGGATGTTCCAAATAAGTGTTTGATGAGCATTCCTCAACTTTATCAGTATTTATTGCCACCTTTCCCAACTTCTTTGTCACATGTTGCTGGCATCAAATTCTAAAGTTAATGATTATTTGCAACAAAAAAAAAAGTTTATCAGTTTGAACATCAAATATGTTGTCTTTGTAGCATATTCAACTGAATATGGTTGAAAATTATTTGCAAATCATTGTATTCCGTTTATATTTACATCTAACACAATTTCCCAACTCATGGAAACGGGGTTTGTACAAAAAAAAACAACGTAAAATAACGCAGTAACGCATCATGTAGTAACGGTAACTGAGTTACTGAATATAAAAAATAACGCGTTAGACTACTAGTTACCGCCGAAAATAACGGCGTTACAAAGTAACGCGTTAGTTCCAACACTGCATCTAGGGGACACATTTAGAACAGCAGTTTCTTTCATTCAAAAATGTCGGCCCATTTTGATACTTAGCAAGCGCATATATAGATTCTATATACTGAAAAATATGACGTTGCATTAATGTGTACCGGTTATTTTTTATCTTCAACTAAAACTGACATACGTGAGAGTACATAGTTTTTAGGGTTTTTTTTTTGTTAAGAATGCATATAGTTGCAAGTTAGTGTACATACCTTTTTGTCATCGCTGGTGAACCACTGGTAGCTGAGGACGCTTGCACCCTCAGCACGGACACTCAGCGTGGCCTTGCAGTGGACAGGCACACACACAGAGACAGGTTGGCGCACAATAACAATGTCTGAAAACAAGGCGGCAGACTCTTATTGGTGTGTTGGTAAAGTCCCAGGCCATGTTGTTGATGTACGTCACAGTCACACTCAACTCACCTGCGATCATTATGTTTAACGGTGCATTTCCTTCTTTTTACCCGCGACGTGTTCCCTCCAGGTGCGACATTTACTGTAAAAAGATGCTACTAGTCGAATGTCGAGCTGCTTATAACGCGCTGAAAGTTACCCTATATACCTTCTTCCCTCTTTTAGCTTTTTTAAATCCTACTACACAACAACAAAGATAGCAGGAGCGCATAGCTGCCATCAGCTCTGCACCGGCAGCGTCGATGCTGTCGAGACAGTTTCGCTTATCACTACTTTATAACCCGAATGACTTTTTAATAAACCCTCCTCTCTTTCCCAGAACCAGACAATACCGTAAAGCCCAAACTACAGACGCAGCTCAATTGATTTAAAACCACGGGTTTGCTGTTTATTGAGACCGCTGGTGTGATGTAACCTTAAAAAGGGCTTTTCTATGCACACAAACTGTTAAAGCGAGACGATGTTTAAAAGTGCGTCTGAAAGAAAAGCAGGAGGAGACCGTTTTTTACGCATTACGGTATTACGCCTGCGTTCATTTCCTTGTGCCCGTTTGTTTACCAGGAGGAGATTAAAAAGTGTAGCGTATGCTTGAAATGATAACGTGAAATTAAAATATTATCCCATTTAAAACCTTCCACTCCTAAGATATGATTATTTGTACGTTTGATGTGTTCAAAAGCAAAAATCCCATTCTGCAGTTTATCGTTCAAACGCAAAATCAGATAAATCCCTTTTCCTTGTTTTGTTTAAATCAATGGGTTTTTTTTTAGCTTTTCATGAAACAGTCATTTTGCTGATGCGGGTTGCAATTGAATCGTTATGACAACCAATTCAAAAATGCACAATTATTACAAAAAAGGAATTTTGATCTTTTTTTTTTTTTTTTCAGGAAAAACTACAGAGGCTCTAAAGCAGTGGTTCTTAACCTTGTTGGAGGTACCGAACCCCACCAGTTTCATATGCGCATTCACCGAACCATTCTTTAGTGAAAAATACAATGTTTTTTTTTTTCAAATTCAAGACAAAGTTATATGTTTTTGGTAACACTTTAGTATGGGGAACATATTCTAAGTAACAAATACTTAATTTAGAGTTTTTTGGACACTAGGGGAACATATTCTAAGTAACAAAGACTTAATATAGAGTTATTTGGTTAGGGTTAGAGGGTTCGGGCCAGGGTTAGAGGGTTAGGGTTATATTAAGGCCATCCCGAATAAGGCATTAATAAGTACTTAATAATGACTAGTTAAGAGCTAATATGTTACTAATTTGCATGTTAATAAGCAACTAATTAATGGTGAATATGTTCCCCGTACTAAAGTGTTACCATGTTTTTTCACTGGTGCACAAAATGAACCGTGCATGAACATCACCTTGTTCAAAGAACAAAACCAACACAGTGCATAAACTCACAACAAATTACACACCTGCAAATCAGTGTGACTTCTGCTGTTGCCGTATCCGTAATACGCCGATAGGGAGAAGTTTTTATTTACACGATGAGTCGGGTGTGTTTTGACCTCCGCCGAACCCCTGAGCCCGACTCACCGAACCCCTAGGGTTAGATCGAACCCAGGTTAAGAGCCACTGCTCTAAAGGGACATGAATGTTTTGCGAGATCTCGCTGAGGAGAAATATAATCTTAGAGAACAATGTAATTGAAAACATTTGTATGCACGTACAACACTTAAGACCTTCAGTATATTTGTATGTGGAATTAAATTATGCAATGGATTAAGCAAAGCAATCAAACAATGTACTAATATGACCCACTTCAAGAAACTCTTCAAACTCAAAGTGTTTACAAAGTACAAAGAAGAAGAACCATGATAAACATTCTGAATTTATTTCATCTATCCATTCATTCATTCTCAAAATAATCTTACTCATCTCATCATATGAAATATAACTTACTTCACCAATTATTATTTATTTATTTATTTATTTTTATTGTGATTACTTATGGAATATATTGTGAATAAATTGAGAACAGGAAGTGAACAAAAGTTTTAGCAACTGTTATGTAAAAGAAAAGGGGTAGGATTAAATAAGCTCTGCTTCTTCCTACTCCTTTTCGAACATGTTGCAAAGAGAAACTGGAAATTGTGATGTATCATGTTGTATGCTTGCATGTTCGAAATAAACTCAAACTTTTGCGAGATCTCACAATACTTTTTGCGGGATCTCGCAATACTTTTTGCGAGATCTCGCAAAAGGTTTTTTTCCTACGGAGAGCATGCTCTGTGCTCTGTTGTGGGACCATAATACAATTTGATGTCTTTATATGTTAGGCCAATACTAAAATAGAAATCAATAAACTTCTCCCACGGATGATGGGTAGGCTCTGTCACGCCAAATTTATTCCCCCCTACAAAAACCTTACCCCCCAACGAATGAAACTAAAAAAAATTAAAGGCCTACTGAAATGAAATGTTTTTATTTAAACGGGGATAGCAGATCCATTTTATGTGTCATACTTGATCATTTCGCGATATTGCCATATTTTTGCTGAAAAGATTTAGTAGAGAACATCGAAGATAAAGTTTGCAACTTTTGGTCGCTGATAAAAAAAAGCCTTGCCTGTACCGGAAGTAGCGTGACGTCACAGGTTGAAAGGCTCCTCACATTTCCCCATTGTTTACACCAGCAGCGAGAGCGATTCGGACCGAGAAAGCGATGATTACCCCATTAATTTGAGCCAGGATGAAAGATTTGTGGATGAGGCACGTGAAAGTGAAGGACTAGAGTGCAGTGCAAGATGTATCTATTTTCGCTCTGACCGTAACTTAGGTAAAAGGGCTCATTGGATTCCACACTTTCTCCTTTTTCTATTGTGGATCACGGATTTGTATTTTAAACCACCTCGGATACTATATCCTCTTGAAAATGAGAGTCGAGAACGCGAAATGGACATTCACAGTGACTTTTATCTCCACGACAATACATCGGTGAAGCACTTTAACTACGGAGCTAACGTGATACCATCGTGCTTAAATGCAGGTAGAAACAAAAGAAATAAGCTCCTGACTGGAAGGATAGACAGAAGATCAACAATACTACTATCAGGCGACACCGAACCAAACACTGGACCTGTAACTACACGGTTAATGCTGTGCCGCCTGTCGAAGCCTAGCAATGCTGTTGCTAACGACGCCATTGAAGCTAACTTAGCTACGGGACCTCGTCAGAGCTATGATAAAAACATTAGCGCTCCACCTACGCCAGTTCTCATCTGCTCATCAACACCCGTGCTCACTTGCGTTCCAGCGATCGACGGCGCGACGAAGGACTTCACCCGATCATCGATGCGGTCGGCGGCTAGCGTCGGATAGCGCGTCTGCTATCCAACTAAGTCCTCCTGGTTGTGTTGCTGCAGCCAGCCGCTAATACACCGATCCCACCTACAGCTTTCTTCTTTGCAGTCTCCATTGTTCATTAAACAAATTGCAAAAGATTCACCAACACAGATGTCCAGAATACTGTAGAATTTAGCGATGAAAACAGAGCTGTTTGTATTGTGATACAATGTGTCCGAATACTTCCGTTTCAACCCTCGACGTCACGCGCATACGTCATCATACATAGACTTTTTCAACCGGAAGTTTCGCGGGAAATTTTAAATTGCACTTTATAAGTTTACCCGGCCGTATTGGCATGTGTTGCAATGTTAAGATTTCATCATTGATATATAAACTATCCGACTGCGTGGTCGGTAGTAGTGGGTTTCAGTAGGCCTTTAAGTTCACATAAATGTAATTTGAATTTAGTTCACTTACACAGAGAACTAAAAAAAACTGAATTTAATGAATACATTTAGTTTTAATAAAGTTTGATAATGTTGATTGATAATGAATTAACTTATTGTACACTGTTATTCATTTCCGCATATGTCCACGAGTCAAATGTGCATTCAGTCAGGAATATCCTCAAGTTAATTTGTCCGATTAATACAGACGTTTTGTTAACGCTATATTATAAAAAATAAAAAATAAACAATTTACAAATATAAGCTATGGGATGACGTAAGAGGAAACGTGACGTCGGAAGTAGGGGAAGGTTTTTGTAGGTCGGAAGAAATTTGGCCTGACAGCTCCTCCATCGCTTTGTCTGTTTTACTTCCGGTTCACTGACATAGGAAAAAAAACTTTTGCAAAATCTCGCAAAAAGTATTGCAAGATCTTTTTTTTGCAAAAAGAGACTACTCCTATGGTGTCAACCTCCCAGCAGGCACAATACATTGTTTATTATACATACAGTACATGTCCTTTAAAACTGACTTTGAAACAAAGTGGCAAGAAAGTTGTATTTGAAAAATTGAGACAACGTTGATGTCCAAAGTTGGATCCACGTTGTTGGTTGGGAAATTACCAAATTTGAAAAGTCAAATCAACGTCACAACCTGACATTGAATAAACGTCGTCAAAAAGCAATATTGGTTGGGAAATTACCCAAAATTCAATGCTCAATTCAACGTCAGAACCCAACATTGATTAAACGTCGTCAAAAAGCATGTTGTTTCAACGTTATGTTTGAGTTGCTCAACGTCAGGACCTAATTCAACAAGTTCTCTATTTGTTTTAATGCCTTGTGTCTGCTGGGCAGGCTCTAAAAAATTGTTAAAACAAATCCGTTTTTTTTCAGAGGAATGTTATTCCAATACTATAGTGAATTAATTTCGTCCAAAAAAAGTGTTTGTTTGGATGTTTGATCCCTGCCGGGAGGGGGCGGGAGGGAGTCCTGGGTTTACATCAGGGGTCCCCAAACTTTTTGACCCGGGGGCCGTATTGGGTTAAAAAATATGACCAGGGGCCGCGCTATATATATATATATATATATATATATATATATATATATATATATATATATATATATATATATATATACAATCTAAACTGTCTTTTCCTTAAACTGAACAAAAGTCATATGTCCACTGATGTTTAAAAACTCTACACTCGGCGTCTAATTTATGTTTCCCCAACAATTTCGCCATTTTTTCCCCTTGTGCACTAATTGACTGAAAGATTGCGCACTTGCCGCCTTTGTGGCGCAAGCGTGATGACGTCCCGTTACCGCTGGGAAAATGCATGTTTAGACAATACGATTTGCTTGAGCGGCTAGGAGACCCAATAACAAGCGGTAGAAAATGGATTGATGGATGGGCGAAAAAGGACAGATTAAAAAAAATGTATATATACCATTTTTTTTTAGTCGGATTTTGGACGCTGGCGTGCCGTATCTGCCTAGGAGACCCAGTAACAAGCGGTAGAAAATGTATTGATGGATGGGCGAAAAGGGACAGATTAAAACAAATAATAATTAAAAAAAATATATATATACTGTATATATATATTTTTTTACTTGGTATTACCCGCGGGCCGGATTTTGGATGCTGGCGTGCCTTATCTGCCTAGGAGACCCAGTAACAAGCGGTAGAGAATGGATTGTAGGATGGGCGAAAAAGGACAGATTAAAAAAAATTATAATCAAAAAATAAATAAATACAATTTTTATTTACTTTTTAGCCAGGACTACTCGCGGGCCGTATTTTGGACGTTGGCTTGCCGTATCTGCCTAGGAGACTCAGTAACAAGCGGTGGAAAATGGATTGATGGATGGGTGGAAAAGAACAGATTAAAAAAATAATAATTAAAAAAAATAAATAAATAAATAAATATTTGTATTTTTTATTTTTACTTGGTACTACCCGCGGGCCGGATTTTGGACACTGGCGGGCCGTATCTGGCCCGCGGGCCGTAGTTTGGGGACCCCTGGTTTACATTGACTGCTACGTCACAAGACAACAACAACAGAGTAAACACAAGACACAGTTTGAGACAGCAGTGGCTACACATCAATCAATCAATCAATGTTTATTTATATAGCCCTAAATCACAAGTGTCTCAAAGGGCTGTACAAGCCACAACGACATCCTCGGTACAGAGCCCACATATGGGCAAGGAAAAACTCACCCCAGTGGGACGTCGGTGAATGACTGAGAAACCTTGGAGAGGACCGCATATGTGGGTAACCCCCTCCCCCCCTCTAGGGGAGACCGAAAGCAATGGATGTCGAGTGGGTCTGACATAACATTGTGAAAGTCCAGTCCACAGTGGATCCAACACATCAGCGAGAGTCCAGTCCACAGCGGGGCCAACAGGAAACCATCCCGAGCGGAGACGGGTCAGCAGCGCAGAGATGTCCCCAACCGATGCACAGGCTAGTGGTCTACCCGGGGTCCCGACTCTGGACAGCCAGCACTTCATCCATGGCCACCGGACCTATGCAACTCCCCCTCGCAAGGGACAGGGGAGAAGAGGAGAGAAGAAAAGAAACGGCAGATCAACTGGTCTAAAAAAGGGGGGTCTATTTAAAGGCTAGATTATACAAATGAGTTTTAAGATGGGACTTAAATGCTTCTACTGAGGTAGCATCTCTAACTGTTACCGGGAGGGCATTCCAGAGTACTGGAGCCCGAATAGAAAACGCTCTATAGCCCGCAGACTTTTTTTTTTACATATGTATTCTGCACATTATGTACACAGGTCATAGACAGGAGTTTTCCCACCGCACCGTGTAACCATTTCTTGCTCACAGATCTATCAGGACAGAGTTTCGTATTGAGCCCAGTAGGCAAGGGCACCACATGCTTACTGATTTCATCAAAGTTACTCAGGACTAGATAAGATCAGCTTCTTCATACTTCTTTATGGACATGTTGTCATGAGAAAATGGGAATATGTGATGCATCACATATATTGTAATGTATGCATGTTTGAAATAGGCTCGTACCAAAACCATAACCATTATTGATGCTTTCATCTTGTTACAATCGCGGCAAAACAGACACGGAGCAAGCGAACAATGGGCGCAACAATATTGGATTATGTCATCAAATTTTGATGCACGGATGCATTCATTGGTCTGATGGATTTGTCTGCTTGTGCCGGAAAGAGAGCGTGGCATTTGTCCGTTTCTGAACTAAAACGGAATATTCATTAGTGAAATGCGAAAGATAAAATAAAATGTAATTTACCTCTTAGTAGAGAATGATGTCGACTATTTTTTGGTACATCACAGCTCAAAATCGGCGGCAATGGCGTTTATTATTTTTGCGCCTGAACTCTTCAATTGTATAGTTTTTTTGTTTTTTTTTATCATAGCATAATGCAGCTTAATATTTTCACATTGGCCTTGTTTGTGTCATTGATATGAAGTGTATGCAGCGTGATGTATGTTTTGACCATGTGTTGCAACATAGCATGAGGGAGGGGCATACTGTCTATTTAGCAAAGCACAAGGTGTCATCATCTGCATCTACCCACCAGTCTTCACAGCAAACACGTTTTGGAGGCTCACAGATGATCTAGCACTTTTTTCCAACTTATCCCGATCAATATTGGATTCGTGGCATTGATCAAATGTTTTGTTCAGACAGTACCTGTTGATATTTGTTACACCTTTCTGTTAAGTCTGAAGTGGTTTTGGAAAATCTGATGTGCTCTTGCACCTATTTGTGGGCCCGCTAAAAATAGGCCCTTGCTGGCAACACATGCGCCTCTATGATAGGCAGTTCCACAGACTTTCTTCACAGACACAGGATCCAAAGAAACACAGACAACATCTCAATGGTAAGTCGGAATCATTTGTTGATATCGACCCCGAAACGTGAATTGAATGCGTAAAATCTTATGGAAATGCCACATGTTCAGTTCGTATTTGATAACAACTTGATAGCTTCAACTATTTATAACTTCCTCCAATGCAAGTACTTTGCTTGGTCAGAGAAGACAAGCATAGACTCTTTATTGTGAGCTTGAATATTGTTTGAATCACCTTTTGTGTGTAATCCAGTGATGTAATGATTTCCCTTCTTTTCTTCTGTAGGGGCATTTATATGAGTGACAAAAGTCCACTCTGATCCAAGGCAGTGAATTTTGACCGGCAGTGGACGTGACCTTGTTTTATTTTGTGGGCGGCAAAATAACAGTGGATCACACATTTTTAGTGAATTACTGCAGTGAACAATGACTTCCAGGAGACCAATGACTCGCTCTTTTTCTGCCAATGGGAGGACAAGCAGTTTCAGTGAAGAGGACAGTAGCTCTTCAAATGGCCGTCCTGAAACCCGCAATAATTACCTATCAAATGTGAGGCCTGAAAACAGGTAAACACTCTGCAGTCCAATCATGTGCACGGCATTGTTTTGTTATTGAAACATACAGTATTCATATTGCATTGGAGTAAAGACAAAAGAGCTGCGTTCATGAGTTAGAACCCAAAACGCCACTATTAGTCTGGCTGTGATGAATGATAAATAAACAATCTAAATAACACACATGTATATTGAAGAGGAAAGCCTTAACTGAAATACTTCGCAGTACAGATTTCAGTTATTCATTGACAATCCTTCATTTGCCTCCTCTCTAAATAGCTATTCAAGGTATTCTCACTACAGGCCGATGAGGTAATCCATACTTTTGAAACATTCCTCCCAACTAACATCATAACCACGCAATCTGGTTTATCCTTGAGAATGAAAACCACACAAGTCTTAACAGTTATTGTAAGTGTCCAGTTGTTGTCCGGTTTTGCACTCAGTTTTAAGTGGACAACATCAGTTTCAGTGTTGCATTGGCGTCCTGTTTTCCCAAAAGTGTTTATGTCAACCTCTCTCCACTACCAAAACTGTCTATTAACAACCTTTTCTTCAAAGAAAATGGAATGCACCGTTGTGAGGAGGAAATAATACTGACCTAAAAAACATATGTCTGTGTGTTTGAAAACGACTAACGCACACAGCAATGTTTTTTTTCCAGGAGCACGTTGTGCACCGTCATGTCTCAGCTCACAGAGGACATACAGCCTTCCTTTGAGACTACGCTGAAGTCAAAGGCGGTGTCTGAAAACTGTAACGCTAAGTTCACCTGTGTTGTAACAGGTACGCTAGATCAATTTCCTAAAGCTGCTTATTCTTCTTAGAGATAGATTGTGTGAAGCTTCAATTTTACATTACTGTGTAAATTTAAACTAGCATGAATTGTAATGAGCAAGACAGGTGGTGAGTAAACTGTCAAACTAAGGTACTTACTTCAAATGTGCAATCAGAAGTTATAAAAAAATGTGAAGTTCTTACATGAATACACACTTTCTGTAACAGCCATTCATCATACCAATCACTGTTATGTTTTATGTTTTTACAGGTTATCCGGCCCCTGAACTAAAATGGTATAAGGATGATATGGAAATGGACCGTTACTGTGGACTTCCAAAGTATGAGATCCGCAAAAATGGAAAAATTCACACTCTTCATATTTATAAGTATGTTACACAAAACTGTTAGAGGATGAATATCATTGTTTAAATGACTGGAAATGTAGATTCACAATTGATTTGCCATTGCTTCCTGTTTTTTTTCAGTTGCACACTGGATGACGCAGCTATCTACCAGGTCTCAGCTAGCAATAGCAAAGGCATTGTCTCCTGTTCTGGGGTTTTGGAGGTCGGCACCATGAGTGAGTTCAAGATTCACCAGAGGTTCTTTGCCAAGTTGAAGCAGAAAGCGGAAAATAAGAAAAAAGACTTGGAAGAGCACCCCAAGAAGGAGAACAAGAAACATAATCAGAGAGAGGAACCACAAGTTAATCCGGAGCCTCCTCCAAGGAAACGCCCTGTTCCGCCACCGGAGCCGGTCCAAGCAACCAAGGAGCAGCTGGGGGCTGCCAGAGAGGTCAATGGAGTTAACTCTTCTGACGTCAAAGAAACAGCCCATGTGGCACATTTGGACAATAGTCTGGAGAAGGACATACCGGCCTCCGAGGAACTCTTGGCTAAAAAGAAACTAAATATCACCAATGGTGTCGATGCTGGTGTTAACACAACCACAAACAGCAGCGAGAGCAGAGTCCAGATGATGGTGAACGGAGGTGAAAACCACTATGACGGAGGAATCGGCTTGGCACAGTTTCTGTCAGAGACACTCCAAACCCAGGCAGATGAAGAGAGCCAAACCACCCCACAAGTAGAACAACCACAACAGATGGAATTATTAATCACAAATACTAGTAAAGAGAAAGAAGAACGTGAAAGAAAACAGACAGAAAAGGACGAGCATGAAATGACAAAAGAAAAAGAATATTTTATAGAAAGGGAGAGAGAGAAGGAGGAACGGTTGCAGGAAGGGTCCCAACCGGCAGAGCAGCCAAAACAACCTTCAGAGGTCAAACATCACAGAAAAGCTCACAAGGATCACGACCATCATAACATCCAGGAAACCTTCTCGTCCATGCTGCACACTGTCAAAGACTTCTTCTTTGGAAAGGGCAAAAGGGACTCTTATGAACACATTGAAAACAAAGAGAAAGATCATGACCAGCTCCCCAACTCAATCCAGCCTGAATCTCTACAATCACAAGCATCGCCTTCATATCGGCCGCACAGGAAGCCTCAGCCAGAGGTGGAAAAACCTCCTACGGATCAAGTTGTACCTAAGCAAAAGGAACTTTCACAGTGCGCAGATATAGACCAAGGGTCGCAAAAGCTCATGACTGCTCATGAACATGAGGTTGTACAATCATCAGCTCTTGAATTACCGACCAAGAGCACAAAGGAGCCTACAAGACGGACTATGAAGGTGGCTGATGAACCGGTTGAGAACGTGAAGGTATCATTAGAGGAAGAGATCAGAGTACTAGGTGAAGACCCGCCATTGTCCGGCCTTCATGTTTCCACTGAGGTATGTACAGCGATCTTGAAAAGCAGCTGGCTGCCACTTGACTTGAAAGTTATTTTTAGATTCAATTTGCGTGACAAGATAGTGAACACGGTCAAGCCACGTCAGGGCTGAATCCTAACCCATGATCACTATGACATACTTTTGGATTTTAGGTTGCAGTTCATAAAAAGTGGTGTGAAGCACACTCAAGGACTCAGGTAGACTTACTGAGGTGTGGCAGTTATAGGCAGCACTAACATCAAATTGAAGCATGACGGCCTTCCAGCCAATGGAAAGCTGTTTTTGACAAACTGGCATCACCAGACAGAAGCAAGTCGAACAAGCGTGTGAGAAATGAGGAACCATAAAAGTTTGTAATGATACGTGTGGGGGTGGGGGATGTTGTGTAGCTTCACAGTGCACTGTAAAATAGGCCGGGCAATATCTCGTAGATGTTGGCTGTGGTGAGTGAGACAGCAGTCAGTGCGTCAGAGCACATGTCCAAACCTGAATGCGAACGACAGCTCTCATGTTCTGTGAGGCTTTGTAGGCTCTGTCTGTAGGCTAGTTGGTGACTTTTGTGGCGGGTCCCAGCATGAGAAGGAAGGTCTTGTAATATTTTGAAGATTCCTCACTACCAGCCCTCCTTTGACCATCCCCAAAGTCTAAAAATAAACCCTTATGTAGACAAGAAGAAAGCAATGCTCCTTTTATCAGGGGATAGCCAGGAGAATTGGTTTGCATATGCTATGAATAGGGATTTATGAGTGTCTTTTTTGATTGATTGATTGAAACTTTTATTAGTAGATTGCACAGTTCAGTACATATTCCGTACAATTGACCACTAAATGGTAACACCCAAATATGTTTTTCAACTTGTTTAAGTCGGGGTCCACGTAAATCAATTCATGGTAAATAAATGTCATAATAAATGACTACTGTACTATTTGTTTGATGATTTTATATCTTTCTTTGTTCTTACCCCAAATATTTTTTTTTGTATTGCTTGTCAATATTACAGATTGATAGATTGGCCTGTAAAAACCTAAAATGGCATCAAAATTGCAGGTAAAATGTTATGTTGTTGAAATTACGCAAACATTATTATTATGTTTCTAAATATTCAATAATATAAAGTTAAAGTCAAAGTCCCAACAATTGTCACACACACTGGGTGTGGTGAAATTTGTTCTTTTGCATTTGACCCATCCCCATGTTCACCCCCTGGGAGGTGAAGGGAGCAGTGAGCAGCAGCGTGCGCCACGCTTGGGAATCATTTGGTTAATATAATCTGTTGGCCTGCTGCAGTTAACAGCTGAAACATAATCAAATTTTACCAAAAGGAGTAAAAATGCATGTGGCTGCTATTTTAGCCAATGAAAAATGTAATCAATCAATCAATCAAAGTTTATTTGTATAGCCCTTAATCACAAGTGCCTTAAAGGGCTTCACAAACCACAACGACATCCCCTGATCTGAACCCACATCCAGGAAAGGAAAAACTTCATAATGTAAATGTTAAATTAGACTAGAATAAAATATAATTTAATGTCATTGCAATTAAAATATTTAATAATGATAATAATAATGATTGTAATAATAATAAATAAAATTATACAAAATTGTTAGTTTTGTGCTTCATGTTTCAGAGCTACAGCAAGTGCAGATCAACAATGTTACTTTGTCAAGTTAAACCGATTGCACATAAAATACGACTGGTGTTGTGCAAGATGTAATACTGCCACAGTGGTGACTTTACTGATGTCCATTAACATGCGACACATGTGACGAGGAACTGAAGTCACCAGGTTTAAAATAGACCCATTTTATGGGTGATCTCATGTCAATAATGTGGAACTACAACTATAAATTTATTATGACGTTAAAAAAAAAAATGCCTTGCTCGTAAGCGGCTTGAGGATGTCTACTCCTTTGTTCTTGTTTTGTCACACAATATCACACTCTGTTTTCACACAGCTTCCAGAAGCTGAGCTTCATTTTTAGACTGATCACAAAACCATTTCCCTTCCATTGAAATCACCAACTTCTTTTTTTTCTCCGTCATCGCTGTCGGTGTAATTGTCACAAGGCCACATGTAGCTTTTTTTTCTTTCTGTATAGATTGTAATGGTGTGAAGTAAATAGCACAGACGAGACAGTAAGGAAAAACATATATATTACAAGTACATAATCAAGTTATCCTTACAGAATACATCTACTATTTTTGTGCACATTTACAAATTATGTGTTTGGAAGTATTTCCAGAGTATGTGCACTTTAATTGATTTAACTTCAATTAATTAGTAAATAATCATAATTAATTTTGAGTATGATGAAACATAATTTTGGTGGTTTCTGCAGTGTGATCATTGACACATTCTTTGTGTAAGCAGTAAGCAGCTGCCCAAAATGTGCGGGAATTTCCCTGGTTTTGGTTCAAAATAACTATAGCTTACACAAGCAGTTAAGCAACTTTGGCGGCACTTATTCAATCCAAAGTTCATCCTCTTCAGTGTCATCTCTCACAGCACCTGCAAAGGTCTAGATAACAATTGATGAATCTGATTTAATTATGCTAAAAAAATAACTGAATTCAGATTCAATGTGTTATAATGTCATAACAATATCTTGGTGCCATGCTAGTGTAAACCTTGCACGGGACACAAGATAGGGATGTTCTTCACAGAACCCCAAATGGGTAACAAAACCCAAGAATATAATGTCAAAGTATTTGTGTTGTGGTGATTACGCTAATAGGGAATGTGAGCTGGGTTTAGATCATTGTGAGACAGCTTAGTTGTATCCTACTGATGATGTGTTGTTGCAATAGTAATCTTGCAATAGTATCTGCCAATTAATCATTGATTAACTTCTACTTTTCTGTTTTTCTTGTCTGAGGTGTAAAATTGTCAAGAAAATTAAACTAATAGAATATATTTGTTTCTCTGTTACTTTTGAGTGATGCATGTTTCTGTCAATAAATGTCAGTGGCAAAGGTCAATGCTACAAAACATGTAAAACATGTGACACTGACTGAGTGCTTACACACTGCTCTACAGTGTTCAGGCTTTGGTCGGAGTCACTAGAATCTTCAGTTAACCTAGCATGCATGTTTTTGGACTGTAGGAGAAGACCAGCGTACCTGGCGTAAACCCACGCAAGCACAGGGAAAACATGAAAACTCCACAGAAAGAGGACCAAACTGAGATTCAAACCCAGTACCACTTGAATGTAAGGCAGACCTCATAACCACATGTGCTCTTAGATTGTATTTATTCATTAAGAAAAAAAAGCATAGGGCCTACAATAAAAATGTTTTGTTTGTTTTCCAATAGGTTGCAGAGCAAAACACGAAAGTGGTTTCAAGGGTGGATATGGTTCTCTCACCCAAACAAGAGCCAGATTCTCTCATAGCTTCACTGCAGCCTCATCACCCCAGTGCAAGAGAAGAGTTTACATTTGGCAAAGAACTGCATGTCTTTCCACAGAGCCAAACCTCTTGTGACAAAAGTTTCCCTCCAAAATCCAACCTTTTAGAAGTTAGTCAGGCTCCCTCTCCCAGAGTTATTTTAGCTATGGAGGGTAGTGACCTGATTCCCACAGAGCTTTTGCAGGGAGGAGGGACACATGTTGATGAGATGGACAAAGAAGGTGGACCTGTCAAAGACGTAGACGACCCTCCTAAGAAATTGTGTGTGAAAGAGAAAACTGAAGTGAAATCAAATGAACTGCCCTGCTCAGATATAAAGAGACCTCAGGTGACTGAATCAATGCTGCGTTTGCTGAAAGAGACAATTGAGACGATGGAAAACCAAACACCAAATCAGACACTTTCTTCTTTCCCTGATACGGAGACAAGCAATTCACAGAGCGAGAAGGTTGAAAATACTTCAGTGACGCAGGAAACTAATGTAGGGTTTCCACCTACTGCCGCCCCAGCGATGGGTGACCTAAAAATGCCTGAGAGTACTCAGCCTCTAGCGGATGAAAGCAAAGCAGAGCGAAGCCACAGACTACTACAAAGTTCAGAGTCAGGTTTTGGTAAGAGTGAGACAGGAAGCGAAAAGAATGATAAAATACCTGATGCTATACTAAAAGATGTAGAGAATTCAGTCAACATTCGGAAAAAACAAGAGCTTGTCGGAGAACTTAATGAAGTAAAGGATAAGGGTACAGAAATGGAGACTGACAGGAAACCACCAGCAGAAGCCAACAATGTGGATGAAGAGCCAAAGATCTTCAAAGTGGCACAAAACAAACTAGATGAAACTAGTGTTGTGGAGAAAAATAAGGTGCATGAAAACAGTCATGAGAAACCGCAAAGTCCCCCAGAAAGAGTTGCACTTGCATCATTGTGTATTGAGAACACAACAGATTTCAAAGAACCTGTGTCAAATGTAAGCTTAAATGAATACTTTGCTATCCCAAAGATTGACATTATAGAGCCTGAAGTCAAACAATTCACTCTTCCGCTGACTATATTAGCGCTCAACAAGATAGAATCAGAGCCAGGTATTTTAGAAAAACACATAAAACCGCAGGCAATAGCTGGTAATGTTGTTGATTCCTCGTTGCCCAAGCAGAAAATTGTGCGTGGTGATGATAACCCTCCACCCACGGATAAAGCGGACAAACTTGAACAATTGGAAATCCAACCAGAAATAGCTGAGCCAGAACATACAAGCATAAAAGCTATTGAGCAACTCCCCCAAGTGAACCTCAGATCCATTCCCCAAATAAATGTTTCATGCAGCGAGGATAAGGAGAATCATACATTCATGAACACCTGTGTTTCGGATTCCCTACCACCCTTTGAAACGCCAACTGTGCCATTATTTGTGGTGCCGCCTATTTCTGTCACTTGTCACGAGAATGAAAGTGAACTAAAGAAGCCCAGTCACAGTGAGTGGATAGAAACTGAAACCTCAGTGTCAATGCGTGGTACCGCGAGCGACATGGCAGCAAAGTCGGAAAAACCTAGAGAAAACATGGCAGAACAGAGTTTCACTGAGACCACTTCCTCTATGCCAAATGAAGCTGTGGTACAGCGGGTGAATGACAAAGGACTGCCAATCAGTAGAAATACAGAGGACAACATTTCCCCTGAAATACTCAAAGCAAAACCCTTAAAAGAGGGTAAGATTGAGAATTCTATGACTTTCGAAGACTTCTTCAAAAGCAGGACCTCTGGAGAAAGACTCACACACAAACCCCCAACTCACCCATCATTGAGCCCCGGCAGTATTCGCAAATTTATGACCAAGGCAGCTCAAGATCTGGAAATTGATGCCGGGACAGGAGTCCCTGTCATCACAGTGGATGACCGCCAGAGTGACAGGACGGACGGGGATCTAAGTGGCGGATCGACACCCACGTCAACAACACCGACCTCATCGCTGTCCTGTGAAAGCAGCCCAAGGATTAAACGAAGGGACAGTCTATCACTCATACGCTCTGCCACGCCTGAAGAGTTGGCCTCGGGAGCCCGCCGCAAGATCTTCATCCCCAAACCTAAAGAGGATGCAGACATAGCTCCTGGAGGGCTGGAAGCGCAAAACAAGAAGGAGACCCCTTACATGTCCCCCAGCCAGGCTCGCAGAGCAGCATTGCTCCAAGCCCCTGTTGGACAAAATACCCCACCAATGGAGAGGCGCTCTCCGCTGATGAGTCGCAGGAAGGCCACACTGGAGGTACCAAAGGTTGTAGAGGAGCCGCCGAAAGATGAGCCGGTGAAGGCAGTAAAGGAAGAGAAAGTTGCTGAAAAGAAGTACGACCCTCTGAAAGGTAAAGTTTGAATGCAGCCTGGGAGAAAAGATATATCATGCGTGCAAAACTTTATTATGGCCTCATTCACAGAAGTACTGGAAAATGTGTAGATCCGGCATTTATTTGCTTTAGCCTTTCACACAGACGCCAGCAGAGTGGAACATCGCTAGAACTTTTCATTGTTTTTTTCATTTATTTATTTATTTCAGGCAATGACAAAGACGTACAAGTTGACAAAACATAATAATATAAATTAATATAGTGCATTATTGTCCAGTTTTGCCTGAAAGGGAGTGGGAAGAAGATAACTTATTCAATCCCACCCCCAGTTCTCCATTCAGTGATTATTCACATGAGTTTCACTCTCACTTTGTTTAAGGATTATAATACAGATGTTGTATCATAGTGGCATTACCACAGGTAACAATAATTATTACACTGTAACAATCATTTGTATCAACAATGTAGGAATAATGAATATACCAACAATGGTAATAGACATCATAGCAATAATGGTAATAGACAACATAGCAATAATGGTAAGGAAACACTGAGCACATGTTAACACTTTGAGACAGAGTACAACAGCAGGTCAAATTAAAGACCCTCATCTCTATATTTGAACCAGACCCCATGTTTGTATAATAGTTTAAATCGATTAATAGTTTGGCATTGCTTGTGTTGTAAGTCCAGTTTGTTCCATAGTTTTACTCCGCATACAGACACACAAAAACGTTTACGAGTGGTTTGAGCTCTCGGCAATAAGAAATATCCAAAGCCTCTCAAGTTATGAGCTTGCACTCATCTTATAAAAAAACGTTGTAGATTAGGTGGCAATAATTTGTTAAAAGCTTTATATAAGATTATTAATGTATTATATTTAACAAGGTCATCAAATTTGAGCAACTTTGATTGCATAAACAGATTATGAGTATGTTCTAAATAACCAACGTTGTGAATGATCCGCACTGCTCTTTTCTGTAATATGATCAGAGGATGAATTGTGTTTTGGTAAGTATTCCCCCATACTTCAACACAGTATGTAAGGTATGGCAGTACCAAGGTGCAGTATACAGTACGGAGTGCATTTTCATTGAGGTATAGTTTTGCTTTGTTTATAATTGAGAGGCTTTTGGAGATTTTTGTTTTAATGTGTCTGACATTAGGTTTCCATGATAGTTTACTATCAATTATTACTCCCAAAAATGTATTCTCATTTACGATTTCAATTTGGGTACCATCAATACTTATTTTCTGTTCAGACGTTATGTTGCGATTTCCAAACATTACTATCTTAGTTTTATTTATATTCAAAGATAATTTATTTGTGTCCATCCATTTTTTTACTATGTTTAGTTATGTGTTTACTGTATTTATGAGCTCATTATAGTGATCAGTATTGTAGAATAAATTTGTGTCGTCTGCAAAAAGTATACATTTCAGTATTTTGGATGTATTAAACATATCATTAATATATACATTAAACGGTTTTGGCCCCAACACGGACCCTTGGGGGACACCACAAGCAATGCCAAGAGTATCAGATAAAAATGTACCCATTTTAACAAACTGTACCCTCCCTGTTAAATAACTTTTTAACCAGTCACCAGCCAGCCCCCTAATTCCATATCTTCCCATTTTATCTAGTAGAATTGAATGATTAATGGTATCAAATGCTTTCTTTAGGTCAATAAAAATACCAACTGCATATCTTTTATGCTCCAGTGCATTAGTAATTTCCTCAATAGCTTCAGTTATTGCCATTGAAGTTGTTCTTTTGGACCTAAAGCCATACTGACCGTCATTGATTATATGATGCTTCTCAAGAAAAGATTCAAGTCGAGAGTTAAATAGTTTCTCTAAGATTTTTGAGAACTGAGGCAAAAGAGAGATTGGTCTGTAATTGGTGAAAGCGTGTTTGCTGTCACTTTTGAAGAGCGGAGTTACTTTAGCGATTTTCATTTGACTTGGAAAGCAGCCAGTCTGGAATGATAAATTACATATATAAGTTAATGGTTTTACAATATTCAGGATAACCTTTTGAACCAATATCATGTTGATATCATGGCAGTCAGTGGAGCACTTACTTTTACACTTCCGCACAATGTTTGTCACTTCCTGCTCATTTGTAGCTGAGAGGAAGAATGACGAAGAATTCTGTTCAATAGTTGATTTTGTAACTCCATTGTCTGGGATATCAACAGCCAATTTAGGACCAACATTTAGAAAAAAACTATTGAACTTGTTTACTACATTACTCATATTTGATCTTCACCGTTTTCATCAATAAAGTAATCAGGATATGTCAACTTGGAATATCCTTGTTTTATTAGACTATTCAAAACATCCCAAGTTCCTTTTATATTATTTTTGTTTTCATATAGTTTTTTTTTTTAATAATATAACCGTTTGCTTGTTCTTATAATATCAGTTAATTTATTTTTGTACTTCTTGTATTGTTGTTCGACTTCTTTTGTTTTTATTTTGATGAAAAGTTTGTAGAGATTGTTTTTCTTTTTACAGGCATTAATTATCCCTTTTGTGATCCAAGGGCTATTTTTATTTTTTCCTTTTATAAAATATTCTTTTATGGGGCAATGTTTATTATGCAGGGAAGTAAAGATGTCTAAAAAATTACAATAAGCACTGTCCACATTAGGTTCTCTGTATACTGAAGTCCAATCCTGAACTGCTAAACTATTTACTATAGATTGTTTCCTCAGTTGTTATTCGTTTAGAGATTTTTGCCATAGTGTCTTTGGTTTTCTTGAGATGACAGTTCATATAAAGTAAAAACAGGTAAATGGTCAGTGATATCACGTATAAATAGGCCACTGGTGACATGATTTCCCATAATGTTTGTAAAAATGTTGTCAATGATTGTGGCACTATGTGTTGTTATTCTGCTTGGTTTGGTTATTGTTGGATATAGAGACAAGCTGTACATTGTGTCAATGAAGTCAAGAACTTCAAGCAATATGCATGGCATATTATTAGACGCATGCCGATATCTCCGATGGCGTTTGCGGTGCAGCGACAATTACTGTTACACTCTGTTCCAAACATTGCAAATCCCCCTTCACACAGGCGGCCCTCCTGCATCTGTTACAGCTCTTACACTCTGAGTTTAGTGCTTCTCCTCAGAACAGCGAGCCATTAGAAAGAGCAGTGTAAGCACCAAGGGGTTTAATTAAAAGGCTTTCTACCGACACAGCCGTGTTTCACTTATCTACAAAATTGTCTGGATATCAATTCAGTTTTGCGTACTGCTGCTGTAATTTACAAACTATCAATTTCGACCTTATTATTGTAACTTACATCGTGGTCAGCTACAACTACACAATTCTAGTTCTTCTATATGGTCTTGCTCATAAGCAAACTGTTGAAGTTAATTGCATTTTTATGTTGTGCTGATAATAGTCCAAAGGCTGGCCTCTGTCCAGTTGAATTTGACGAACATTGTAAACATTGGCGGGGGTGTTTGGCACGTGTATATTTACATCCTAATGCTTGTTCCGCACCTGCTTGATCATGTGCCAACAGCGCCACAGATCATCCGTAAGATCAGAGGGGAGCCTTTCCCAGATGCCTCCGGACACCTGAAGCTTTGGTGCCAGTTTTTCAACGTCATTGCCGACTCCACCATTAAATGGCTCAGGGATGAAGAGGAAATTCTGGAGGTCAAACGAAGGTAAATCAGATCACCACAAATAAGCTGTTGACGGAATGGCATTTGTGTGTTACTATCAAGGGATATTGACTTGTAATAAACAATTGCTGCTATAAAAGTAATTATGTTACAGTATAAGGATTAGGAAGGTTTATTTTACTTCGAAAGCACCCGGTGGCCTTCTGTCATTCTCATATTATGACTGCAGCTCATGTGACTGTTAACCAACCTGGAAACTGGCTAGACGCAAGAACTGTAACCTGACACAATATTTTTCCCATCTCCGGGAGTCATTAAAAGTCTATATATAAATGCACTTTTGCTCTGCCATATCAGCAGTCTATGGCCACATGTCATTGTGTTGCAGTGACACCTTGTGGTCAGCTTTGATCACTGACTCCCCTCATTGCTGCCTTGCCTTTTGTCTTCAAGCGCAGGGGATGAAACCCAGGTAGCCCTGGCTATTGTCCTGGCCTCAAGCCACGACTGCGGCGTGTACGGTTGCACTATAAACAATGAGTACGGCACAGACACCACCGACTTCCTTCTCAGCGTAGATAGTAAGAAGAGTCAAGTTAAATTCTTCAGTCTCTATATTTTGCTTTGATGAGTTCCTTCAATCCTTTTGTTTCAGTTCTGTCTGATATACTTCTCAGAGAGGATTTGGAAGGTAACTATTAATTCAACGTACAGTACCATCTTCTATTCATTCCACCGTGTAAATATCTCATAATATTTCCTTTAGTTGGAGAAGAGATAGAGATGACGCCGCTGATGTTCACCAAAGGTCTCGCCAACTCCGGCAACTGGGGTGATAAGTACTTTGGCCGCATCATGACCGAGATGGCGAACATTGGCGACGGTTGCGGCCATAAAGCCAGCAGAGTAAAGGTCATCTACGGCCTCAATCCCGTCTTTGAGTCAGGAAACACGTGTATCATTAAGGTTCAAAACCCCATCGCCTACGGGACCAAGCAGGAGTGCAACCTTACGGACAGAAACATGGAGATTACAAAACAAGTGAGAAAGAGAGGATGTTTCAATGTTGAACTGAAATTAAACTCTTTTTATTTAAATTTCTTCTACCAGGAATGCAAAATCCAGAACATGATCCGAGAATATTGTAAGATCTTTGCAGCTGAAGCGAGAGCGATTGAAAATTTTGGCTCTTCCCTCGAGTATGTCACACAACTGGTGCTCTCTCCTACTAAAAATATTGCTATCGTCTCAAATATGTTTTGTCTGCTGTACCTACAGAGTGATTCCTCGGTACCTGATGTACCGCCCCGCGAACTCAGTGCCGTACTGCACGGTGGAGGCTGACCTCAAGGGGGTGTTCCTCAGGTACTGCATGACGGATCCCAAAGGCCGACCGATTGCGCAGACCGTCTCTGAGATGGAGCAGAAATGTTGCAGCTTGCAGCACTGGATTCATCAGTGGACACATGGCAACTTACTGATCACTCGCATGGAAGGTATAAGTGTACAACCACACACACACGTTTGAAAAGTGACCATGATATCGTGAATAATCTTGGCTGGAACCTCTATGTGTGGAGTTTGCATGCCATCCCTGTACTCTTGTCCAAAAACACGCTTATTAGGTTAATTGGAGATAACAAGTATGTCATATGTAACGGACGACTACTCCAGTGTGTACAGCGCCTCCAACATAACCTAGGGTAGGCTCCATCCCACAGTGACCCTGAACAGGATAATTGCCAGGAAAAAAAATGTAAGGATACTTTTTTTTTTCGAAAATACATTAATGTGCGTTTGTGTCAGGAAGGACAAAAAAACTAAAGTCCTGATCTGATATTGATATCAGCAAAAAAAAAAAAAAGTATCGGATAATTTGGGGTAGCATCTAAAATCTCAGCAGCGCGTTTACTTGTGCAAAGCTCGACAACTAAATGTCCTCCAATAAACACACAAGCTTGGTCCGGTTTTGTATTTTAGTGAAGTAAACCTGGTAGGATATAGGCTACTAGGAGCTAGCAGCTACACAACAGCTAAGCACACAAGCTACACATAGAATAGGTGTCCTTCAATAAACAATGTTGTAGTCTATAACAGGACATTTGTCAATACTGTATACATACGCATTAAATAAATATAGTTCCATATTACTTATAGATAATAAGTCTCCAATTTGGAAGCGTATTAGAAAGTATCCTGTAAGAAAAGTGTCGGCATTGTTTAACAGTAGTTATTGTATCAATTTGAGCTTAATGTAATACATCATTTTTGCCACTAGGTGTCGCCAAAAACAAAAAAACAAAAAAACAAAAAACAATTATCCTCCACATAGTTGGATAGATAGATAGATAGATAATAGAGGTGGCCATTGATGCAGTTTTACATTTATTTTTGTTTGTGCAAAAAATGTGTGTAAAACTGGACCCTAGGTGCCCGATAGTAAAGGAGCTGGTCGGATCTCTCGGTGAGGTGGCTCGCTGGAGTTAGAACTGTCTGCATTACTTTATTTACAATAAATAAATCGATTATAGATTATTGACGTTTACTAATCGATTCTATAATCCTCAATGTCCGAACTGCGATGCATCTAAAAATCGATTAATTCCCCGAGACAGACAGACAGAATATAGATAGATAGATAGATGGACTTTTGTTCATCCCACAATGGGGAAATTATATGGTTGTGGTGCAGGTTTTTATATACAGTAACAAAAATAAAACGTAATGAAAAATAAAAAAATACTAATGTTAGTACCACATATCGGTATCAGCCAATACTTAAGGATCCAAGATGGTAACAGGTGTGAAAATGTTGTATCTCAGCCAAACAACTGCCTCTGCTTCACCGTTATATTAAAACTAGCATCATTAAGGTTACGCTGTAGTGTGGTGACCCTAGGAAGCAGAGATGGTGGTATGGTGCAGATAAAAAAAATCTAACAAGTTAAGGCTAACAAACCTGGATGTTGCCATGAAGGGTTGTAAAAACGCCTCAGGATGAAAAAACTACAAAGATGGTAGTAGATGCTCCACAAAGCAACAAACTTTTAATATACCATGACAACTCCACTTCCAAATAAACTCAAACTCAACTCAACTCAATGATGGTTACAGTTGAAAACACAAACAATGAACCAGCACTGTCCAAGTAACCATGTTGAGAAAAGGAATCCTTGTAGTTTGAAAGAACAAACAGCTGCTTCAAGCATCTCCTTCAGCCAGGAGTAAAGTGACTTAAAAACAGCACAAAACAGGAAACAGGTGTACAAAATAAGAGCGCAGAATATCAAATAAGGAGAGACTAAAGCAGGGTTGTCAAACTCATTGAGGAGAAAAATCTACTCCCAAGTGGGCCGGACTGGTAAAATCACGGCACGATAACTTAAAAATAAAGACAACTTCAGATTGTTTTCTTTGTTTAAAAATACAACAAGCACATTCTGAAATTGTACAAATCATCATGTTGTTTTTGTTTTTGTTTTTACAATTACCTGTTGCGGTTAATAGTATATATACTTTACTTGTTGTTATTTATATTTTCGGAATAAATGATGTGATAATGTTCATCAGTCAATTTATTGGTGTTAATTTTCAATCTATCAAGATAAAAAAAAAATATCAAAATCAAATTACAGTATGTTATTTATGTAGTTTGATCATTTTCCTCGACTGGTGCAATAACATCATGTGGTTTATTTTGTACATACACTACCGTTCAAAAGTTTGGGGTCACCCAAACAATTTTGTGGAATAGCCTTCATTTCTAAGAACAAGAATAGACTGTCGAGTTTCAGATGAAAGTTCTCTTTTTCTGGCCATTTTGAGCGTTTAATTGACCCCACAAATGTGATGCTCCAGAAACTCAACCTGCTCAAAGGAAGGTCAGTTTTGTAGCTTCTGTAACGAGCTAAACTGTTTTCAGATGTGTGAACATGATTGCACAAGGGTTTTCTAATAATCAATTAGCCTTCTGAGCCAATGAGCAAACACATTGTACCATTAGAACACTGGAGTGATAGTTGCTGGAAATGGGCCTCTATACACCTATGTAGATATTGCACCAAAAACCAGACATTTGCAGCTAGAATAGTCATTTACCACATTAGCAATGTATAGAGTGTATTTCTTTAAAGTTAAGACTAGTTTAAAGTTATCTTCATTGAAAAGTACAGTGCTTTTCCTTCAAAAATAAGGACATTTCAATGTGACCCCAAACTTTTGAACGGTAGTGTATGTAGCATCATCAACAAAGATACAAATAATTGCTATTGCGACATCCAGGGGACACATTTAGATCAGCTGTTTCTTTCATTCAAAAATTTCAGATTAATTTTTATACTTAACAAACTCACACGGCGGGCCGGATAAAACCCGTTTGCGGGCCTGATCCGGCCCTCGGGCTGTACGTTTGACACCCCTGAACTAAAGGAACACAACACTAAAGAGTCCAAACTGTCACTGTGTGTGGCTCTGTTGTTTACTAACCTTTTCTTTCCAGTGGGTCAATATGTCACTGGTGGACGTGAATGAAAAAAAGGATAGAGGGATACATTTAGTGCCACTTGGTGATTTGCCTGTGTAAATCTTTAAACCCCTGCTGGGAATATGTACAGGAAAGTTGTTTTTTTTATACTTGTCTACTTAGTGAAACCTGTAACTATAATAATCCTGTGTTTTCTGCAGGTGTTGAAAATCAGATTACAAATGTTCGAGTCGTAACCAAGACTAAAGGGTAGGTTGCACTATGATTTCTATCAGCTGATATTTAGACACAGACAAACTTTATTGATCCACAAGGGAAATTGTTAAATTTGCAATAGTTCAATATCTAACACTACTTAGGTTGCTTCTATTAAAAACGCCCCCACCTTCATGTTCCAGATACCAGGGCCTGACAGACAGCAGCTCCCCGGATGTCTTCGAGCATTTCCTGACTGTCCACCAGTGCAACTACTACTGTGGACTTCTCGGCTTGCGCCCACTCAAGACCGCGGACAGCCTGCAGCAGTCCGCCAAGACCAAGAGCTCCAGGAGTCCCTTGCTGAACCGCAAGTTGACTCCCGGCTCCGGCAGCCCGCAGCTGCAGCGTAAAGGACTCAGCCCCCAGACGGCCCGAAAGGCTAACTCCAGCCCGAAGGTGCCGAGGAAGATGGAAGGGAGCGACTCAAACGACAAAGTCAAAATTGTCGAAACCACTGATGTGCTTGAAATGAGGTAGGAAAGTGTTTTAGACCGTTCTCTCTAGTTACAAGCCAGAATGAACTAAGAAGTGAGTTTCTTGTCACGACTGTGAATAACTAGACATCTGTCTACCTGCCAGACAGTTGACTAGATGATAGAACATTTACAGGTTTTGAACTCTGGGTCCTATTAAAAGTGACCATACGCTACTGAATCCTCGCAAACACGTGCTTCAGAGTCTTATCAGCTCTATGAGTGGACTCTCGCAGCTCGATTTGTTCCAACAGCAATGACTGACTTACTTTAAAAACAACAAGTCACATGTTTGTGTTTTGTTTTAAAATTGCACATTTTGAAATGTCCACGTTACACTCAGCATGTTTATCTTTAATGCAAAATCTGTGGCAACAACAACAACAACAAAAAAGAACACTGCAAATCTGAGCTCAATTACCATCAAATTTGGACCTGCACAACTTTATGAAGCTAATACTGCTATGTTTTAGATCAGGGGTGTCAAACTAATTTTAGCTCAAGGGCCGCATTGAGGAAAATCTGCGCACACGCGGCCTGGACTATTAAAATCATGGCATTAAAACAAAAAAATTAAGTGAACTTCAGATTGTTTTCTTTGTCTTACTTTGGCCAAAAATAGAACAAACACATTTGGAAAATATTACAATAAAAATATAGAAAAAAATATCAGCAGCGGTAAAGTTTAGATCCATGAAGGGAAGAAGAAAGTGAATGAATGTTTATATTATTTATTGGTGGCGGTATGGCGTAGTGGGCAGAACGGCCGTGCCAGAAACCTGAGGGTTGCAGGTTTGCTCCCCGCCTCTTGACATCCAAATCACTGCCGTTGTGTCCTTGGGCAGTACACTTCACCCTTGCCCCCGGTGCCGCTCACACTGGTGAATGAATGATGAATGAATGATAGGTGGTGGTCGGAGGGGCCGTAGGCGCAAACTGGCAGCCTCGCTTCCGTCAGTCTACACCAGGGCAGCTGGGGCTACAAATGTAGCTTACCACCACCAGGTGTGAATGAATGATGGGTTGCCACTTCTCTGTGAGCGCTTTGAGTATTTAATAATAGAAAAGTGCGATATAAAATCGAATCCATTATTATTTATTATTATTATAACTGAATACATTTACATATGCATAAAAATGTGTATTCTTTTGTATTGTTTTTTTAATTAATTTAGTAACGTTTATTACAACCTTTTTCCAAAACACAATATACAGTGTGAGATATAACAGGATAATGCATACCTTTATCATTTGTTTAAAAAAAAAAAAAGTTGGACCCCAAAAATTTACTGTGGGACCCCATTTGTATGACTTGATGGGGTCCCATTTTGAAAATTCCTAGCGCCAACACTGATGCAGTATTGGTGCGTGCAAAACAGCAGCAGGCGACTCTGGCCTGCAGGTCGGTTCTAATACTAATCAAATATCATCCCGGGCGCCATAGATAATTCATTTGCGGGCCGGATCTGGCCCACGGGCCTTGACTTTGACACCCCTGTTTTAGATTATCGGAGAGGGTATGTTAGCTTTGCACTGCATCAAACTGAGAGCTGTTTTTGATATTTTCTTACCTCATTTAGATGCACAATATTACAACAAAACACTGCAATTTATAATAGCACAGTTTAATTCTGCAGTTGTGCTTGCTTTAACCACCTATCACAGTCCTTCCAAGCCAAAGTAAGGTGCTTACAGATCAATTATGCTATGATGCAGCTGGTTGATATGTTGGCAGCTAAAAAAGCTGCTGAGTGAGTTCCAACGCTGTTATCTGGACCTGACCCATGGACGGACTGGGCAAAGTAACATTAAAAACAGCCGACTCAGAATTGTTCCCAAGGATTTCGACTGACTATGCTAAGCACCTCAGGTACGTCAGCAGTAGCAGTAAGCGCAATACTACTTCCACTTGAACATTTCTTATCTCTGGCACCAGTTTGCACGTGTTTTGCAAAGACGGGAAGGGTTTTGTTTTCGAATCCCACTCAGAGCAGTCATCAGGAATGTGTGGAATAGATTGGGGGTTAATAATCAATAGGAATCCTCAAATGAGCCACTGGAGTTGCTTGGAAAACAATCCTCACCCCCATGCAATAAATATGAAACGCAATTTACAAAACGGGTTTGGTAAAAAAAAAAAGCTGTTCAAAAGGACTAAAAAATATGCAAGCAAGTGAGGGACAAAGATGTGCCTTTTTAATGTTTGGTCTGTTACACCATGTCAAACTAATGTATTTTCTATTTTTAATAAAAATGTCAAACCTTGTTTTTGAGTAGGATTCGTTCAGGTCGTTTGTTTGTTTATTTTTTTTCACAAGGTACAACTATACATTTCATCATCTTTAAACAAAGTGAAATGACCAAACATTCATTTATATGTACATTCATCAAAAGTTCCCTGAGGTATTTCATCTTGGAGTCCTTTTTAAACACAGCCTTAAAGAAATTCAACTTCTTATTCAATTTACAATATAATACATGGCAGATACACATTTACCTTAACTAGAGCAATATGATACACCAAAATATAAATCAAAACGTTAAAAAACATATTTGTTTGATTTGTTGTTATAAAGTTGTAATATTTAAAACAAGCTACTCATATTACAGTGGGTTTGGATTAGTTTTCGCCTCATCCCTCACTTAAAGCGTGTGTGAAGAATGCGTGAAAAATGGCGTTTCCTCAATGTGAAGACTTGATAAGTCCAAAAGATGATACAGTATTATCCAGAGCCATGTACAGAGAGGGTGTGGTCAACACGGGTTGAAAGTAGGTGGCAAACATGGCGCCCTGTACTCACGTGAGGGGCTTTTGACCACTCATTTAGGAGATCCTCTGGCCATACCCTCTCTAATTGGTCAAAAGTCCCTCACATGACTACAGGGCGCCATGTTTGCTACCAACTTTGAAACCGAGTTGGCCATACTCTCTCTATACACGTGGTTCTGGTATTACCTACTCACAGGTGCTACCTGGTGGTTGTTTGAGCACACTGCAGATAGTCCCGGATAAATTTATCGACCCCCAATCTTTAATGCTTCAGTCACACGCAGGATTCTCACAGGAATCAGGTAAAAAGTCCTCCAGACCTACTGTAGTTCTCCAGTAAAAAGGTCTTTCAGCAGCCTAATCTACATTAATACATGTGACATACATGTATGGTAAGTGCAACTGAACTATAGGGAAAAGGTGAGAGAGCGTTTACTTCCTCTACATACAAAGTGCGTCTTGAGAAAGGCCACAGCACTGACAGCACTTGGACAAAAACACGGTGGCGTTTACGACCATGCTCCACGAGCCTTTGAATGAGATCGTCCCGTTGTTGATGGTGCTGAAAAGAGAAACCACGCGAGAGGTCAGAACAACATCAGTCATCCAGTGTGTTTCCTCAAACAAAACAAAAACATAACTTCCATGAGACCCCCCCTCAGCACTTCCACAAAATAACCTTTTTGACCTCGGGCCCCAACATTTCCACTACAGAGGGATCCGCAGCCCACTCAAATATTAACACTGAATTAGTAATCTTACTCTTAATTTTAATTATATTCAATAATTATACCTAACCTACTTGCAGTTTACAACTTTGTCAAATGATATAAAAGCAGGTGTTATTAAAGTTAAAGTCTCAACGATAGTCACACACACACTAGGTGTGGTGAACTTACCCTCTGCATTTGACCCATCTCCATGTTCACCTCTTGTGAGGTGAGGGGAGCAGTGAGCAGCAGCGGTGGTCGCGCTCGGGAATCATTTGGTAATTTAACCCCCAATTCCAACCTTTGATGCTGAGTGCCAAGCAGGGAGGTAATAGGTCCCATTTTTATAGTCTTTGGTATGACTCGGCCGGGGTTTGAACTCACGGCCGTCCAGCCTCAGGGCGGACACTCTAACCACAAGGCCACTGAGCAGGTTCATAAAGATTACTATCAAGGCTTAAGTAAAATATGTTGGAGGGTTGTACGATACATCGGTAGTAATAAAGTACCGTGGTACTAAGAATGGAAAACGGTACTATACTGCCATTGAAAAATACTGTTTTTGTTTTTTTTCATCCGCATGTGACTTATAGAGCGCAGGAGCATGTTGAGTGTGTCAGTGTGCAAACGCTCACAGAGCGCACAAGCAGAAACAGCAATTGGGAAGAAAAATGGCAAATAAAGGCAATTCTACTGAAAGCACAATATGAAAGTATTTGGGTTTCAAAACTATCGATAAAGATGGATGCTTCCAACACAAAAGTGCCACGCTGCAAGCGCTGCTTTAAAACAGGCCTCGCCAAAGGTGGCATGATTAAAGTATCGTCACCTTTGCTTCAAACTTAGCTAAATGATGAAATAGCAAGCAGTCAAATGGACAGGAGATATAGCTAACTAGTTCCTCTTTAGTGCACATGTAGATACATAGACGCGCACACAGCTGCTTTGCTTGATGCTAAATATTAGCGGAGTTAAAACTGCCCAATTAGCGTCAACTAATGCAAGTGAAATGACAACATTTTGTAACAAATTGCTACAATTTGTGTTATATCTTTAACAATGTGTGTTTTACCTACTACATATCTTATCGGTGTAGTTTCAGCCATAGTATTGTTATTAGTAGAGGTGGGGGGGGAATAATCGATTTTTAGATTAATCGCAATTCGGACATGGACGATTATAAAATCGATTAATAAACGTCAAAAATCGATAATCAATTTATTCATTGTAAATAAAGTAATGCAGACTGTTTCTAAAATGTGTCTGACTGCAGCGAGTCACCTCACTGAGAGATCCAACCAGCTCCTTTATTTTAGGGCACTTATGTTCCAGTTTAACTGTTTCCTATTAAAAATGCACTGTTTTCAAATGTTGCAAGTGATAAACGCTTATTTAATAAAACGAAAAGAAATGTAAAACTGCATCAATATACCAAAATTAAAGATGCATCAATAATCGATTTTTAAACGAATCGTAGCTCCTGAATGGTAATCGTAATCAAATCGTGAGGTGCCCAAAGATTCATCCACCTCTAGTTCTTAGTATTTATCATGTTGTATTAAATGTGTGCAGAACTGGAACATAAGTGCCCTAAAATAAAGGAGCTGGTTGTATCTCTCAGTGAGGTGACTCGCTGCAGTCAGACACATATATACACACACACACACACAAACACACACACACACACACACACACACACACACACACACACACACACACACACACACACACACACACACACACACACACACACACACACACTAATCAGAGTGTGCGGTTTACTATCGTGGCCACTTATTGGCTCAGCCTTTAGGCAGCATTACTATTTTGTATTGGATTAAAATGGTATCAAGGTGACTAAAGGCTGCTATTTCATGTCTAGTGTGCTTATTTAGAAGGTAATTCAAAAAAATGATGCTGTAGCTATGAAAATATTTAAATTAGAATTTATTATTCCTACGTCACGTATCAATCGCGGTCATATTCGGAACCAATTAACAGCAATAAACGAGAGACAACTACATGCTGCCTGAAGCTGAGCCAATCAGTGGTCACAATACTGAACTATGAACTCTAATTGGTTTGGTCTCCTATAGTGGTCATAACTAGTGTAGTGTTGATATTTTTAGTTTACTTATCAATTGTTATGCTTGAAAATGCTTAATTTTTGACCCAAAAATTGTATCATATGGTTGAAAAAAAGTTTAAATATGTGCTGTGGTGAAGCTGCTATCTAAAGCGTGATGTGGCGAGGGACGACTGTATTATATTGTTTACGTACACTAAAAAAAAAAAGCTTATTACTGTAAATGGAAAAACGGTTCCACAGTTTGTATGTTGTTGTTTTTTTATTGTAATTTTTACAATGTACAATTTGATGGATAACTTGCTTTGAAATCATACGTCAAGCAGATTTTTAAGTATTTATTTTTATTTCAACAAAACATTTTTGGGGAATGTTTGTTAATGTAATAGTTGTTATTAAAATATTATAGAGATATATTATAAGATATATATATATATATATATATATATATATATATATATATATATATATATATATATATATATATATATATATATATATATATATATATATATATATATATATATATATATATATATATATATATATATACATATATATATTTATATAAATATATATGTATACGTATATTTGTGTATATATGTACAGTATATATATGTATATACAGTATGTATATGTATATATATAAGGTATACATATGTATGTACTGTATATGTATTTATATTATATATTTTATATATTTGTAAATTGTTCTTTGAGTGCAACAAGAAAAGCCTAACGCCTTTATTTTCATTTGAATCTTCTAAAATTGTTCTTTTATTGCCATGTTTAACGTATTGTTTGATGTTTTTTGTTCAAATTAAGCCAAAAACAAATTTCTTTTGTGTTCCTCTTTGTTTTGAAAAGTATCGAAAAGTACCGAAATACATTTTGGTACAGGTAATACCAGTAATATATAGTAATCAAGTATACTGCAAAAAAGGCACTCATAAAAACTGTGAAAAATAAATGTGCATACAATTATGTAGTGCTAAAATAAATAAATTCTAAATAAATAAATAATAATAATATATATGAATCTTAAATAAACTTTTAATGAAATGAAGTGTAAATGAAAATACACCTTCTCCACTTTAGTTATAATTTTTGCACTTAAGAAACTTCTCTATGACTTCAGCTCCAGAGTTCTTCTGTTTGTTTGAGATTGTCATTACTGCCACAAGTGGAGGACATGTGTATTACAACTGAATACTCAGCGGCCCATATGGACCTCAGCTAAAAAACAGATATTGTTGGCAGACCTCTAGTGGCCGCTATGTTTAAGAAAAACAGGCGTGGTAAATTTACCATAGCAACCTTTCTACTATCTTTGTGGTATCAGTACGACTTATATTTCCGCTGTGGGTAAAATAGCTGGAGGGACTTTTTTTATGTACTGTGAATTATTTTTCGGCTTTTCTATTGATTTCAATTGTGCAATTATCATGAATAACTGGCGGAAGGAGGGATCAAGCTAATTTTATGCAATGGGAGATACAATAAGGCCTAAAATCTATATTGCAATACAAACTTTGGCATATACTTTAAGTGATAAAAGAACCATTTTAAAATGGTTTATAAAGGCTCCTAACTTGGCTGCTGACGTAAGCGGTAACATTTCTGCTTGTATTATTTTCTCAAAACTTTCTAATTTACTGTTAATAGCTGTTTACTTTCTGTTGAAACTGTTTAGATATACTAAACTTGTATTCTTCTGTTTTGGATGATACTACAAATGTGGGTATCAAACTAATACCAGATAAACAAGGGCAGTATTGGTCATACCAATGCTGATACCGATACGTAACATTTTCAACATCGATGAATGATGTAATTTTATATTTTAATCTTTGTTGAATCATTTTTTAATCATTGCCTAACAATATCAAACACTATGATTTTAATTATTTGACTTTTGCCTTTACAGTCCTCCTGTGTACATTCCCTGAGTTTGTAAACAATAAACAAAATAAAATAATTGTGATGATAAAAAATATAAATTTAATCACTGTAGTATTGACCATATACTGTGCTGATACTATACTCCATCATTACTGTCGATTTGTATCGATCCGACCACCCCTGTTTACTTTCAAGAGCTGAAGCATAGCGGTTAGCATGACTTCTTGTATCTTTCTACTGTGTGTAGCATTTTTAGCAAATCCTTGTCCTCTAGTTCTCCAGTGATTACAATACTCGTAAGAAACTTATTTAATTTACTGCTTGACACTCTGGAGGGACATTATCACCGCGCCCGCTAGCAAGGACCCTACATTGCACTGAGTCTAGAATGTGTCAGAATGTGGGCCAAATTTATATAATTTATATTGTATATTGTTTATATACTGTATACCTAATATGAAACATCATGAACAATCATGCTGCAGGGCAGTACATACACATAACACACGAAAGAAAATAGCAGTGCGGGTTAAGGTACACAAAAAAAAAAATTTGGCTTTTATCTTTACTCTCAAATGAAACAAATCACTCCTTATAGCAAAATGCACGTCAGCATGGTTGGGATTACTGTAACGCCGTTACTTTCGGCGGTAAATAGTAATCTAACGCGTTATTTTTTATATTCTGTAACTCAGTTACCGTTACTTTATGATGCGTTACTGCTTTATTTTACGTTATTTTTTATGTAGTATCGGCTAGAAACTGACAAGATCTGAGTGTGTTTTATTGGAGCGCTGCAGAAGAGGCGACGAAGAAGAGGCGCGCTCTGTGTGTGTATGTGTGTGTGTGTGGGAGTGGGCGTGTCTGTGTTTACATCATGGCGAAGCCGAAGCCGAGTTTCTTAACATGGAGATATTCTCACTACTTTTCTTTTGTCGACCACAAAGAAAAGAACATTTTAGTTAAATGTAAGTTGTGTCTTGGATCAAAGATCCTATCCTAGCAATTCAAATCTGCTGAAACAGCTACAAAAGCAACATGCTTCGACGAAGCTAGTAAAGAGAGACACACTTCACGCCCTAAGCAACAGCCACTGGATTTTAACGAGGCACTGCTAGCCAGGACAACATTGATAGAGCCATTACAGGTATGTGCTAGAAGACATGCAGGCTATTTTTACAGTGGAGTCACCCGCTTTCAGGCAGCTAATTAGCATGATACCGGGAGTCAAATGGCACCTGGACAGTGAGTACATAAAAATGGAAAGCGAGCTAAAGAAAACAATCCAAACTCTGCCTCTGCTCATCATTCAGCACTGAAGGTACACACACTCTGTCGATTCTCTTATATACTGTTGCTCTTTCATTCTAGACTTCTAGAGTGTTTGATTATCACATCACTCTAAATGTATAGACTATAAAGTTCACAAACATAAAGAGGGATGCTAGTGGGCCAAGCCAATCTTTCCTTATCTCTAAACTAACACTGGGGAAATGTGTAAAGTGTTCGGGGCTTCAGACATAATTTTATTTCAGAATTCCTTGAGAGAAAAAAACGCCTGGTTAGGCTTTGTGTATGTAGTGTGTGCCTTCCTTGGTTTACAGCTATGTTGTTATTATGCTGTTTGTTACTTATGTATGTTATGTTGCAGCTATTTAAAATAGTTTTGTCAATTTGTTCTGGCCTGAAACAAATTGGCCCTTTGAAACATATCTTTGTCTTTGTGTGTTGTATGTAGACCACATTGCTTAGCAGAGTTCAGTGATGCAAATGCATGTCAAGTTGATCAACAGATTTTATTATTCTCCAGTGCAATAACAGTACTGAAATGAAGGCTAAAAGGGCATTAAAGGGGGCCTTAAAAAATTAAAATTAAAAAAAAAAAAAAAAAAAATTCAGTAACTAATCCAACACTGAGCATGGTCTCACAGCCGTGCCGCAAGTGCAAATGGGTAAATATAATAGTTTGGGCCATTTGGTTCAGATCCTCTATTTCACGTCACAAAAAGGGGTGTAAAAAAAAAAAAGTTTATTTGTGAAGTTTTTTAACCGATTCAAAAACATAAAAAATATATATACAGTATATATATATATATACTGTATATGTATATATATATTTTTTAATCTGTCGTATCCAGCCACTCAGGTAGATCATATAGTAAGTGTTGGATACTTATTTTGTTGCTTTATTTATATTTGACTTTATTAAATGTTTGGGTAGCATTGTATTAAACGAAACCAAGTTGCTCTTAAATAAAACATACATTTGTCAGAGGAATGTAGTTAATCATAGCACTGGCACCCAATGTTTTAGAAAAATATTGATTTTGAATCGAGTATTGATTCTGAATCGTATCATTACCCCCACACAAAGATGCACAGCCCTAGCGAGAAAACTCAAGCAGGAAACAGTTACTGTGGTTCCATCTCCAAATGCCAGGTGTAATGACGTAAGAAATCTTTATTTTAGGAAGTACCGTATTATAAGGCGCACTGCCGATGAATGGTCTATTTTCTATCTTGTTTCATATATTAGGCGCACCGGATTATAGGAGTTATATTATTATTTATTTTTTTCTAAATTGAAAACACTTCCTTGTGGTCTACATACAGTAACATGTAATGGTGGTTCTTTGGTCAAAATGTTGCATAGATGATGTTTTACAGATCATCTTCAAACCGCTTTCTGACAGTCGCTTCCGGATGCGCCGTTTTGTGGGCGGTCTTATTTACGTGGCTCACCTTCGGCAGCGTCTTCTCCCCGTCATTTTTGTTGTAGCGGTGTAGCGTGCACGGACGGGAGTGGAAGAAGTGTCAAAAGATGGAGCTAAATATTTTAATGACATTCAGACTTTACTTAAACCAATAACGGAGCAGCATCTCTTCATCCGGAAACAACCACACCGGAAATGTGTCCGACCGTAACTCTAACTAAAGTTCCTTGGGTGAATCATGTAAACTCACTACAAATATAAATAAGAACTTTACACTACTTTGTATTAGAAATGGCAACAGCGAAGGATGAATGTCACATAACAAGAAGATAGAGGAAAATAAGAAGCGTATCAACTACGGCGCGGACGTGCGCAGTTTTTCAGGATTTATGCAGATCCCAAATACAGATCAGCGGGTACTAGAAGTTAAGAAAAGTTGCTTTGGCATGATATTGCAAAACAAAACGCCAAATAATATGTCTTACCTTATACACACACCATAATAATACTCGTATGTTTAATACGCCGACAATTCTTCAAACGGTGTGGCTTCATAGCTTACCAAAGTCGTACTAAAACATTTTGATAGATTTTTGAGCGCCGTGTGTAATGTTCTATATTTTCAATGGAACATTTAAAATGTTGGTGTTGTTTTCTTGAGACCCATCATAGTGCAGCCCACACTTATCTCTTATGTTTGACTGCCATCTACTGGTCACACTTATCGTTAACAAATAAAAAAGCTTAGAGGTGGGTGAGCTCAACCAAACGTATTCTTTACATTAGGCGCACTGGGTTATAAGGCGCACTGTCGAGTTTTGAGGAACAAAAAGGATTTTAAGTGCGCCTTATAGTCCGGAAAATACGGTACTTGAAGTAAACGCCTACCTGGCGAAGAGGTCATTGCAGCAGGTTTGCAAGTTAGCTTCTGTGCCATTAAAGGCCGACTCACGGAAGATATTCACACAGTCCAGTGGAGGGACAAAGAGAATCCCTGAGGAGAAACAAACAAAGTAAGAAGATAGAAGCCACCCTGCCAGAAACAAACAACAAGCGCCTACCTGCAATGCAAGCATTGACAAGCGACACACATGTGGCCGTGATCATTGAACGCAGCACCAAAGTTGAGACATCACTTCTTCTAGATGGGCATATAGAGGCTTTGTAAGAGAAAATGCTCCGTGTCAAACATCGTTCGAACGACAAATATAGCGTAATGTGTGCTACTTACACAGGCCGCCAATCATGATGCCAAGGGAGCTGAAGTTAGCAAAGCCACACAGAGCGTAAGTGGTGATTATTTCTGATCGCACCTGTAACAGTAAGAACAGTGTTTTCATTCAACAGTATACATCAAACCATTATTTTGATTAAATATGTGGTAATTTGTGCACCACTAAAAAACCAACATATCCTTTAAAGGCCTACTGAAAGCCACTACTACCGACCACGCAGTCTGATAGTTTATATATCAATGATGAAATCTTAACATTGCAACACATGCCAATACGGCCGGGTTAACTTATAAAGTGCAATTTTAAACTCCCCGCTAATCTTCCGGCTGAAAACGTCTAGGTATGATGACGTTTGCGTGTGACGTCAAGCGGAAGTATTGGGACACATTGTATCCCAATACAAACAGCTCTGTTTTCATCGCAAAATTCCACAGTATTCTGGACATCTGTGTTGGTGAATCTTTTGCAATTTGTTTAATAAACAATGGAGACTGCAAAGAAGAAAGCTGTAGGTGGGATCGGTGTATAAGCGGCTGGCTGCAACAACACAACCAGGAGGACTTTGAGTTGGATAGCAGACACGCTACCGTGAGTACAGCTTTTGCTTCCAAACATTTTATCGCTTGCCCGTACGTGCGTGGCGCTACGTGCATGTCACGTACGTAACTTTGGGGAAATACATGTTTCTTGCCGACTCTGATGGCGGCCGGGGTGTCGTCGAAAGCTACAACGTGCGCCGCTGTCCTCACCTTGACTTCCTCCGTCTACGGGCCGCCGACCGCATCGATGATCGGGTGAAGCCCTTCGTCGTGCCGTCGATCGCTGGAACGCAGGTGAGCACGGGTCGTGATGAGCAGATGAGAGCTGGCGTAGGTGGAGAGCTAATGTTTTTAGCATAGCTCTGTGGAGGTCCCGTAGCTAAGTTAGCTTCAATGGCGTCATTAGCAACAGCATTGCTAGGCTTCGCCAGGCGGTACAGCGTTAACCGTGTGGTTACAGGTCCTGAGTTTGGTAGTATTGTTGATCTTCTGTCTATCCTTCCAGTCAGGGGCTTATTTCGTCTGTTTCTATATGCAGTTAAGCACGATGCTATCACGTTAGCTCCATAGCTAAAGTGCTTCGCCGATGTATTGTCGTGGAGATAAAAGTCACTGTGAATGTCCATTTCGCGTTCTCGACTCTCATTTTCAAGAGGATATAGTATCCGAGGTGGTTTAAAATACAAATCCGTGATCCACAATAGAAAAAGGAGTGAGTGTGGAATCCAATGAGCCCTTCCTTGTACCTAAGTTACGGTCAAAGTGAAAAAAGATATGTCCTGCACTGCACTCTAATCCTTCACTCTCACGTTCCTCATCCACAAATCTTTCATCCTGGCTCAAATTAATGGGGTAATCGTCGCTTTCTCGGTCCGAATAGCTCTCGCTGCTGGTGTAAACAATGTGCAAATGTGAGTAGCCCTTCAACCTGTGACATCACGCTACTTCCGGTACAGGCAAGGCTTTTTTATCAGCGACCAAAACTTTATCGTCGATGTTCTCTACTAAATCCTTTCAGGAAAAATATGGCAATATCGCGAAATGATCAAGTATGACACAGAATGGATCTGCTATCCCCGTTTAAATAAGAACATTTCCTTTCAGTAGGCCTTTAAAAGTTGAAGAATTTGGTATTGCATATAATAATATTACATATACTAGTCAAAGATCCTCTATATAACAGGAGTGTTGTTATTAAATACACAAGTCAAAGATCCTCTATATCAGTGTTTTTCAATCACTGTGCCGCGGCACACTAGTGTGCCGTGAGATACAGTCTGGTGTGTCGTGGGAGATTATCTAATTTCACCTATTTGGGTTAAAAATATTTTCTGCAAACCAGTAATTATAGTCTGCAAATTATGTGTTGTTGTGGAGTCTCGGTGCTGTCTAGAGCTCGGCAGAGTAACCGTGTAATACTCTTCCATATCATTAGGTGGCAGCCGGTAGCTAATTGCTTTGTAGATGTCGGAAACAGCGGGAGGCAGTGTGTAGGTAAAAATATGTCTAATGCTTACACCAAAAATAAACAAAAGGTGAGTGCCCCTAAGAAAAGGCATTGAAGCTTAAGGAAGACGAAGCAGAACGAAACTAAAACTGAACTAGCTACAAAGTAAACAAAAACAGAATGCTGGACGACAGCAAAGACTTACTGTGGAGCAAAGACGGCGTCCACAATGTACATCCGAACATGACATGATAATCAACAATGTCCCCACAAAGAAGGATAAAAACACCAGAAATATTCTTGATTGCTAAAACAAAGTAGATGCGGGAAATATTGCTCCAAGGAAAACATGAAACTGCTACAGGAAAATACCAAAAAAAGAGAAAAAGCCACCAAAATAGGAGCGCAAGACAAGAACTAAAACACTACACACAGGAAAACAGCAAAAAACACAAAATAAGTCACGGCGTGATGTGACAGGTCGTGACAGTACACCTACTTTGAGACAAGAGCTATATTGATGCATGGTTGGTTATGGCTTAAAGTAATATCCAACAATTGTGACAACAACTTATTACTGTCAACTGAGTTTCGTTTTTTTAATGATTTCTGCCGGTGGTGTGCCTCCGCATTTTTTAAACGCAAAAAATTAGCCTTGGCTTAAAAAAGGTTGAAAAACACTGCTCTATATAACAGTAGTGTCGTGTTACTAAATACACGAGTCAAAGATCCTCTATATAGCAGGATTGTTGTTTTTAAATACACAAGTCAAAGATCCTCTATATAACAGGAGTCTTGTTATTAAATACACTAGTCAAAGATATTCTATATATCAGTAGTGTTGTGTTATTAAATACACTAGTCAAATAACCTCCATATAACAGGAGTCTTGTTATTAAATACACTAGTCAAAGATCCTCTATATAACACTAGTGTTGTTAATAGATACACTAGTCAAAGATCCTCTATATAACAGGAGTGTTGAGTTATTAAATACACTAGTCAAATATTATCTATATAAATGGAAAATGTGTTATTAAATACACTAGTCAAAGATCCTCTATATAAAAGGAGTGTTGAGTTATTAAATACACTAGTCAAATAGTATCTATGTAAATGGAAAGTGTATTATTAAATACACTAGTCAAAGATCCTCTATATAACAGGATTAGTGTTTTTAAATACAGGAGTCAACGATCCTCTATATAACAGGAGTCTTGTTATTAAATACACTAGTCAAAGATATTCTATATAACAGGAGTGTTGTGTTATTAAATACACTTGTCGAAGATCCTCTATATAACAGGAGTGTTGTGTTATTAAATACACTAGTCAAATAACCTCCATATAACAGGAGTCTGGGTATTAAATACACTAGTCAAATATCCTCTATATAACAGGAGTGTTGTGTTATTAAATACACGAGTCAAAGATCCTCCATATAACAGAAGTCTTGTTATTAAATACACTAGTCAAAGATATTCTATATAACAGGAGTGTTGTGTTATTAAATACACGAGTCGAAGATCCTCTGTAAAACAGGAGTGTTGTGTTATTAAATACACTAGTCAAATAACCTCTATATAACAGGAGTCTTGGTATTAAATACACTGGTCAAATATCCTCTATATAACAGGAGTGTTGTTAATAAATACACTAGTCAAAGATCCTCTATATAACAGGAGTGTTGTGTTATTAAATACACTAATCAAATATCCTCTATATAACAGGAGTGTTGTGTTATTAAACACACTAGTCAAAGATCCTCTATACAACAGGAGTGTTGTGTTATTAAATACACTAGTCAAAGATCCTCTATATAACAGGATTGTTGTGTTATTAAATACACTAGTCAAAGATCCTTCATATAACAGGTGTCTTGTTATTAAATACGCTAGTCAAAGATCCTCTATATAACAGGAGTGTTTGGCCCGTCGTGTAATTTCATTTGGCCCTTGAGGCAATATCAAATTAACATTAGAGCTGGCCCGCCGGTATTATACAGCGGCGGTGCCGCTGTAACACCGCATTCACCACTAATACTCATACTTGCCAACCCTCCCGATTTTCAGTGCCCCTCTCGAAAGTCTCCCGGGGCAACCATTCTCCCGAATTTCTCCCGATTTCCACCCGGACAACAATATTGGGGGCGTGCCTTAAAGGCACTGCCTTTAGCGTCCTCTACAGCCTGTCGTCACGTCTCCTTTTCCTCCATACAAACAGCGTGCCGGCCCCTGTCACATGATATATGCAGCTTCTACACACACATAAGTGAATGCAATGCATTCTTGATCAATAGCCATACAGGTCACACTGAGAAGGCCGCATAAACATTTTTAACACTGTTACAAATATGCGCCACACTGTGAAACCACACCAAACAAGAATGACAAACACATTTCGGGAGAACATCCGCACCGTAACACAACATAAACACAACAGAACAAATACCCAGAACCCCTTGCAGCACTAACTCTTCCGGGACGCTGCAATATACACCCCCCGCTACCACCAAACCCCGCCCCCCCAACCCCGCTCACCTGAGCCCCGACATTAATGAACTAGCATCCCAGAAAAGATGCCAGGTATCTGGCTCGGGCACATCAGATTAGATCAGTGTGTTGCAAACTGAGCAGTAAAAAGGCCTGAATGGTTGATTTATTCATTGTTATTTTATTTTTAAATTTATTAGCCTGTGGAAAAAGTTAATGTTGATATTTACCTCAGAAGGCTGCAGATAGAAAAGAGGCATTCAATTTTTTATTTACATTTAATTTAACATACCATTGATGTTTTTTCGTTTGTTTTTTGAAAGTTTATTTTGCACTATTAAGTTATATAAGCGTTGCTTGTTCCATATTCAGTGTTAAAGCAAATCAGAGTAGCAAACTGAGCAATAATTAACGTTTTATTCATGCACTTTCTCTTGCTACTTCAAGGCTTGAATGTTTGATTCATTCATTATTGTTATTTTATTTTCAAATTTATTATTAGCCTGTGATATTTACCTCAGAAGGCTGCAAATAGAAAAGAGGCATTCAATTTGTATTTAAATTTTATTTGATATGCCATTGATATTTTTGAATTATTATTATTATTTGAAACTCGATTTTGCATGTCACTCTAAAGTTATATAAGCCTTGCTTGTTCAATATTCAATGCAAAACTTGTTTGGGTCCCTATTAAATGGTTACTTTGTTCAACCTTGGCCTGCGGCTTTGTTCAGTTTTAAATTGTGGCCCGCTCTGTATTTGAGTTTGACACCCCTGTTTTAGATGAAAGGTTATACTCACTGAAACCCATTGTCTCTGCCCGTCAATAACTGCATCCAGCCCCTTGAGTCTGTTGCTCTTCAACGTGGATAACTTCTCGTAGGCCACAAACTCATTGAGGAAAAGCTTGGTGCCGATCAGCTCGGCTATGGTGAAGCTCTCCTCGTACGGGACTCCCATCATGAAGGCCACGGGCATGAAGATGTATGAGCAGAATAACTGCAAGGTAAAAAGTGGCGATCAGGAAGTGTTCGGATGACAATGTCACTATAAAGGTACCTGAAAGGTGACATCAGGATAGCCCACCATCTCTCCCAGCCATCTCAGAGCCTGGTTAATGAAGCCCAGGATGGCGAGAAAGGCAATGAGGTTTGCTGCGATGTTGGCAACCAGGCTTATGGATGCTGAAGCTCCACTGCTGGCCGCCTCAAGGATGTTCTGCTCATCTCTGCAGAGTGTGGACGGGGAGAAATATCAGCCGAATGAGGACAACAATGAAGAAATATCTTCCATAAAAAAGGTATACACACCCACAAGATACTTCAATATTCTTCTCTGACTTGAAGGGGCTCTCTTCTGTCTCTGGGTAAGACAGCTTGGATATGGCCAACGCACATGGAGCAGCCATAACTGAGGCTGATATCAAGGAGGACGCATCGATCTGCAACATACAGTACAGTAGGATATCATATATATATATATATATATACTGTATGTATATATATATATATATATTTGATTTGATTTGATTTGATTTTTATTAAGGATCCCCATTAGCTGGTTGCCTCAACAACCCACTAGTCTTCCTGGGGTCCACAATTCAATACAATTACAAGTAAAAGCATATAATTATAACTACACAATACAGAAAAAAATAAAAGCATCAATAAAAAAACAGGCAAACAATTTACAGTCACAGAATAATAATTACCATATAAATATAACTACACAATATAAAACCAAACAAATCATCAATGAGCAAACTAATTTAAAAACTCAGATAAAATATTACTCTCTTTTTAAAAACCTGTTTACTTTCAATGCTGGTGAGAATTCGAGGCAGGTTATTCCAGAGCGATAAAGATCTATAAATAAAAGATTTCCGCAAAGCATTCTTCCTGGGACGAGGGAGTACAAAATGCCCCTCACTGGATGCCCTGGTATTGTGATTATGTATAGTGCTACTGTGAACTATTTGGGCCATGAGAAAAGCAGGAGTTTTACTACCGGTTACTGATTTGAACAATATAAGAGTATTAGCCAACAACCTGTTCTGCACTGTTAGCCAGGAAAGAGAAGCATGCATTTGGTTCACATTGGTTCTTAGTGAACAACCAAGAACCAGCCTTGCTGCCCTATTCTGGACAATCTGGAGCTTACTGATCTCACCACTTGCAGCAGACGCCCAGACTGTAGAACAATAGTCAATATGACACAAGACTAAACTCTTAACAATTTGACAAAGAAGAGGTGGATCAGCAAAACCAGCACATTTCCTGGAAATACCAACAGCCCTTCCCATCTTTGTAACTATATCACTGATATGTTTTGACCAGGATAGAGTGCAGTCCAGCATCACTCCAAGGAGCTTGGCACTTCTGACCTGTTGAACTGTTGAAATACCTAGCCTCAAATCCAACTTTGGGTCACAAGATAACCCTTGCCTAGTCCCCAATATAATACTTTTTGTTTTTGAGGTGTTAAGGACAAGTCTGTTACATACTGTCCAGTCATGCACAGCTTTTAGTTCCTCACTCAATACTACATTAAGTACACTGCATGATGGTGCAGCATGATATAAGGTTGCATCATCAACATAAAGAACCAATCTTGCACGCCCGGTAGCCCAAGGTAAATCATTGGTGAATATAGAAAAAAGTAAAGGTCCTAGGCAACTTCCCTGTGGAACACCACAATCCAAACTTCTGCTATTAGACAAGCTGCCATTAAGATACACCTGTTGTGATCTTGAGGACAAATAACTCTGTATCCACATTAAACTTGAAGTATTAAAACCATAACATTTAAGTTTCTCAATTAAAAGAGAGTGGTCAATCACGTCAAATGCAGCACTAAAATCTAACAGCACAGCTCCAACCAACATAGAATTATCTATAGCATTGAGCCAATCGTCCGTCATTTGTATAAGAGCCGTGGACGTAGAGTGGCCCGTTCTATATGCATGTTGAGAATCAGTTGCTAGCCCATTTGATTGAAAGTAAGCTTGAATTTGTGCATACACACATTTCTCCAGTATTTTACATAACCCAGGTAGGATGCTTATTGGTCTAGAATTGCCCTCATTGAAAGCCAATTTGGTATCCTTATGTAGAAGAGTAACCTTAGCCACCTTCCATATCTTTGGACACAGGCCCACTTGTAAACATTTATTAAAAATATGACAAACAGGCACTGATATGATACCAGCAGTCATTTTCAGTAATTTACTATCCAGGTTGTCTACACCAGCTACTTTGTTGTCAGGAAGAGAGTGTAGTAACCTCTCAACCTCACTGACTTCAACCTGATGAAAATTGAATTCACAGTCCTTATTATCCATTATAATATTCCTAATGAGGTCAGCTGATTTATATATATATATATATATATATATATATATATATATATATATATATATATATATATATATATATATATATATATATATATATATATATATATATATATATATATATATATATATATATATATATATATATATATATATATACATATATACATATATATGTGTATATATTTTATAAATATAAAATACATACACATATATGTATATATGTATGTACATATATATACATATATAAGTGTGTATATATAATATAAATATAAAAATACATGTATATATACACATATATAAATATATGTATGTATATACATACATACATATGTCAGACTATATATATATATATATATATATATATATATATATATATATATATATATATATATATATATATATATATATATATATATATATATATATATATATATACACATATACGCAAACACACACGTACACACACACACACATATATATATGTATACATATAAATGTGTGTATGTATATTATATAAATATAACGTTTTTTTTTTACATATACACATGTAGATATATGTATATACAGTATATATATATATACATACATACATATACATACACACATACATATATCAGACTTTATATGTATATATATGTATATATATATATATATATATATATATATATATATATATACAGTATATATATATATATATATATATATATATATATATATATATACAGTATATATATATATATATATATATATATATATATATATATATATATATATATATATATATATATATATATATATATATATATATATATATATATATATATATATATATATACATTTATAACCTTCCCCCCCCCTTATAGGGGGGGGTGGGAGGGTTACCCACATATGCGGTCCTCTCCAAGGTTTGTCATAGTCATTCACATCGACGTCCCACTGGGGTGAGTTTTTCCTTGCCCTTATGTGGGCTCTGTACCGAGGATGTCGTTGTGGCTTGTGCAGCCCTTTGAGACACTTGTGATTTAGGGCTATATAAATAAACATTGATTGATTGATTGATTGATATACAGTATATATACTGTACACACACATATACACAAACACACACACACATATATATATATATATATATATATATATATATATATATATATATATATATATATATATATATATATATATATATATATATATATATATATATATATATATATATATATATATATATATATATATATATATATATACACACACACAGTACACACACATGCACACACGCATGTCAGACTATCTAAACAAAACATCCACATGTTAGCTTTATGGAATATAGGCAACAAAGCTGATAAATGGAATATCTAGTAATACATTTCATAATAATTAATTGATTATTATTGTTGCACTCTGCCAAAGCCAACAACAAACAAAAACGGCCACACTTCAGACACAGCCAATGTCCCATGCTAATGTTATGCCATTTTTATCTTCTAGCTATTTTGGCTGTGTCGAATGAATAGAAGTAAAATTTACCAGAGGATATTCATTTTAAATATTTCATAATTTTTCAAATTGACCTGAAATGACTACGCTACCCAAAAGCCGACATATTTCCCATTGAAAAGTATTGAAAAAGGCTTTTTTGATCATCCCACATTTATTTGAACATAACTAATAATATATTGTGAAAATTTGGACACAAGCCGTGTGATGTCACGGGCAGCTCTTGCATTGCATTTTGGGGTGTGTAGTATACCTAGTGTGTGTGTTTACAGTACACTATACAGAGTTTAAATGACTTAGAAATACTTCCAAATGAAGATGCACTTAAATTGCTCAGCAAGGCTAGAGTACAATGTTAGAGATCATCAAAAATGATCAAATGCATTGCTACTAACTAGAAATGGGTACCTTTCACAGTTTAATTGATACGGTACCTGGGAATTGGTAAACGCAACGGTACCAATTTTTGGTACTTTTATGCGTGTCCATGAGGTAAATAATGTTCATTTGTTTAAAGGCCTACTGAAATCCACTACTACCGACCACGCAGTCTGATAGTTTATACATCAATGATGAAATCTTAACATTGCAACACATGCCAATACAACCGGGTTAACTTATAAAGTGAAATTTTAAATTTCCCGCGAAACTTCCGGTTGAAAACGTCTATGTATGATGACGTTTGCGCGTGACGTCGATGGTTGAAACGGAAGTATTCGGACACATTGTATCCCAATTCAAACAGCTCTGTTTTCATCGCAAAATTCCACAGTATTCTGGACATCTGTGTTGGTGAATCTTTTGCAATTTGTTTAATGAACAATGGAGACTGCAAAGAAGAAAGCTGTAGGTGGGATCGGTGTATTAGCGGCTGGCTGCAGCAACACAACCAGGAGGAATTTGACTTGGATAGCAGACGCGCTATCCGACGCTAGCCGCCGACCGCATCGATGATCGGGTGAAGTCCTTCGTCGCGCCGTCGATCGCTGGAACGCAAGTGAGCACGGGTGTTGATGAGCAGATGAGGGCTGGCGTAGGTGGAGCGCTAATGTTTTTATCATAGCTCTGACGAGGTCCCGTAGCTATGTTAGCTTCAATGGCGTCGTTAGCAATAGCATTGCTAGGCTTCGACAGGCGGCACAGCATTAACCGTGTAGTTACAGGTTCAGTTTGGTTCGGTGTCTCCTGATAGTAGTATTGTTGATCTTCTGTCTATCCTTCCAGTCAGGGGCTTATTTCTTTTGTTTCTATCTGCATTTAAGCACGATGCTATCACGTTAGCTCCGTAGCTAAAGAGCTTCACCGATGTATTGTCGTGGAGATAAAAGTCACTGTGAATGTCCATTTCGCGTTCTCGACTCTCATTTTCAAGAGGATATAGTATCCGAGGTGGTTTAAAATACAAATCCGCGATCCACAATAGAAAAGGGAGAAAGTGTGGAATCCAATGAGCCCTTTTACCTAAGTTACGGTCAGAACGAAAAAAGATACGTCCTGCACTGCACTCTAGTCCTTCACTCTCACGTTCCTAATCCACAAATCTTTCATCCTCGCTCAAATTAATGGGGTAATCGTCGCTTTCTCGGTCCGAATCGCTCTCGCTGCTGGTGTAAACAATGGGGAAATGTGAGGAGCCCTTCAACCTGCGACGTCACGCTACTTTCGGTACAGGCAAGGCTTTTTTTATCAACGACCAAAAGTTGCGAAGTTTATCGTCGATGTTCTCTACTAAATCCTTTCAGCAAAAATATGGCAATATCGCGAAATTATCAAGTATGACACATAGAATGGATCTGCTATCCCTGTTTAAATTAAAAAAATTCATTTCAGTAGGCCTTTAATAATAAAATCTAGGAAAAGATATTGAACACTTTGCTGATAATGCTAACTGTTTTGTACAGTTGTTAGAGCTTGTTTTCTTACATTACCATTAGCAAGTATGCATTAATTTTACTTTGGCCAAGGTGTGTTGTCGTAGTCAGGAAGTAGTATTTGCCATTAAACTGAATGTGCTCGTCTTGTCTTTTGTTGTGTCCTACAAAGTGTTTATACTGTAAGTCTTGTATGTATTACACACCAGCTGTTTGATTGTAGCAAGCATCTTAGGCCATGTCTACACTAAGTCGTTTAACCCCTTAAACTAATTATTATTTAGCCTAAGCCCCGTTTCAGCCACACTAAACCATCGTTTAAGGTACCCCTCCTCGGACAAATTTTTACACGGGTAAGTCAGCCGTGTAATTCTTGAATCTCCGGCACATAGTTTTGTATGGACGTTTACAAAGTGAGTTCGGAGAGGAAGTGACGGCAGAAAGACCACACCCACACAGGAAGTGACGTCAGAAAGAACACGCCACAGCCAGCTTCATAATAAAGCTCGGAGCTAACCACTGAAAATATGAAGGTGAGTCATCCAGACATGCCCGTGTTTCTCCTTCTTCTACATGTACAGACACTTGTGGAAATCACACATGAATACCTTAAGAGAAAGCGATTGCAGCTATTTGGGATAAAACATTTCTCAGACGGCAAGATAACTTTCCAATGTCCGGCCGGGTCAGCTGTGATGCTACTTAGCGAAAAACTTTGTCCATTTGTCGAAGGAGAGACAACGAGAATGCGAGCTCCCGTGGATGTGATAAAAAAGGTAGCATGTGCTTTGTATTACCTGGCCGTCAAGGAAAACGGCGAATGCATTTGGACTGGCAAAACAGACTGTATCAGTTATTGTCGGCCATGTATGTCGCCGACTCGACGTCTAGGTCCAGAGTATATAAAGTCACCAAAACGAATGGACAATGAAGGTGAAGGCAAAAGTGTGAGGAGTGTCCTGACCAGATATCTAGATCCCGAGATTGATTTACACTACCGTTCAAAAGTTTGGGGTCACATTGAAATGTTCTTATTTTTGAAGGAAAAGCACTGTACTTTTCAATGAAGATAACTTTAAACTAGTCTTAACTTTAAAGAAATACACTCTATACATTGCTAATGTGGTAAATGACTATTCTAGCTGCAAATGTCTGGTTTTTGGTGCTATATCTATATAGGTGTATAGAGGCCCATTTCCAGCAACTATCACTCCAGTGTTCTAATGGTACAATGTGTTTGCTCATTGGCTCAGAAGGCTAATTGATGATTAGAAAACCCTTGTGCAATCATGTTCACACATCTGAAAACAGTTTAGCTCGTTACAGAAGCTACAAAACTGACCTTCCTTTGAGCAGGTTGAGTTTCTGGAGCATCACATTTGTGGGGTCAATTAAACGCTCAAAATGGCCAGAAAAAGAGAACTTTCATCTGAAACTCGACAGTCTATTCTTGTTCTTAGAAATGAAGGCTATTCCACAAAATTATTTGGGTGACCCCAAACTTTTGAACGGTAGTGTATGTTAAATGTTCTTTATCACATTGTTTACGTGTCTAATAAAGATTTGATTAATTTATGATGTCTCAGGTGTGATTCACTACAATAGGGCCCCACAGCACACTGGATTCCAGTTCATTGAAATACCACAACACTGGATATTGTTCAGATGAGTTACATTTAAGAACTTGGACACAAAGCATCACTGGAGGTGACTATGACGTCCGCATTTTCCGCGCATACGTACTAAATCGCGTTGCGCCGGCGGACAGAGGGGTGCGGGGGTCTTAAACAGTGGCATTGTTGTGTGTGGACACGGATAAGGTTAGGTGTGATTTACCCTGGATAACCTTATCCGGCTTAGTGTAAACGGGGCCTTAGTCATAGTTTCCATGACCAAATTTAGAGGTGTTGAAATTGCCATGGAAAGTGACTAATGCTAATCAGTAGCGTGTATATGGCATATCCAATGTAAATTAGCATTAACTAGCGCAGTTTGTGCCCTACCTACGAGCGCTTTCTGTCAAGCATCCTTGCTTTGTTGCCGTGGAAAATTAACATTTGCAACAAACCACATCGACTCATACCTCTCATTGATGTCCACGGCGATTGCTTTCCAGTTGTATTATTAATCATTTTTTTCGTATGACAACGGAATGACCACAAAAAACATATGGCTTGAAAAGTTTCAAATAAAAACATGCATTAACATGCATTTAACATGCATTCACCTTTCTATAACATTGCTACTGACTTATCTCTAATCTAATCCTATGAGCTCTACCCTTCCAGCTTTGTTCATAAAAACGGCGTGACAAGGGTTTCTCTTTACCCCAAATGAGATGAAAGCGCCCATGACGCTGCCGGCAATTGTGGCAAATCCTCCCGTCATGACAGCATGGATCTCAGACTTGGTCATGTTCTTTAAGTAGGGCCGAATGAGCAGGGGCGCTTCTGTCTGATGGACAAAAACAGGAATTGTAAAGACAATGTCTGGGGGGGAAATACATTTGCTGAGCTGAGTTTACCAGGCCGACAAATATATTGCCTGCTACGCTCAAGGTCTCTGTGGGAGAGGTTCCCATTGTTATCTGCATAACCCAGGAGATCTACGTGGGGAAAAACACGTGTCAAACATCACTGACAGCTGTAAAATTGTTGTAAATAACTACCTTTAGAATGAGCCATTGCATGATGCCCAGGAAGTAAAGCACCGACATCACGCTGCTGAAGAACACAACGATTGGCAGAGCCTGAGGAACACCTAATGAGTTAGTATCTAATATTACAGACCAACAATACACGTATTGGAGATTCAAGCCATCAAAATGCACTGCATCATCTACATGCTTACTCACCTGAAAGGCAAAGATGCCTTCGGTCAAATCTCCGAAAACAAACGAGGAGCCTTCTTTGGTGTAGTCCAGGAAGATCTGAAACATAACAAAACAAACATAGGTTTTATCATTATTTTACATCTCCACATTTTTGCATTTAGGGGAGATGATAATCAGCTCATATCCGATTTAGTTAAATTTGGAGTACCTGGAGAGAAAAAATCTGAATGATGGGGTTGAACTAGTTCATGTAAGGAATCACTTGACAATTGTATCTGAATTAATTTAAACAATTCAACGTGGAAATATAGGCAGGCCTCGAAATTCAGATAAAGAATTAAGCTTTAAATAATAATTGGACGATATAATTTTATAAATATATATATATACATATATATATATATATATATATATATATATATATATATATATATATATATATATATATATATATATACACATATATATACAGGTATATATAAATATATATATATATATATATATATATATATATATATACACAGTATATATATATATATACAGTATATATATATACATATATATATATATATACAGTATATATATATATATATATATATATATATATATATATATATATATATATATATATATATATATATATATATATATATATATATATATATATATATATATATCCCTTTTTTGTGAGGTTATTAGTTTTGGGTATTTCTTTTTTTATATCTTGAAAGTGACTATTTTTTTGTATTGTTACTTTTTTTCTTACACACATAAATCACCCCGCATTTTCTAATTTGTTTGCGCTATTGTCATACGTTCTCAATTTTTATTGTTATTATTTGTATTGTTATTATTATATTTTTCGAAATATGCTCAGATGAGTCAGTATTTAGTTTTTTGTATTATTGTTATTAGCACTATTGTTACTATTATTATTTTATTTATTTGTTCTTACCTGTTTGAAATCAGTCAGTATTTTTAGAGTTTTTGTATTTTTATTTTTGTTATTAGTATTATTATTACTATAATTGCATTTAGATTATTTTTTCTGTATTTCTATTTCTATTATTAACATTATCATTACTATATTTTTACTTGGTCAAATAGACTAAACTGAGCTCCAATACAATATATCATTATAATTGTATTTATGGTGTAATGTACCAGTCACGGGGCACAGCTTGAAGATAAAGACAGTGAGTGAAACTAAAAGATTATCAGAGCATCCAACGTTATTCCATTCTCACATAACCCACCATAAACAACATTATACAGCAGAGCCTTAAAGATAAGCAAGTGAAGAACATGATTCCCGAATAGACAAAGGCAGACACAAATTAAATAGCAAGAAAGTAAGCAAAAGAAGCAGAAAAAAGAAAAAAAATAGTATATATTAGGAACAAGGGGGAGGGGGCCAGTAGCACACACAGAGCAGCTATAAAAAGACAGGACATTATGATAGAATATAAAGATTATTGGTAATATATGTACATTTATATGTATGGATTTTTAAAAATACATGTATATATGTAGATAAATGTATATGTACATATTAATATATATACACATATATGTATATATATTGTTTATATTTTCTTTATTTTCATGACTATTTACGTTGTAGATTGTCACTGAAGGCATCAAAACTATGAATGAACACACGAGGAGTTATGTACTTAAAAATAAAAAAAAACGTTTAAATAACTGAAATTTTGTTTTACATTCTAGTTTCTTCAAAATAGCCACCCTTTGCTCATCGAGAGAATGCCAAGAGTGTGCAAAACAGTGACCAGCTGATAGATAGATAGATAGATAGATAGATAGATAGATAGATAGATAGATAGATAGATAGATAGATAGATAGATAGATAGATAGATAGATAGATAGATAGATAGATAGATAGATAGATAGATAGATAGATAGATATATACTGTATATATACATTTACACACGTATATATGTTATTGAATGCATATATTTTTTACACATATACATAACCGGCACCTCCAAATTCGAGTACATGATTCTTGCCCGGAAAAGGGTGGAGTGTCATCAACGGGTTGGGGAGGAAATCTTGCCCCAAGTGGAGGAGTTCAAGTACTGTACTTCGGGGTCTTGTTCACAAGTGTGGAAAGGGTGGATCTGCAGTTATGTGGACCCTGCATCGATCTGTCGTGGTAGCAAAGGAGCTAATTCGGAAAGCAAAGCTCTCGATTAACCGGTCGATATACGTTCCCATCCTCACCTCTGGTCATGAGCTTTGGCTCATGACCAAAAGGACAAGATCACGGGTACAAGCGGCCGAAATGAGTTTCCTCTGTCGGGTGGCAGGGCTCTCTCCTTCCCTTTAGATAGGCTGAGAAACTCTGTCATCCGGGAGGAGCTCAAAGTAAAGCTGCTGGTCCTCCACATCCAGAGGAGCCGGTTCGGGCATCTGGTCAGGATGCCCTGTGGACGCCTCCCTGGGGAGGTGTTTAGGGTGCGTCCGACCGGTAGGAGGCCACAGGGAAGACCCAGGACACGTTAGAGAATATGTCTCTTGGCTGGCATGGGAACGCCTCAGGATACCCCATGAAGAGCTGGATGAAGTAGCTGGGAAGAGTGAAGTCTGGGCTTCTCTGCTTAGGCTGCTGCCCCCGCGACCTGACCTCGGATAAGCGGAAGAAGATGGATGGATGGCGTATACAGTGGAACCTCGATTTACGAAACCCTCTGTGTGCGAACTTTTCGAATTACAAACTTTTAGATGGAGCCAAATATGCCTCCGTGTCAAACCATGTTTCATTTACATTTTGTGTCACACTTGCAAGAAAAAAAGTAAGGTGCAGCCTTTTTCGGGAGGCGGAGCCCTCCACGTCACTTGCTGCATGGGACGCTTGAGCGTGTGTGCCTTTTGTGTGTGTTTTCTACGCTTTTGGCAGGTTTTGTCCACTTTGCTAACTCAATACAGGTCCCAAAAAGACAGAAAGAAGAAGGGAATCGCCGTGGAGTTTAAAAAAAGCCTATTTGCGAGGAGTACATTCATTGTGCTCACAAGTTTGGGAGAATCATCGAAGCAGGCTTCGTACCGCAGCAAGTTTTAATTGTGATGAGACAGGACTTTTCTTGAAAAAAAAGGCCAAAGCAAAATTATTTTACAGTGGAGGTGAAGAGCTACCTCTCGTTCAGCAGCGTGTCTTTCAAAGCACAGGCACACACACATCCTCCAGGCTAATCTACAGTACAACATACTCATATATTGGGTAGAATGAGTGTAAAGGTGACTATTTTATGTTTATAGGGCTCTAATAATGTTCAAAAAGGTATTTAGAAGGTTTTGATTAGTATTTTTATGATCATAATATAATCATAATGGGGAACTTTAATATCCATATGAATACCCCATCGGACCCTCAGTGCGTGGCGCTCCAAACCATAATTGATAGCTGTGGTCTTACACAAATAATACATGAACCCACGCATCGCAACGGTAATACAATAGATCTAGTGCTTGTCAGGGGTGTCACCACCTCCAAAGTTATGATACTTCCATATACTAAAGTAATGTCCGATCATTACCTTATAAAATTTGACGTTTTGACTCATTGTCAACAAGCTAATAATAATAATAACTGCTATAGCGGCCGCAACATTAATGCTGCCACAACGATGACTCTTGCTGACCTACTGCCTTCGGTAATGGCACCATTCCCAAATTATGTCGGCTCTATTGATAACCTCACTAACAACTTTGACGATGCCTTGCGTGAAATTATTGATAGTATAGCACCGCTGAAGCAAAAAAGGGCTCCTAAAAGGCGCACCCCATGGTTTACAGAAGAAATTAGAGCTCATAAATTATCATGTAGAAAACTGGAACGCAAACGGCGCGCGACTAAACTTGAGGTCTTCCATCAAGCATGGAGTGATAGTTTAATAACTTATAAACGCATGCTTACCTTAGCTAAAGCTAAATACTACTCAAATCTCATCCGCCTCAACAAAAACGATCCTAAATTTCTGTTTAGCACAGTAGCATCGCTAACCCAACAAGGGACTCCTCCCAGTAGCTCCACCCACTCGGCAGATGATTTTATGAATTTCTTTAATAAGAAAATTGAAGTCATTAGAAAGGAGATTAAAGACAACGCATCCCAGCTACAACTGGGTTCTATTAACACAAATACGACTGTATATACGACGGACACTGCCCTCCAAAATAGTCTCTCTATTTTTGATGAAATAACATTAGAGGAATTATTACAGCGTGTAAGTGGGATAAAACAAACAACATGTTTACTTGACCCACTTCCTGGGAAACTTATCAAGGAACTGTTTGTATTATTAGGTCCATCAGTGTTAAATATTATAAACGTATCACTTTCCTCCGGCACTGTTCCCCTAGCATTCAAAAAAGCGGTTATTCATCCTCTGCTCAAAAGACCTAACCTCGATCCTGACCTCATGGTAAACTACCGACCGGTCTCCCACCTTCCGTTTATTTCCAAAATCCTCGAAAAAATTGTTGCACAGCAGCTAAATGAACACTTAGTGACTAACAATCTCTGTGAACCTTTTCAATCCGGTTTCAGGGCAAATCATTCTACGGAGACAGCCCTCGCAAAAATGACTAATGATCTATTGCTAACGATGGATTCTGATGCGTCATCTATGTTGCCGCTTTCGATACCGTCGATCATAATATTTTATTAGAGCGTATCAAAACACGTATTGGTATGTCAGACTTAGCCTTGTCTTGGTTTAACTCTTATCTTACTGACAGGATGCAGTGCGTCTCCCATAACAATGTGACCTCGGACTATGTCAAGGTAACGTGCGGAGTTCCCCAGGGTTCGGTTCTTGGCCCTGCACTCTTTAGTATTTACATGCTGCCGCTGGGTGACATCATACGCAAGTACGGTGTTAGCTTTCACTGTTATGCTGATGACACTCAACTCTACATGCCCCTAAAGCTGACCAACACACCGGATTGTAGTCAGCTGGAGGCGTGTCTTAATGAAATTAAACAATGGATGTCCGCTAACTTTTTGCAACTCAACGCTAAGAAAACGGAAATGCTGATTATCGGTCCTGCTAGACACCGACATCTATTTAATAATACCACCTTAACATTTGACAACCAAACAATTACACAAGGCGACTCGGTAAATAATGTGGGTATTATCTTCGACCCAACTCTCTCGTTTGAGTCACACATTAAGAATGTTACTAAAACGGCCTTCTTTCATCTCCGTAATATCGCTAAAATTCGTTCCATCTTGTCCACTAGCGACGCTGAGATCATTATTCATGCGTTCGTTACGTCTCGTCTCGATTACTGTAACGTATTATTTTCGGGTCTCCCTATGTCTAGCATTAAAAGATTACAGTTGGTACAAAATGCGGCTGCAAGACTTTTGACAAAAACAAGAAAGTTTGATCATATTACGCCTATGCTGGCTCACCTGCACTGGCTTCCTGTGCACTTAAGATGCGACTTTAAGGTTTTACTACTTACGTATAAAATGCTACGCGGTTTAGCTCCAGCCTATCTCACCGATTGTATTGTACCATATGTCCCGACAAGAAATCTGCGTTCAAAGAACTCCGGCTTATTAGTGATTCCCAGAGCCAAAAAAAAGTCTGCGGGCTATAGAGCGTTTTCTATTCGGGCTCCAGTACTCTGGAATGCCCTCCCGGTAACAGTTAGAGATGCTACCTCAGTAGAAGCATTTAAGTCCCATCTTAAAACTCATTTGTATAATCTAGCCTTTAAATAGACCCCCCTTTTTTAGACCAGTTGATCTGCTGTTTCTTTTCTTCTCTCCTCTTCTCCCCTGTCCCTTGCGAGGGGGAGTTGCACAGGTCCGGTGGCCATGGATGAAGTGCTGGCTGTCCAGAGTCGGGACCCCGGGTGGACCACTAGCCTGTGCATCGGTTGGGGACATCTCTGCGCTGCTGACCCGTCTCCGCTCGGGATGGTTTCCTGCTGGCCCCACTATGGACTGGACTCTTGCTGATGTGTTGGATCCACTGTGGACTGGACTTTCACAATATTATGTCAGACCCACTCGACATCCATTGCTTTCGGTCTCCCCTAGAGGGGGTGGGGGGGTATATGCGGGCCTCTCCAAGGTTTCTCATAGTCATTCACCGACGTCCCACTGGGGTGAGTTTTCCTTGCCCGTATGTGGGCTCTGTACCGAGGATGTCGTTGTGGCTTGTGCAGCCCTTTGAGACACTTGTGATTTAGGGCTATATAAATGAACATTGATTGATTGATTGATTGATCTAACTATGAACATATTCAATGTATTAATATATATATAAAGTATAATGACCTGCTCAGTGGTTAGAGTGTCCGCCCTGAGATCGGTAGGTCGTGAGTCATACCAAAGACTATACAAATGGGACCCATTACCTCCCTGCTTGGCACTCAGCATCAATTGGGGGTTGGAATTGGGGGTTAAATCACCAAAATGATTCCCGAGCGTGGCCACCGCTGCTGCTCACTGCTCCCCTCACCTCCCAAGGGGTGGAACAAGGGGATGGGTCAAATGAAGAGGGTAATTTCACCACACCTAGTGTGTGTGTGACTATCAGTGGTACTTTAACTTTTATTAGTTTTAATCCTACTTTTTGGAAATGTGTTTATCGCTGTCATATGTGTCCGGTACCAATTAACCGTGAGGGACGACTGTATTGAGAAGTACGGTTGTTGTTTTCATTTGTAACCTAGAAAAAAGAAATAGACCAAAAACATATGTCCACTGCAGGGAAACTGCCTCCGTTTGGACACCCCTACTTAAAATCCTTTTATAAAGATTGAAGCACCTGCACTTGTCGTCCGAGCCACTGGAAAGCGATGAGTCCAGGTTGTGTCCTGATGACGAAAAGTCCAATGCAGAACTGCATGCCCAGACCCCAAAACACTGGCCTCCATGTCACCTGGAAGTCAACAGACAACATCAACACACTTCGACCTCTCAGGTGTCACACTATCTGGCGGACGGCCTCCATAAAACGTTGTCGTGCTTCTTTGTTTGTCTTAACTTTCTTGTTGCCTCTTTTTGCACTGCTCTCCAAATCTAAACTTTGGAACTATTTAACTGGCCTCAACGAAATTAACAAGATCTTGGGTTTGGGGGAACCTGCTTGTCGTGACGGAGCAGTTGATGCTGGACACATGACGGACTCTTAAGAAGAAGGAGTGCCGCGTGCCTGGCGACCCTTCGTGAAGATATCCACCTATTCGGAATTATGACAACAGGACATCTGCTGATTGGAGTAAGCGTTGCTCTGGTTTGTCGACAAATTGGAAGTTGCTGGCAGTCTTCAAAGTAGCCCAAAGCTGCCACAAATGATTGGAGGATGCGGGAAGAACTGTGGACACTCTTGTGATTTTGGATCACATCGGACTGTCTGCCCTGCAGTTTTTGAGGACCAGTCATAGACAATTTAGAGTGAAAAGCACATTTTATTTTCACTCGCATACAAAACATTCTAACTTGGATTGTTTCCCTGGCGTCGAGACTCTCCCGAAGGACAGTGCAGCGAAGACACAACAAACTCCCTTCTTGTCTCTCATGGACACACACCTGTTGTTGTTGACTTTGGACTAGCGACTGCACAAACATCAAGGCGGCGAAACAGAGACACACTACGGGCTTACACACACACATGCAACCACAAAAATATACGCCACACATACACACCCCACCCCCCCAACCCAACACCCTTGACGCAAATCCCATAGGGGTGATGAATGGATGGTCAAGCGCCTGAGAGCTGCGGCCTACCTTCATGACCTCGCACTCCCTTCCCTCTGTTGCTAGATATCTCAAGATGTACGTTGTAATATGTATATGTGCTTTGCTATGGAGGTTTTTCCCCACTCCAGACTGGGCCCCCTTAGGAGCCCAGTCTAGATTGTATTTTTTTACTCAGCCTTCCCCGGCGTTTTACCTTTTTCCGATCTTTTACGGGGAGCCTTGTGGCAGCCCATCAGCGTTCCTGTTCTGTAAGCCTGTATACTGTTTGTTTCGTCTAATCTTGAAAGGGTTTGTGCTGAAAACAAAGTTTTGTTGTACTTGTGCAATGACAATAAAGACCTATCTATCTATCTATCTATCTATCTATCTGTTTTTGCAAGGAAGCAACTCTGGAAGGAAAAAATAAAACCCTATTGGGTGACACAAGTCCGAACCATATCCAAAGTCTCGGGAAGAAGCACACGAGCGATAAGTGTGGTGATGACTCAGGTAACTATCCTGTTGGTACCAGAACTCACCGCTGTCCTGTGTGCTGAGCAGGTGAACACGAGCAGGATGAACATGCACATGCCACCAAAGGAGATAAGCTGTTCAAGGCGTTTTATGGTGTCTAGCGTCAACCACAGTATGAGCAGAATCGCCACAATGACGATGAAGACCCTGCAAGACACACACCAATGGACGTCATTTGGGGGAGGGACAGGGGGAACATGTCCCCTGCACTTTTTTAAGAGGTAGTTTTTGTCCTCTGCACTTTGTATCGTTCAAAAATTATTGAACTATTGAATGGAGACAAGTCAAACACTTGTGCCAGGCGGAAAACCGCCACTTAGACTGAAGCTTGTGCCTTTAGACCGCTCACAAGCTCACTGCTTGGCTTTCTGGTTGTGCCTTCTTGCCAACATGACACTGATTGACAGCAAGCGGCAGCTGACAAATCAGAGGTCAGATGCGAGAAAGGACAGAGTCACGATCATTCACAGGAGATATTTGTGATAGAAATTCAAAAACAAGTGTTGTTGTTAAAACTGGTGAGTGAGATTATAAACTTTTTCCAAAACTGCTTTTGTAATATTACAGGTATAGTTTACAGAACATGATATCGAACCAGGAAGAGAGCAGGTGGACTCGCTATCAGGAGTTGTTTTTTTTACCTCTACACTCGCCGGCCCCGACATGTGAGACACTCGTGACTAGTGTGACGCAAAAAAAGCCTGTAAAATGTAAATTAATAAATGTCAGAGTGCTTTACATGAAATGTAATCACTAGAGTACGTGATTGTGACCTACAGGTGGACAGCAGAAAAAAGTGAGTTTGATCCCTGTTTAAGTTGTTTTTTTTAAGCAGCAAATAGCTTAAGATTGTTTACTTAATAGTTTGTTTTTTCTTTTTAATTTTCCTCTGAAAATAAATGAATAACTTATAATGTATTCTTAATAATCCAAAACATACATCGAGTGCAAGGGTCCCCAAACATTCTGACTCAGGGGCCAAACTGGTTTAAAACAAATTTGGACCGGGTCGGGCTATCTATACCAGTGACGTGCAGTCAGGGGAGGCAGGTGAGGCGGGGCCTCACGTGCCATCATTGAAAGAAAAAAAATATAAAAAGAAAAAAAATTAATTAAATTGTTGTTATATGTATCCAGTGATTATACTATAAAGTTATTTTCCATTTAACTTCAACAGTTTTAGATTATTTTTATTCAAAATGGCTGAATTTTCACATTTGCCGTTGAAATACTGAGAAGAGACTTGCTGTGATCAGCAGCCTGTTGAGGCACGTCACTCAGTTGAGCCTCACCATGGATTGCGGACTCGGCTAACTGCTGGCCTGCTGTGCAGTGAGACCGTATTGCTTTATGAACTATATTATACATTTCCATAGTTTAGTTAGCTGAGGTATATATTGTACAGTGTATTTTGTCAACAACTGTATGTGTGTAACGTATTTCTTGTGCTGAGCAATTATAAAACGGCTGCGAAGACGCACTGGCTGAGGCTCGCAGTAATCCCGCCTCCTGGTGGTAGAGAATGCACCCCCGCCGTAGAATGCACCCCTTGGCGGGAGTGTTATATCAACTAAAGTCCACACTTAAACTTTCCACGTGCAAGATTTAATCTATTTAAAAAAAGTTATTTAATAAGAAGCCAAAAAGTGCAAAAACAATAATGTTCGTGTTGGAGGAGTTGTGAAGGACTGCTTGGCCACAACATTAGGTACACCTGCAGACTGCAGCACGGATTTCATATTTCATTCATTCACAACTCCTCCAACAGGAACATTATTGTTTTTGCACTTTTTGGCTTCTTATTAAATAACTTTTTTAAATAGATTCAATCTTGCACGTGGAAAGTTTAAGTGTGGGCTTTAGTTGATACAACACTCCCGTCAGGGGGTGCATTCTACGGCGGGGGTGCATTATCCAGCACAACAGCGCATGGACTTCATTTATAAGTAAAGGTAAGACCATAATAAAGTTATTTTTTATTTAATGTGCTTTTTGTGTGCTACAGTTTGTATGTGTAAAGTTAAAGTTAAGTTAAAGTACCAATGATTGTCACACACACACTAGGTGTAATGAAATTTGTCCTCTGCATTTGACCCATCCCCTTGATCACCCCGTGGGAGGTGAGGGGAGCAGTGGGCAACAGTGGCGCCGCGCCCGGGAATAATTTTTGGTGATTTACCCCACAATTCCAACCCTAGATGCTGAGTGCCAAGCAGGGAAGAATGCTGGTATGAGCTTTTAAACATAACCCATTAACTGCTGCCAATCAAATGGTGAATAAGATACTCTTTAGGGTTCATATGTTTGTAAATCTGACTGTGATGAAGTCAGTGCCTCACCAGCCATGAACCTCACCGCACGTCACTGATCTACACACACACACACACACACACACACACACACACACACACACACACACACACACACACACACACACACACACACACACATGTATGTATGTACATATACACATATATATATATATACATATATACATATATATATATATATATATATATATATATATATATATATATATATATATATATATATATATATATATATATATATACAGTATATTGGGGCGGTGTGGCGTAGTGGGTAGAGCAACCGTGCCAGAAACCTGAGGGTTGCAGGTTCGCTCCCCGCCTCTTACCATCTGAAAAATCGCTGCCGTTGTGTCCTTGGGCAGGACACTTCACCCTTTGCCCCCGGTGCCGCTCACACCGGTGAAATGAATGATGAATGATAGGTGGCGGTCGGAGGGGCCGCAGGCGCAAATTGCAGCCACGCTTCCGTCAGTCTACCCCAGGGCAGCTGTGGCTACGAAAGTAGCTTACCACCACCAGGTGTGAATGAATGATGGGTTCAGAAAAACATGTAAAGCGACTTTGGGTACTTAGAAAAGCGCTATATAAATCCCAGGTATTATTATTATTATTATATATATATATATATATATATATATATATATATATATATATATATATATATATATATATTATACATATGATATGAACCTGTTCCCAATTAGCCTGTTCACCTGTGGGATGTTCCAAATAAATGTTTGATGAGCATTTCTCAACTTTCTCAGTCTTTTTTGCCACTGGTGCCAGCTTTTTTGAAACATGTTGCAGGCATCAACTTCCAAATGAGGTAATATTTGCAAAAAATAACATTGTTTTCCAGTTTGAATGTTAGGTATCTTGTCTTTGCAGTCCATTCAATTCAATATAAGTTGAAAAGGATTTGCAAATCATTGTATTATGTTTTTATTTACCATTTACACAACATGCCAACTTCACTGGTTTTGTGTGTGTGTATATATATATATATATATATATATATATATATATATATATATATATATATATATATATATATATATATATATATATATATATATATTTATATATAAATATATATATGTGTGTATATACAGTATATGTATATATATATATAAATATATAAATGTGTGTGTGTGTGTGTGTGTGTGTGTGTGTGTGTGTGTGTGTGTGTGTGTGTGTGTGTGTGTGTGTGTGTGTGTGTGTGTGTGTGTGTGTGTGTGTGTGTGTGTGTGGATAGCCCGGCCCGGGCCAAATTACATATATATATATATATATATATATATATATATATATATATATATATATATATATATATATATATATATATATATATATATATATATATATATATATATATATATATATATATATATATATATATATGTGTATTAGGGGTGTAACAAAAACGATTTTCGAATGAATCGCGATTCTTATTTGTAACGATTCTTAATCGATTAAATTTTTAGTTTTTAAACCTGTCCTGTCTAGCCACTCAGGTAAATCATATTGTTGATGTACAAAACCCAAAACAAGTGAAGTTGGCATGTTGTGTAATTTGTAAATAAAAACAGAATACAATGATTTGCAAATATTTTTTAACATATATTCAATTGAATAGACTGCAAAGACAAGATACTTAATGTTCGTACTGAGAAACGTAAAAAAAATTTCAAAATAATCATTAACTTAGAATTTAATGACAGCAACACACTGCAAAAAAGTTAACTCTGGGGCATTTTTACCACTGTGTTACATGGCCTTTCCTTTGAACAACACTCAGTAAACGTTTGGGAACTGAGGAGAGTAATTTTTGAAGCTTTTCAGGTGGAATTCTTTCCCATTCTTGCTTGATGTACAGCTTAAGTTGTTCAACAGTCCGGGGTCTCCGTTTTTTAGGCTTCATATTGCACCACACATTTTCAATGGGAGACAGGTCTGGACTACAGGCAGGCCAGTCCAGTACCCGCACTCTTTTACTACGAAGCCATGCTGTTGTAACACGTGCAGAATGTGGCTTGGCATTTTCTTGCTGAAATAAGCAGGGGCATCCATGAAAAAGATGTTGCTTGGATTGCAACACATGTTGCTCCAAAACCTGTATGTACCTTTCAGCATTAATGGTGCCTTCACAGATGTGTAAGTTACCCATGCCTTGGGCACTAATACACCCCCATACCATCACAGATGCTGGCTTTTCAACTTTGCGCCTATCACAATCCGGATGGTTCTTTTCCTCTTTGATCCGGAGGACACAACGTCCACAGTCTCCAAAAACAATTTGAAATGTGGACTCGTCAGACCACAGAACACTTTTCCACCTTGTATCAGTCCATCTTAGATGAGCTTGGGCCCAGCAAAGCGTTTCTGGGTGTTGTTGATAAATGGCTTTGGCTTTGCATAGAATAGTTTTAACTTGCACTTACAGATGTAGCGACCGACTGTAGTTACTGACAGTGGTTTTCTGAAGTGTTCCTGAGCCCATGTGGTGATATCCTTTACACACTTATGTCGCTTTTTGATGCAGTACCGCCTGAGGGATCGTAGGTCACGGGCATTCAATGTTGGTTTTCAGCATTGCCGTTTATGTGCAGTGATTTCTCTAGATTCTCTGACCCTATTTGATTATATTACGGAACGTAGATGGTGAAATCCATAAATTCCTTGCAATAGCTCGTTGAGAAATGTTGTTCTTAAACTGTTGGACAATTTGCTCACGCATTTGTTCACAAAGTGGTGACCCTCGCCCCATCCTTGTTTGTGAATGACTGAGCATTTAATGGAAGCTGCTTTTATACCCAATCATGGCACCCACCTGTTCACCTGTGGGATGTTCCAAATAAGTGTTTGATGAGCATTCCTCAACTTTCTCAGTCTTTTTTGCCACTTGTGCCAGCTTTTTTTAAACATGTTGCAGGCATCAAATTCCAAATGAGCTAATATTTGCAAAAAACAACAAAGTTTTCCAGTTCAAATGTTAAGTATCTTGTCTTTGCAGTCTATCCAATTGAATATAAGTTGAAAAGGATTTGCAAATCATTGTATTCTGTTTTTATTTACCATTTACACAATGTGCCAACTTCACTGGTTTTGGGTTTTGTAGATGCCCATATTTGCTGTAAATATTTACTTTAGAAAAGAGACGTGTGGGACACTTGTCTTGTTGCCTTATTTGTATTTGACTTTATTAAATGTTTGGGTAAAGTTTTAATGAAACAAAACAGTTTTCTTTTAAGAGCTGTTCATCTTTTTTTTATGGCAGAATGTAGTTAGTCATAGAACTGGCACCCAATGTTATTAAAAAAGTATAGATTTTAAAGCGAGAATCATTTTGAATCTATAATTGGTTCTGAATCAAATCGTCACCCCCTAAAATCAAAACAAATTAAATTGTGTAGTGCCCATAAATTCACAGCCCTAATATATATATATATATATATATATATATATATATATATATACATATATATATATATATATATATATACATATATATATATATATATATATATATATATATATATATATATATATATATATATATATATATATATATATATATATATATATATATATATATATAGAGAGAGAGAGAGAGACGCTGCCAGCTCAATCCAAATGTCGTCCCTGCACATACCCTTTGTCAAATTCTTGCTTATTTAATGTAGCCATCAGTCAGCGTATCCACTCACCATTTAATCCACCTTAAATTAGATGTGAAGCATTCCAGCGCAGGTTGGAAACAACGACTGATACTCTCCCCCTTGTACTTTTTCACCAGGTCGTAGGACTTGGACGTAACTGCCAAGCAGGTGAGGACCACCAGCGCTGTGGCCCTCTGAAAATCCAAAACACAGGCGATGATGAAATATGCCACATACCCTGTTGGAGCAGAAAAAAAACACACTTACAGTAAATCCAAAATTGACTTTACTTTGAAATCTGACACTGTACCTGCTCCGAGTATGCCCAAGACTGCGTACTTGAAGGTTTCGGAGTGAGCTTTCAGGTAATCCTCGGTGGCGTTAATCGGCTTGGAAATTTGGCTGAAGAACACACAACAAATAAATCTTCCATTGTACATTTATGGAACACAAAGTGGTTTTCATTGAGAGCCACATTGCAGTTATAATGTAGCTGTCTTCAGAGGGAAGTTTCTAACAAAATATGCATATAAAATGTATACAAATTTGGCTCATGATATTATTACACAATTGACTATGCATTTATCGCTGTTACGGTAATTGGTTCCGGACATGACCGCGCTAAATGAATTCCCCCAAAGTAGGAATAATTATAATAAATCAAGTATTTTCATAGCTAGGGCATAATGTTTACGACCGTCTGAGTAGGGTTTTCAACCTTCTGAGCACCCTTTAGACATGAAACACCCTTTAGTCACCTTTGCACTTTCTAAAACCAATAAGGTCATCCTTTCCACAATGTTTTGGTCCTAAATTTTGTATTTTCAAGCATAAAAATGGCTGAATAAACTAAAAATATCAAAACAAGTGTAGTATTGCCTCTAGATGAGACCTAACTAATCAGAGTGTGCTGTTTACTATCGTGGCCACTTATTGGCTCAGCCTTTAGGCAGCATTACTATTTTGTATTGGATTAAAATGGTATCAAGGTGACTAAAGGCTGCTATTTCATGTCTAGTGTGCTTATTTGGAAGGTAATTCAAAAAAATGATGCTGTAGCTATAAAAATATTTGAATTATAATTTATTATTCCTACGTCACGTATTAATCACGGTCATATCCGGAACCAATTAACAGCAATAAACGAGAGACAACTACATGCTGCCTGAAGCTGAGCCAATCAGTGGTCACACTACTGAACTATGAACTCTAATTGGTTTGGTCTCCTATAGTGGTCATAACTAGTGTAGTGTTGATATTTTTAGTTTACTTATCAATTGTTATGCTTGAAAATGCTTAATTTTTGACCCAAAAATTGTATCATATGGTTGAATTTTTTTTTAAATATGTGCTGTAGTGAAGCTGCTATCTAAAGCGTGATGTGGCGAGGGACGACTGTATTATATTGTTTACGTACACTAAAAAAAAAAAAAGCTTATTACTGTGAATGGAAAAATGGTTCCATAGTTTGTATGTTGTTGTTTTTTTATTGTAATTTTTACAATGTACAATTTGATGGATAACTTGCTTTGAAATCATAAATCAAGCAGATTTTTAAGTATTTATTTTTATTTCAACAAAACATTTTTGGGGAATGTTTGTTAATGTAATAGTTGTTATTAAAATATTATAGAGATATATTATAAGATAGGCAAGATAAAGTAGCTTATTGCACATTATTTCCAGGCTTATAAAATGACCTAGTGGGCCAGATCTGCCCCCCACGCCTTGAATTGGACACCTGTGATGAAATACTTGGTTATACTCACATCGACACAACAATTGCAACCAAAACACAACATCAAACAGACCTTAAATATGAGCCCAGTCCTTTTCTAGACTGTTCCTCTTGCTTTTTGCTGCTGCCAGGATCTCCTATGCAGCCTTCCTATTGGAGAATATGTTTATTTGATTGTTTACTGCCCCAGCAGGCACAAGACATTGTTGATTAAACATACATGTCTTTAAAACTGACTTCGAAACAACATTGCAAAATAGTTGTCATTGTAAATTGAGACAACGTTGATGTCTTTTTGATTGATTGAGACTTGTATTAGTAGTTTACACAGCACAGTACATATTCCGTACAATTGACCACTAAATGGTAACACCCGAATAAGTTTTTCAACTTGTTTAAGTCGGTGTCCACGTTAATCAATTCATGGTAAACGTTGGATCCACGTTGTTGGTTGGAAAATGACCAAATTTCAATGCTCAGATCAACGTTACAACCTGACATTGAATAAACGTTGTCAAAAAGTATGTTGTTTCAACGTTATATTTGTGTTGTAGAATATTGGTTGGGAAATGCCCAAAAATTCAATGGTCAAATCAATGTCAGTACCCGACATTGATTAAATGTTGTCAAAAAGCATGTTTTTCCAACGTTAAGTTTGAGTTGCTCAACGTCAGGACCTAATTCAACAAGTTCTCAACGTTGTTTTGTGCCTGTTGGGTGCCTTCCAAAACAACACACAGCCGCACATACCTCTATTTCAAACGCCTGGTTGCACACTCCATTCCCGTTCTTAGGTTGAATTCTGTTGCTTTCCTCTGCACACAGAGGGAAAAAAACAAACAAAGTTGACTCCTGTGCAAACAAAATAGTCCTAATACAGACTTGTTTTACCGAGAGAGAGGGGAAAAAAAGGCTCAGCTAAATGGCTTACTCATTGTGTGTGCTCCTCAACTGTGCTGCCAAATGCTGCACTTGCACACATGCAGGGAAATATAGCCTGCCCCTCCATGCCCTCACCTTATCACTAATTGACAGACACATTACGTACTGATCCCGCCTGTGCAGGGGAAACACGGGACAAGGCGTGAGTGAGATCGTAAACCAGCATATTCCAAGGACCTTCCGGAATATGACTTTTCACATTGAATCAAAAACTTGATCAGGCTTCTTCGACTCCCCTCACAGAACGATACAATTCAACTCATTTTCAATAAATGTCATTGTGTAACTTGTTTATCAGATATCAACCAAAGTAAGCGCAGTGCAACCTGGATTTTTTTTGTTTTTTATTTCCCTCCACAATGATGATTCATCGTCGCTTTTAATGGCCGAACTTTGTCCATGTCCCTCACTGCAAATGTGATCTCGTCACACCCACAACAAGCACTTGTATAAGGAGCTGGTCCATGGTCCATGAAGGGATGTTTTTCTTACTGGTGAGGATGAGCACACAATTTGCAGCGCGGTGCAATGGAAACAAGTTAACATTTTGTAATAATAACGCATGTTTAATATGAAAAATGGTAGAATGATACATGAACTAAATACTGACAAAAAAACATCATTATTATCGCCAAATTCTTAAATGTTGATCAAGTTATTTGTTATATTAGATAACTAAATTAAATAGACAAACCGTTAAAAAAACCTACTATTTTGCATGTTTTGTGTTTCTTTTACTTCACTAATAGTGTTTTTGTCTTTGTATTTTATAAGTTTCAATGGCTAAGCCTTTTTTGTTTTAAATATTGGCTTGTATTGTAGCAATTTAAGATGTATTTTAAATGAAAAAATAAAATCTATTATTTTTTATTATTTCTGGCAGGGGTTGTGGCATCTGACTCTGTTTAGCAGTCCTTGAACGCGCCGTACAACACTTTGGTCTCGTGTTCCTCTGAGTATAAAACCCTCACTCTGTTCTACGAGAGCACAGGCTGTAGGTTCAATGTGCACAATTGAATATCTTAGTTGCTCTGAAAGCATTTTGTTTATATAAGTTTAGACTGGGGTACGCCGTTTTCTTAATGGAGAAAGACGTTAAAGTTTTCATCCTAGCATTTGAGCTAGAAGGCTAGCACCAGTCAGTTTGTGAGTTTATAAAGTGCAGTTATTAGTCAGGGTTTTTCGATCGTTTTAATTTAAAAAGGTAATACTAACAGTCGGAAGTTTTACCGCGGTTATCAATATCATTTATCGTTACAGCCCTATAATAAAGGAATCAATACAGCTTGTGCAATGAATATTAAGTTCTCAGAGTGCGGCCTGGGGGCCATTTTTCATTGACCTTCTGCATATTATGAAAAAAAGATGAGTTGATAGTTAATCATCCATCTGATGATTAATCCATTATCATTATATTGTTTTTCACCTAACCCATCTGCGACGCAGAATAACTCAAAATCTCTGGCAACACATTTTGGACACTTTGTCAAAGTACAGTCGTGTTGATGCTAAACAGCATTTTGGTCTTCTCCAGCTGGCCTCGGTCTGATTGGAAAATAGCTGAATTTGTGCACGGTTCCTTCATCTGATGTTTGTCCTCACTTGTATCTGCTGAAAAATTGTAAGAAGGACCATAAGTCCAATAAGTTGAAAAAAAACAACATTGAGACATACTTGAATAATTAAAATACTAAATATTAACAGGCAGATCACGCGCTGTGCGTAGGGCCCTACCACAGTTTTGCGCCAAAAATTGCATGTAAAATGTCAGTCACCGAATGACATTTTACTGCAAACATATGCTTAGCCCCGTCCTGCTCCATCAGTGAAAAACAAAAACACTAGTACATTAACTTATGACTTTAACTTTCTGTGACGAAGCTCTTACCTCAATACATTTGTCTGTCAAATCAATATGTTGCCCATTGAAATGACTAGAAATCAATTGAATTGGTGCTTGGTCCCCCAAAACGCCACCATTTTAACATGTAAAGGCCTACTGAAATTAGATTTTCTTATTTAAACGGGGATAGCAGATCCATTCTATGTGTCATACTTGATCATTTCGCGATATTGCCATATTTTTGCTGAAAGGATTTAGTAGAGAACATCGACGATAAAGTTCGCAACTTTTGGTCGCTGATAAAAAAAGCCTTGCCTGTACCGGAAGTAGCGTGACGTCACAGGTTGAAGAGCTCCTCACATCTGCACATTGTTTTCAATCATGGACGCCAGCAGCGTGAGCGATTCGGACCGAGAAAGCGACGATTACCCCATTAATTTGAGCGAGGATGAAAGATTTGTGGATGAGGAAAGTGAGAGTGAAGGATTAGAGGGCAGTGGAAGCGATTCAGATAGGGAAGATGCTGTGAGAGGCGGGTGGGACCTGATATTCAGCTGGGAATGACTAAAACAGTAAATAAACACAAGACATATGTATACTCTATTAGCCACAACACAACCAGGCTTATATTTAATATGCCACAAATGAATCCGCATAACAAACACCTCCCCCCTTCCGTCCATATAACCCGTCAATAGACTGCAGCGCATCGTACGTGCTGCTGAGAAGGTGATTGGCTGCAAGCTCACATCCCTCCAGGACTTGTTCTCCTCCAGGACCAGGAGGCGTGTGGGTCGGATCACAGCTGACTCTTCTCCCCCTGGACACAAACTATTCTCCCCTCTCCCCTCAGGCAGGAGACTACACTCCATCCAGACCCACACCTCCCGCCACCTGAAAAGTTTTTTCCCCTCGGCCATCAGGCAAATGAACAATAACTCCTAACAGTAGCTCCTTAAATACCTTGAATTCCTTCTAAGTCTATCTGATAGCTCAGTTACAGTTCTTTTTATTACCAAATATGTGTTATATGTGTTTTATGTTGCACGATTGCATCAAGAAAAATTCCTAGTTTGTGAACCCGTTCTCAAACAATGGCAATAAAACGATTCTGATTCTGATTCTGATTCTGATCAATAAATGTAATAACGCAATGCAACTCAAACACCCGCACAACACACTCAATCCCACAGCCCAAAGTACCGTTACTTCCGCAAAGTTCATACAGCACATATATTTCCCCAAAGTTACGTACGTGACATGCACATAGCGGCACGCACGGACGGGCAAGCGATCAAATGTTTGGAAGAAAGCTGCATACTCACGGTAGCACGTCTGCTATCCAACTCAAAGTCCTCCTGGTTGTGTTGCTGTAGCCAGCCGCTAATACACCGATCCCACCTACAGCTTTCTTCTTTGCTGTCTTCATTGTCCATTAAACAAATTGCAAAAGATTCACCAACACAGATGTCCAGAATACTGTGGAGTTTTGCGATGAAAACAGAGCTGTTTGTATTGGGACACAATGGTGTCCCAATACTTCCACAAACTCTGTGACGTCACGCGCAAACGTCATCATACCGAGACGTTTTCAGCTGGATATTTCCCGGGAAATTTAAAATTGCACTTTATAAGTTAACCCGGCCGTATTGGCATGTGTTGCAATGTTAAGATTTCATCATTGATATATAAACTATCAGACTGCATGGTCGGTAGTAGTGGGTTTCAGTAGGCCTTTAAGATGTATTTTAAAAATAAATACAAACTTATAGATAAGATGTGTTGTATGAAAAACAATACAATAGAATGTACTAAAAGCAACTGCAGTAGTGTTATGAAGTAATGTAAGAACAATGTACATAATTTACCTTGAAGAGTGGACTTCTACGGTATCTCCTTCAAGCTTTGACATACCGTAATTTCCGGACTATAAGCCGCTACTTTTTCCCCTCGTTCTGGTCCCTGCGGCTTATACAAGGGTGCGGCTTATTTACGGCCTGTTCTTCTCCGACACCGACGAAGAGGATTTGGGTGGTTTTAGTACGCAGGAGGAAGACGATGACACAATGATTAAAGACTGACTTTTCATATACCGGTAGGCTGGTTATTTTGATAACGTACAGGCGAGCACTTTGTATTACTTTGCACCGTTGTATTATTTGTACTCTGCACGAATGCTGTTCGCCATGTCAAAGATGTGAAAGTTTGATTGAATGATTGAAAGATTTATAGTTAATAAATGGGAAGCTTTGCGTTCCCAAACAGTCATCTCTGTCCCGACAATCCCCTCCGTGGTAGCAGGAACCCCTATATACTACGCTAATTACACATCAAAACCCTGCGGCTTATAGTCGGGTGCGGCTTATATATGGAGCAATCTGTATTTTCCCCTAAATTTAGCTGGTGCGGCTTATAGTCAGGTGCGGCTTATAGTCCGGAAATTACGGTATTTTCATTGATAAATGTCTGCCGTTTAGATATTATTTTAACATTCTTTGCTGACGTCATGGTAAATGGTTAATGGTAATGGGTGCGCTTCTCTACCTTCAAGGTTTCACATTAACACACACATTTACACATTGACTATCCCATGGTTGGAAAACAAAGTTATGTCCATCTCTAGTTATTAGCTAATGCTAGCGAGGGAGACCAGATGGGTTCACTGGATTGCCAGCTAATGGCAGGGATGCTTGTAACTCACATTTTTGCTTGCAACTCAAAGCGTTACAATTAGCTGAGAGAGACCGTTCTCGGGCAGCACGGTGGAACAGGGGTTAGTGCATCTGCCTCACAATACGAAGGTCCTGAGTAGTCGTGAGTTCAATCCCGACCTCTGGATCTTTCTGTGTGGAGTTTGCATGTTCTCCCCGTGACTGCGTGGGTTACCTCCGGGTACTCCGGCTTCCTCCCACCTCCAAAGACATGCACCTGGGGATAGGTTGATTGGCAACACTAAATTGGCCCTAGTGTGTGAATGTGAGTGTGAATGTTGTCGGTCTATCTGTGTTGGCCCTGCGATGAGGTGGCGACTTGTCCAGGGTGTACCCCGCCTTCCGCCCGATTGCAGCTGAGATAGGCTCCAGCGCCCCCCGCGACCCCGAAGGGAATAAGCGGTAGAAAATGGATGGATGGATGGAGACCGTTCTCTTCTCAAATGATTCTTAAGTTGAAGTACCATTGTTACAGCAAGAAACCCTCAATGTCCCCTCTGGCGTATTGTGTTAGTGCTGCACATGTGCTAGGAACATTTGCAACTTTATTTCTTAATTATGTTTTAAATGTGTTATTTTGCTGTAAAAAATAATTATTGAACAATGATACTATATGCCATTCAGGCAGTGTAATGAACTTCTGTTCATCACACTGCCTGAAGTGGATAATGAGTGAACAGTATTGTTTGTTTAACTTGTCACATGACCTTCAACTTGTTTTGAGTGCCACATTTCCAGAAAGCTAAAAACCGGGGGCCGGACTTCTCCTTTTACTACTATTCTTATTTTGTACATTCCAAAGAACCTGCATGTGTGCTCTGCAACAGACATTTGATTTTGGTCTATTTATTTTGTCAGAGTTATTATATGTTTTTGTTGACGTTCTGCAACAAAGCTCATCAAAGCTTATCTCTATAACAGCACACTAGTGTTTTTAAGAATCAGCTGCAAAAATGTGAGTTTCTCATAACAATTTTTTCTCAACTTGACCCACGGGCCACCAGTTGAATAGCCCAAATGATGAAAATGAAAGGACTTATAATGGAACACCACTAGTATAACTAAAGAAAGTAAAAAAATGACAACTGACTGCAGCTGAAATAAACAATGCAACCAGTTGAATAGCCCTAAAGCTTCAGTCTGAGCGGAGGTTTTCCACCTGGCACAAGTGTTTGACTTGCCTCCTTTCAATATATATATATATATATATATATATATATATATATATATATATATATATATATATATATATATATATATATATATATATATATATATATATATATATATATATATATACACAAGACTCCTAAAGGGCCCCCCATCCAAACCTAAACCCAATGTTGCGGCCTCATACACACATTGTATGTTTACGTGCACTAACAAAACTAATGACTGCATTAATTTGGGGTTTTTAAGCTTTTAAAAAACACATGTAAAAACCTAATTATGTTTTTGATTTATTCTAAAGCTTAACATATCTAGACCATATCTTGACAAACACCCTAAATAATTGGGTTTTGTTTTGAAAAAAAAGTTTTTTTACAACAAAATCCAAAAAGATTCGATATAAAGTTGCCAGAAATTAAATAATCATATAACCTAATATTATTCACTTAATTATGATTACAAATCTGTCTAGTTTTGTGTAAAATACAGAATAGCTGATTCACATATAATTATCATCAGTGCATAATATGAATCCTAATGATACATAATTATTATTATTCGCACATTAATATTAGTCTATCTCCTGCGGGTTAAGTCTCCCCCTGTTTTTAAAACCTATTGACGCCTCTGTTTCTAACTTTAATTGAGGGTCTATGAACACACCACAGTCATGGGCAATGAGATACAAAAGTGAAACTTGTACATAACCTTCTCCTAATGCTGCCACATATAGATTTATTGTATTTTTTTACCTTTCGTCTATCACCCCATCCACGTTCCAATATGTGTGCACTGTGTGTGAATGCTTTAAAGTGAGCTTTGATGACTATATGACGTCTGTGTTGAGTTAAGCGTTCGAAGTTACTGGAGGTTCGGCTATACAGGTGGAACGAACCATTTTGAATTTTTGATAAAGGTTGTAGGTAGTCTTAAATATTCTTAATTGATTCAAGCAACTTTATTATTGAACTTCCACGGCTATATGTATGTTACATTATGATTTATGATGTCTTTGTTAACAACTTTTTTTTCAAACTGTACAGCAATCCCATCTACCCCTCCACCTGTGACTGATTGGAGACCAGTCCAGTCCACCTCTCTCCAAAAGTCAACTGGGATAGGCTCCAGCTTACCCACGTGACCCTAATGAGGTACAACTGATATATAACAGTGGTCCCCAACCACCGGGCCGCGGCCCGGTACCGGTCCGTTGATCGATTGGTACCGGGCCGCACAAGAAATTTAAAAAATAAAATAAATAAAAACTTATTTTTTAAAAATTAAATCAACATAAAAAACAGAATATACACTTACAATTAGTGCACCAACCCAAAAAACCTCCCTCCCCCATTTACACTCATTCGCACAAAAGGGTTGTTTCTTTCTGTTATTAATATTTCTGGTTCCTACAATATATATCAATATAGATCAATACAGTCAGCAGGGATACAGTCCGTAAGCACACATGATTGTATTTATTTATGACAAAAAAAAAATTATAATAAAAATAAAAAATAAAAAACATACCCCCTCCTACCCCATACCCCCAATTTTCAAGCGTTGACCGGTTCGCCGTTACAAAAAGGTTGGGGACCACAGATATATAACATTGATGGATTTGTAGGTCCTGAGTAGTCCAGAGTTCAATCCCGGGCTCGGGATCTTTCTGTGTGGAGTTTGTATGTTCTCCCCGTGACTGCGTGGGTTCCCTCCGGGTACTCCGGCTTCCTCCCACCTCCAAAGACATGCACCTGAGGATATGTTGATTGGCAACACTAAATTGACCCTATAGTGTGTGAATGTGAGTGTGAATGTTGTCTGTCTATCTGTGTTGGCCCTGTGTTGAGGTGGCGACTTGTCCAGGGTGTACCCCGCCTTCCGCCCATGTGCATCTGAGATGGGCTCCAGCTCCCCCCCCCCACGACCCCGAAAGGGACAAGCGGTAGAAATGGATGGATGGATAGATTTGTTGATTGTGCCTGTCTTGTTGGCACTAGTCCACTGCAAAACATATTACATGAATATAAGAAAATAAAACGTTGTGACAAAAGCAATGTAGTGGCATATCGTAGTCATCCAAGATATTTTAAGAAGAAAAAAAAAAGAAAATTGAAAAACTTCCATGTTGGTAAGAATAAGGCGCCGCCTCTTCTTGCCTGCCAGACGGCGCTCAGGGAGATAGCTAAAACACAGCTGAAGTTAGCAACGCTAACTAGCTACCTAGCTGTGACACAGTACCCTTTAACGGTTTAAATGGCCAAAAAAACAGTGTCTTTGTAGGTTAGTGGATGTGCCATAGCCTGGTCAAATGGTAAGCTTTTTCCTTGGTTCATTTGTAGCATGCTGTGTTTTTCGCGCTAAGGCTTCACAGTTAGCATGTTTACTAGCTTCCTGGCTACGCTAGATAGCCGCTATGGTAGCCATGCTAACGTCAAAACATGGTGTCGCGGTATGTGTATTGTGGTGTATGACGCAACGCTTTCGCCGTAAGTGAGATGTTTTACATGTCAGCGTGGTGTGTTGTTTCTATGACATAATTACGCAATATGTATATATTAGCATCTCCGTTTAGCTTGGTAGCAAGACTGGATGCTAGCAAAGTTAATGACACCTAGCTGTTAAGTTAGTCAAGTTAAATAGCAACGTCTCTTCAGTTAAACGTTTACCTGTTTGTCTGGTCTTTTATCTGACTCTTGCATTCTGTTTGCCTTTGCAGGTTTATGAGTTTGCACAACCATGGGTGACATGAAAACCCCAGATTTTGATGATCTTCTGGCTGCCTTTGACATCCCAGATGCTACAGGCTTGGATTCCAAAGAGTCCACCCAGGAGGGAAATGATGACAAACACACCAACGACACTTCATTGAGTGATCAGGCCAATATTCCTGTTATGAGCGTGATCGTGAAAAACGCGCGTCACCAGGAGCCGTCAGAATGTTTTGGCAATGGGCTTCGGTCGGGTTTGCCGGCTCTGCATAATGGATTTAATGCACAAGGATGTAGCGACACAGCTAACGGCGGATTTCCCAAATCATTTGTTTCCGCTCTGAATGGGGAGTTTGCAAGCGAGTTCCTAGGCAAGGCGCCGATGCAACACAAACCTGATGCGACGCCGATGTTTTCTCAGTCGCTGTCACGCTCCAGTCCCAGGTCAAGTCCTGAGTGTGAATTCGCTTTATCCAGGAAGGACAATGTGCATCCCAAACAAGAGCGATCTTGTTTCCCAGAAGCGTCCGTTTTGGTGGAACCTTCGATCGCAGACAATCCAAAAAAGTCTGATCTTTGTATTTTTGATGATTTCCAGAAGGTGTCTCCAAGGAGTGAAGAGCCACGTGACCGTGGTGCTGGTCATAAAATGACAAGAACAAACATTGGACTTCCTCCTCTGAGCAGTAACAAGTCCAAATGCAAATCAGAAACCTCAGTGGACGTCGTTTCACAAATCAAACCATACACATCTAAATCTTGCCTTGAGACTCTGGTGGCTCTCAATGCTAGTATGGAGCCCTGCGAGCAACCTAATCCCAGAGAGCCTCCTGCAATCGCCAACGACTGCATGAAGTACAGCCCCAAGGTGCCCATATCCCCGCACAGCCCCATGAGCCCTCTAGAAGCGGTGAAGCGCCTCATGAAGCCGCCCGACAGCCCCATCAGCATCTGCAGCGACAGCAGCGGCAAGGCTTCCCCCGCGCTGACGTCAGGGTCGCCTCCTGTCATACCCAAGGTCAGGATAAAGACCATTAAGACCACCAGCGGGCAGGTGAAGCGCACGGTTACAAGTGTGCTACCCGATTCGGAAACGGACGAAGTTCACTCCGCCTACGAATCCTCTCCGTCGCAGAGTTTTATGAGCGAGGACGGCGCTTATTCGCCCCAAATCCTCCACAGCAAAGAGGAAAACAGGAGGTTGGAGGCAACTGAACCGGCATCATCAGCGGCTTTTCCGAATTCGCCTGTTCAAAGATCAGCTGCAGCTCGGACACAAAAGCAAAACAGAGCACCTAGCGCTAACTTCCTTCCCAAAGCAGTGCACCTAGCCAGTCTCAACCTTGTCCCTCACAGTGTCGCCGCCTCGGTGACCGCCCGCTCCGCCTCGCATCAACCCAGCCAGCACACGCTCTCGTCAACCGTCTACAGCACTGTCCCATTGGTGCATCAGATCAAAGCGTGCCCGCGAACGTCCGTCCCCAATACAGCAGCGGGCACCTTAAACCGGCTGCTGAAAGACGCCAACCCTGTGCCGACGTACGTGCCCAACCTGAACCCGCCGCCAGGGAGCGACATCCGCCTCCCACCGCGAGGTTACTCCTGCCTGGAGTGCGGGGACTCCTTCGGTCTCGAGCGCAGCCTGGCCTACCATTACGGTCGCAAGAGTGTCCACATCGAGGTGGGGTGCACTCTGTGCGCCAAGTCAATGGTGTTCTACAACAAGTGTGCCTTGCTGGCGCACGCACGCAACCACAAGAGCAAAGGCACGGTCATGCAGTGCACGCAGCTCCATATGAAACCCATTGCAGAGGCGCACATGTTTGCGCCGCTAAGTACAGAACCGGTGCAGTGGGACTCCAAGTCAGCATCATCATCATCGGGCCCACTTAAGAACCAGCCTGTCATGCCGCTCTATCCAGACAACGTCAGTCACCATAGACATCGCTGCTTGGAGTGTAACAAGCCTATGGCAGACCATAGACAACTGGCTAGCCATTATCAGTCCCTGTCAGAAGATAAGAAAGCATTTGTGAGTAGACCTCTTACTACAAATATCACAATTTTACAGTAGTACTTTAACTTAATTGGTTGTGTGACGGCGCTCTTAACTCAAAACATTTGTATGTCAAGTCAATGTCTTCCATTGAAATTATTTTAAATCAATTTAATCGGCCCTCAAATGTTACAGCACAAATGTAACATGTAACATTCCTTCTAGAAAGCAAAACAAACTTTTAAATAAGAAATATTTTATAGAAAACAATGCAAAAACCCTTTTTGACCTCAGGCCCCAACTTTTCCACTACAGAGTGCCCCCGACCCTCTCAAATATTAACACTGACTTAGTAATCTTACCCTTGGTTTTAATCATATTCAATAATTATATCTAACTTACTTATCGTTTACAACCTTTTCAAATAATCTAAAACCTTGTGTTGATCCCAAAGGTTATTTGTTTAGCACATAAACCTTAGGCTTAGGTCAGGCCGATTTGGGGAAAAAAAATACTAACCAAATATTCTGCATTAGAAGGGACTCATAAATAAATGCAGATGGTTTTTTTTACATACCGTATTTTCCGCAATATAAGGCGCACCGGATTGATTATAAGGCGCACCTTCAATGAATGGCATATTTTAAAACTTTGTTCACATATAAGGCGCACCGCATTATAAGGCGCACCGCATTATAAAGCGCATATAATAGACCAGGGGTCGGCAACCCAAAATGTTGAAAAAGCCATATTGGACCAAAAATACAAAAACAAATCTGTCTGGAGCAGCAAAAAATTAAAAGCCATAGTACATCCAGATCAGTGTTTCCCACACATTCATTTATTTGTGGCGGCCCGCCACGAAAGAATTAAGGCCGCAACAAATAGATTTTAAAAAAAAATAAAAAAATTTTTTTATTTTATTTATTTATTTATTTTTTTTGTCCTGTCCAGCTTCTCAGGCAAATCATATAGTTGATGTAGATGCCCATATCGGCTGTTCAGATTTACTTTACAAAAGAGAAGTGTAGGATCAAGATTTTTGGAGCTCTTTGTTCAGTGGATCAGATGTTTGATGAAGCTCTGTGTCTATCTACCACCGATGTTTGATGAAGCTCTGTGTCTATGTACCACCACTACTGTTTTCTGTTTATTTGTTACTGACTGTGGCAGGACACCTCTGCCTCTGTTTCACTTTATGTTGCTGGTAAATAATATGGTTGTAGTAGTAGGCTAAAGTTAAATTATTTAGTATGCACTAATTAAAGGGGCAGAGCTTTAAGAGACATTTTAGCTTTTATAATTTATAAGATGTATTTTTTGTAAGAACCACAATTAATAAATATATTTCAGTGAATAACTTACTGTTTAAATCTGTATATAAATATGTACATAAAGTGTTGTAATTATATTGTAAAATGGATGGATGGATGGATAGATGGACGTTTAAAACAAAACTGTTATTATTAATTAGTAAGTATACATTTTTTGAACCTTTTTAGAGAAAATCATATCATTGTAGTAAATTATGCAAATTACTCAATGTTGTCATGGTGACCACGCCCATAGCCACGCCCCCACCGCCACAGGTATCTTGGCAGTTTATGGGAAACACTGCACATAGTGTGTCATGAGATATACATTTAATTAAGAGGACTTAAAGGAAACTAAATGAGCTCAAATATACCTACAAATGAGGCATAATGATGCAATATGTACATACAACTAGCCTAAATAGCATGTTAGCATCGATTAGCTTGCAGTCATGCAGTGACCAAATATGCCTGATTAGCACTCCACACAAGTCAATAACATCAACAAAACTCACCTTTTTGCATTCATGCACAACGTTAAAAGTTTGGTGGACAAAATGAGACAGAAAAAGAAGTGGCATAAAACACGTCCTAGAAAGTCGGAGAAAGTTATACATGTAAACAAACTACGGTGAGTTCAAGGACCGCCAAAATTAGTAGGACAAAACGGCGCTCGCCAAATACTCGAATCAGTGAAGCATATATGAAGCGCATATATAAAAACAGTGTGCATTATAACAATTAGGGAGGTTTGTGTCATGTTTGTCCTCCTACAGAAACCATATTAAAACAAAAAATATATTTTTTCCTCATCTTTTTCCATTTTTCATACATTTTTGAAAAAGTTCCAGAGAGCCACTAGGGCAGCGCTAAAGAGCCGCATGCGGCTATAGAGCCGCGGGTTGCCGACCCCTGGAATAGACGCTACAGTAGAGGTTGGGGTTACGTTATGCATCCATTAGATGGAGCTGCGCTAAAGGGAATGTCAACAAAACAGTCAGATATAGGTCAGTCAAACTTTATTAATAGATTACAAACCAGCGTTCTGACAACTCTGTTAACTCCCAAAATGAATAAACAGCTGTTTTATTATTTTCCCCGAGGTAAAGTCAGTGACGTGGTGTTTTGTTTATCTTTTAACAACAGCAAGGTATAACATGCAGTGCAACATTTATATCACATAGTGGAGGGGAACTTTTTCCTGATTCAATAAACACGTGAAAAACATTAATACTGTTACGGTAAATCAAACGTTAGTGCAATCACAATATAGTAACACTCGAAATAGTGCAGAGCAATAACAATATATCAATAATTCAACGTTGCTCAAATGTTAATGTCACACAACACAACACACAGAATAAACATGTAAAGCTCACTTTATGAAGTTATTCCTCATCCACAAATCCCTCAAATTCTTCTTCTTCAGTGTCCGAATTAAACAGTTGAGCAAATACGAAGTCGTCATTAATCAAGTCAGTGTCGCTGCTGCTCTATTCCCGTGTTCTACTGCGTGACTGATCGTCTTAAGTTTAAACTCTGCGTCGTAAGCGTGTCTCTTAATAGGAGCCATTTTGGGGTCTTTACATAAACAAACAAATGGAAATGAAACGGCACGCCTCGCGCAGTCATATATCCCAGCAGGCACCGCATGCTTCTTCTTCTTCTACGGGGGAAAATGAAGACGGGGGAAAATGAAGTCGGCGGTTGCTTACTGTAGTTGCGATTGATTGATTGATTGAAACTTTTACCTGTTGGAGGCTCAATATTGGTCCATATATAAGGCGCACTGTCAGCTTTTGACAAAATTGGAGGTTTTTAGTTGCGCCTTATAGTGCGGAAAATACGGTACAATTATTCAGTGCTTAAATAAGTGTATCAAATAACTGAATTAATGTTTCTCAACTAAACTATCTAAATTAAAGTGCAAATGAAAATACACCTTTGCCATTTCAGTCATAATTTTTGCGCTTAAACTTCTCTGACTTGAGCTCTAGACTTTCCTAGATTGTCATTACTGCCACAAGTGGTGGAAAAGTGTATTGCAACTGAGTACCACTACAAACATATATTGTTTGGCAGCCCTCTGGGTAAGAAACACTGCAATAGAGTGTGCTAACTAATACAATAGTTTTACGAAGTAATCTAACTTCTACAGTGTCTCCTTCCAGCTGCTTCTTCGTCAAACATACCGTCAACAGCTTTTTCTTGTTTTGATTTATAATGTCTGCCGTTTGAATATTTTAACATTGTTGGCTGGCGTTAGACCTATTCTGCTTCAGTAAGGTGCAGATTAGCAGTGTTACACTCGAATTGCTTCACCAAGTTGGTAACATGCTCTGTCATGTTTTTGATTATTTCTTAAATGAATATCATCCACTTTTCTTTTCAGCACTGTCCTTCACACTAACTTTCTTCCTTCCTATGCTATCTAGCTACAAGCTAATGTTAGAGAGTAAGACCAGATGTTTTTGGTCGGATCTGAAGAGGTTTACTGAGACATTTGTTACAGCGACTAATGGCAGCGATTCTTGTAACCCATATTTTTGCTTACAATTTAAAGCATAACAATTAGCCTAGATACAGCTTTTATCTCTTAGGACACTCTTAGGTTGAGGTAATCATTCTACTAAATGTCATTTATAAGTTAATATTTAGCCAGGTCTCATTTCATTCGCTGTTGTATTTTCTAGAGACGGGCCTCTACATGGAAAGCAAAATGTTTTGTTGATTCAATCACACTCTGGAGCAATTGAGGCAAAATGGGAGTGCACTACCTTGCTGCCGGGTTAGGATTAAGCTGTTGAATGAGTTTTGCCAATTTGCTGTGTCCTGCCTGTGCAAAATTCCTAATTTGGAAATTAAATTCATTTGAAAAACTGGGAATTGAATTGGCTTTACTCCACAGGATGTGGAATTGGATTTACAGGAAGTGGAATTAAATTAATTGCAATTCAACTGAATTCCTATTTGCCAAATAAAAGGAAGATTTAGTCACGTTTAACAAAGGTTTTTGTTTGACCCCCCAACCCTTAAAACATACTTTACAAACATACAATACAAATCGGCTTAATTTCAAAGTATTTTCCCCTCATTTTTTATCATTTGAAAATAACAAGATCCAGGACTATTATTTTGTATTCCTACACAACTGATTGAAATGCTAACAGTTAACATTTTAACTAAATAAGTTATGTTTTATTGATAGTTTTATTCTTAAATGTCAATTGCAAATATTTGCTGTAATAAATATGTGCAGGAGTTTCATAAGAAAGCTGTATTATTTCTATGTAATACATAAAATATTCATGTATGTAATATAATGGTATTATTCTGGAATACACCAAAATTATCAATTGGAATTTCAGTTCTACTCCCTTCAAGTAATGGAATTTTAATTTGGGAGTCATTCTCATTTCATTATGGAATTTTTCACAAGACTGTGCTCCAAACAATGTTGTTCTGCTAACTACTGGCATTGAAATAGAAGTTGGAACCATTCACAGAGCGATTATAGTCAAAACCACTTCCCTCGTATTAACAGATAAAGTCTATGTAGGACTCTCAAAATTATGTACTAGTAGTTGGTGAACGGCGCCACTGTATTGTATTGAAACTGCACTGATACTGTATTGGTTTAATTAAAAAGTCACTACGTTTGACCTGCCAATAAAACAATAGTTAGCGGACATACTCCTTTGAATTCTTTCAGTACGAGCTGTTACTCATGAGCCGAAAGAAGTGCTTCCTGATAAACAGAGTTTGCTGCTTCACAGTCAAATGACAAAGCAGCTGTATCAGTGTTTTTTTTAAGTGAAACACACATTGTGGTGTCAGTATTACTCCTTTTTTCATAATAACACCGATACCTCAATCTTTTTGATCCACCACTATTATTTACCAAAGAAGTCCTGCTCCATTCGTGTGAATGAATTCATTGTTAGAATTCTCTGCTCATATTAGGTCAAAATCTTTTCCTAACGCTCATCTCCCTGCTAATTTGTTCCTATATTATACTTTGTGTAATCCTCCCATTGTATTCTCCTCCAACAGATTTGCAAACTTTGTTCAATGTTGCTACCTAACAAGTGCAGTCTGAGGGCGCACCAGCGCATCCACGCGCACAAGTCCCCTCACTGCTGCCCCGAGTGCGGCGCCATGAGTCGCTCTGCAGACATTCAGAAGCACATTAGGGAAAACTGTCTCCACTATGCACGCAAAGCCTGGTACAAGTAAGTGAACGTCGCCTCACCTTTTTATATTTGACCTGAGAGAGATGGAGGCAATAGAATGTGTTTGGATAGGCAGTGGAATTGTAGCAAGCTAACTGTTGTTGACTTGGTAACGATATGAAGATTTCATATCATGGTTATCATTATTATTGTGGTATTGTTAAATAGGCTCAAAAATTATTAATGCACTAAAATCTTTTGCAATAAAAATATGCCCACTATTTTGCATGATTTGTCTTTCCTATGCTTCTCTGATAAGTGTTCTGGCGGGCGTTGTGGCGTCCTACACTGTTCAGCGGTCCTTAAACGCGCTGTAAAAACACCTTGGCATATTTCTCCGAGTGTATGTCGGTCATTCTATTCTAAGAGAGCACAGCTTGTAAGTTCAATGTGCACAATTGAATAGCTTAGTTGCTCAGACAGTAATGTTTTTATATAAGTTTAGATTGGCGTATGTCGTTTCCTAATGGGGAATGAAGTTAATGTTAGCGTTTAAGCTAGCGAACTAGCAACAGTCCGTCCGTGAGTTTATCAGAGTGCGGCTATCAGTCACGTTTGTTAACTCTGTCAAGAGTTTTACTGTGGTTATCATTAATACAGTTTATTTTTGCATCTCTATTGCTGACCAGTGTTAATTTAATTGACTAATGGATATAATCTTTGTTATAGGACAATAACTAATCAAAACAAAATGCACGCTGACTAAAACAACGACAAAATTAACTGCCATTTTTGTCAACAAATTAAAATGAAACAAATGTTGACAGAAACGATATCCATATTTAATTTGGTCTTGTAGATGGGTGGGACAAGTTGGGAATATATCCAATCCCAGCTCTTTACCACCATACATATAAAAGAGGGTCAGGGAGTGAGTTACGAATGAGAGCCGATCAGATACTTTTCTTTATGAGATAAAAAGTTTGATTTCTCACCGCCAAAACAAAAATGTATGGATTTAACATGTTTGTAATATGTGTACACCTGGAAGAAAGTGAAGAGGACACATCTTAATTTTGACGCTGTACGATGCCATTAGCAGGCGACTCATCGTTAAATCTAAAGATAATTCTACCGTATTATTTCTTTACAAAAAAGTTATGAAATCATTTTCTCTGCCTCAAGGAATCTTTTATTTAATAGAAAATCCAAAGGCATGACAACTTTTAATGTGGGCCAAGGTGCTTAAATCACCACGCAACCAAAAGAGGAAGTGGATGCAGTGTTTTCTATTTATTTATTTATTTAAAGCGGACATTGATTACGAAATGAAAGGCTCCATCCCCCCTGAACCCCGGGAGGTAGAAAACTGATGAATGGACGGATGACATTTTCCCCATCACATATCTGTATTTGCTGCTCAGGTTCTCCCACGCTCATAAACAAAATATGATGAAAGCATGCATCATAACTCCGTTTCACAACACACACACATACCTGCTTTGACAGAGACGTTGCATAAGAAAAAGTTATTTACGGGATTGACCTGTCGAGCAAAAAGTGACTGACTACATCATTCCTGACTGTAAGATCATGATTTGTGTTAAACAAATGCTTCGCTTATATACAATGCTTGTATAAAGCTTCTTTCAAATAAATGTTAAAGAGGCCTTATCTTTTATACTTTATATTTTAGTCGACTAAATTTACTACCATATTAGCGGATTAAAATGTTGTATAATTTTGTAACTAAAAACTAAATCAGTTTAGGTGACTAAAATTAGACAAACTAAAATACATTTTCGTCAAAAGACGGACTAAAACTAAATTAAAAACTGCTGTCAAATTTAACATTGTGGCTGACATTGCTGGTGTGTTAATGCTGTGACTACTTCTTCCTGCAGGTGTCTTCACTGTGAGGTGGTTTTCAAGACCTTTCAAGGACAAAAGACACATATTGAGGAGAAACATTGTGTGGTCCTCCACAAGTGCTCTGCCTGCCCACTGGCCTTCAAAACCTCCGTCAGCTATGAAACTCATTTAAAGAATAAACACAGTGCCAACAAACTACCCCCTGAGTAAGTTACACTCTTATGACTGCATCATTTTAATTTATATATGTCCCTGAAACACGTCCATTCACTTCACAGGTTCAACTTCAAGTGCTCGTGCGGAAGCATTTTCCAGAAGAAGTCGTCGCTCTTTCAACATTTCCATCAGGACGCCAACAAGCGTCTTACTTGTGTGTTTAAGTGTCCAGAATGCAACTCTGTCTTCTCGCAAAAACAGCTGCTAATGCAACATTTCAAGGTAACACCCTGACTATTATCTTGAAGTGAGTGTTTGAATCTTTTCAGAGTGTGAAATATGCCTGGGAGGAATCTTTCTGGAATGTAATCTAACTAAGGGGTTGGTTCTCCCTTTAATTGTTAGAAGAATGAAACAAAAATGCTGCTTACTGCAATTTAATCCAAGATAAATGTTAAAAATGTTGTCACTCTGGAGTTTTGGAGATTAATTTGTGGTTTTCATACATGGTCCCTAAAATTGCTTACTTCCAACACATCTTAAGTGTCATGCTTTGTGAGTGTATGCCTTCTTATGTTTGTGTTTTCTGTTTTCGTAGAGCGTACACGGAGGGGAATCGAAACCAGAGTCAGAGGTGAATAGTACACAAACAAACAAAAGCGATTTGAACCACAGTGTTAGTTCCATGAAATGCACGGACGGGCCCCGGAAAAAGGCAGAGAAGGACACAGGCACTCGTGTTAAGCCCTCAGGCTGGACGTGCGGGGAGTGTCTTCAGTGGTTCCCTGAACGAGACCGCTACATTTCACATTTAAAATCCAAGCATGGAAAGGTGAGGAACCATTTAGGGTATTTTGTTTTGGGGAAGTGTTTTGATTAATTCATTGAAAGGGTTCATGAAACTGTTATTTACTAGTTTCCCCACTAGGTTGCGCTTGTGTTCTCTCTGAGTTTAATCCACTTTTGAATTATGGAATACAGTGAAATGTCAATGTACCAATCTAATTGGTTCTTGGACATGGTTCTTAAATAAAAGTTTGTATAGTAAAGCAAATTTCTCTATAAGAAACAATGTAAATATGAATAATGGCTTCAAATCTTGATAAAAGTTTATATTAAAGTTAAGGTTTGTACACCTTAAGGTTTCCCCTTAATGTAATTGAATGTGGTGCGCCACCACAACATTTTTGTTACCGCCACACCATGAAAATAAGGGCTTTGTTTTGTACTTAAAAAATAATTAATGGAATATAATATATAGTAGCCCCAAGAAGAAATCACACAAAGTCAGACGATATTTTTAACATTTAGCACCAATTTTATGATAACAAACAACGGAACAATTCCAAAAAGTTTTACCTCCCATGAAAACGCTTTCGTCTTCTTGAGTTTTCAACAGCGAGAAGCGTTGCGAAATGTGATGTCATGGTCGCTTCAGCTTCTTTAGTCAGGGTCATTGAGGGACAGAAGTAGAGTCTCTAAACACGAGTACATTCTATAATAACACCAAAATAAAATGCTAGATTTATTGCTAGATTGGCATTTTTAATTTTTAAAAAGTAATTAAAAGTCTGTAAACACTTGATAAATCTCAACAAAGTACATTGTACCAAAAGCAGCAACAATTGAAAGTATGGCAAAACGATAAAAAATGTATGTTAATAATTAATGAATAAAAACAGATTTTTTTTAAATGTATGTATACATTTTTTTAGCCTTCATGGCAAATTACTCGATGATGTCATTGTGACCGCGCCTCACCACCACAGGTATCTTGGCAGTTTAGGGGAAACCGTGCCTTTTGAACACAAGATAAAGTGTTATGCAGTACTGTATATCAAACAAACATAACAAGGTGATGAATCAACTGTCTCTTTATTAACAAGCTAAAACAACAAGGACAACAAGCTGAACTGTCCTGTAAGCACTGCTCTGCCAACACACAGAAGTGCCTTTGGTGCCCTCACAAATAATCACACATTTCAAGATTCCTTAACTTTAACAACCATATTGCCACAATAATTAACATTTAAAAAAAGTAAAATCCTTACTGTACATTATCAGCAAAGGTGCTCTCGTGAGCTGTTCCTCACGAGAGTAGAGAAACAGACAGGGAGAGAAGGTAGGGAGGAGGTGGGGGCACAGGCCGTGTGTCTAAGTGCGGTCTTCCCTTCCGCTGTGAAATAGGTCCACTTTGGCATATTTTTCTCAAAACCTGTTCTCTTCACAATTAAAAACTTGTTGTGGTAAATCTCTTTAATACGAGCAAGCACAAAATGACTGCCAGCGGAACACAAAATTAATGACTGAGAATGAGACTTAGTTTGCACACACAGCATATTCGGCGCAATCTAAAGGTTCATAAACCAAAAAGTTTGCAAGTAGAGGGGTTTGTAAATCAAGCTTCTACTGTAGTTTGAAAATACAAAATATATTAAAAAAAATATGCGATAGTGTTATTTTATTCATTTGTAGATTTTTGTTTTCACATTGAGTTAGTAGTTTTATGACGTGTTTATGTAAATGTTAGTAGTTCCGCAGTATAGCATTATCTAATCTTAATTAGCTAGAAATGACATTTTTGTTCCTCAAACACGTCTCATTTATCGGAACTAGTTAATATAAACTCACGTCACAGTTAAAATACTGACTGTGTAAAAGCAATAAAGTCATTACACTGAGTTACTTACTTACAGCCATAAACAAAACACGCAGGCCAAACAAATGTTTACTTTCTTCAACTTTCTCTCTCCTCAGTTCTTGAAGCGCTTCCTCTGCCGACAGTGTGACCAGTCGTTCAATTCCAACACAAGCTTAAGACGACACATCCGCAGTGACCACGATGGGAAAAAGAAAATATACACTTGCTGGTAAGATAATTTAGAAAATTAACACGTTTTCATGGTATTGTGGACACTTAAATCGTCATCGGAAATGATGGCAATAACAATAATCTGTTCTAGAGTCATAAACTTTTATTGAGGCAATTTTGAAGTCAAATTTTAACATTCAACAGTAAAAGAAGTTAACCACTGTGGTAAGGTTTAAAAAGAAAAAGAAACAAACACCATCCTTTGAAGCGCGACAAAAGCATAGTGAATGTGGAAACGAGGGCATATTACTGAATATTGTATTTTAATATTTAAACTGTCATAAAGTACAGAGTAAAACTTGAGTTTATTTGCTTTAACACTAAAACAAATCCAACATTGTTATGCAACGTCATATTTTTTAATTGCCATTTTAACCGTACCGGTGTTTCCCAAAGGACTGCAACATATTTGTGGGGTCTAAAATAACACAATGTTTTTTAATGTCACAAACAAGACTAAGCCTGAGCCGCCTGTGTGTGCTTTGAAATGGCACAGCAGGAGCAGCACCCACTGCTCGTTGAGAAGAGCTATACATAGAGCTGGGCGATATGGCTGAAAACCGTATCACCATGCAAGTGTTTTATATCGGTCGATATCAATATTTATTGATATTTTATGACCTATCAAAAATAAGAACGGGAAAAACAAAAAAAGGAAAAAAAATGTATTTCAAATTTAAGGGTGATGGGTCAAATGCAGAGAATAATTTCGCCACACCTAGTGTGTGTGTGACAACCATTGGTACTTTAACCTTCACCTGATTGTGATTCCGTCAGCTTTCAAAGAAGAAAGGAAATTAAATATCAACAAAACCATGGAAAACACTCAATTAGTGATGTCCGATAATATCGGACTGCCGATATTATCGGCTGATAAATGCTTTAAAATGTAATATCGGAAATTATCGGTATCTTTTTCAAAATGATCGGTATCTGTTTCAAAAAGTAAAATTTATGACTTTTTAAAACGCCGCTGTGTACACGGACGTAGGGGGAAGTACAGAGCACCAATAAACCTTAAAGTCACTGCCTTTGCGTGCCGGCCCAGTCACATAATATCTATGGCTTTTCACACACACACAAGTGGATGCAAAGCATACTTGCTCAACAGCCATACAGGTCACACTGAGGGTGTCCGTATAAACAACTTTAACACTGTTACAAATATGCGCCACACTGTGAACCTACACCAAACAAGAATGACAAACACATTTTGGGAGAACATCTGCACCGTAACACAACATAAACACAACAGAACAAATACCCAGAATCCCTTGCAGCACTAACTCTTCCGGGACGCTACAATATACACCCACCCCCGCCCACCAATAATGCACTTTGTGACTTCAATAATAAATATGTCTGTGCCATGTTGGCATTTTTTTCCATAACTTGAGTTGATATATTTTGGAAAACCTTGTTACATTGTTTAATGCATCCAGCGGGGCATCACAACAAAATTAGGCATAATAATGTGTTAATTCCACGACTGTATATATCGGTATCGGTTGATATCGGTACTTAAGAGTTGGACAATATCGGAATATCGGATATCGGCAAAAAAGCCATTATCGGACATCTCTACACTCAATGTAAACTGAAATCTAAAATCACATTGAACACTTATCAATAAACTCTTAAAATTAAGGTGCAATAATAAGGAATATCTAAGTAATGTTTAACAAAGTGTGAAAATGTAACCATAAAGAAACCTAACAAAAAACATTTTCTCAAGGTTTAGTGCCAGGAAGTTACAGATGTGCTCTAAAGCAGTGGTCCCCAACCTTTTTGTAACTGCGGACCGGTCAACGCTTGAAAATGTGTCCCACGGACGGGGGGGGATTTAATTTTTATATTTTTTTTTTTTTTTTTTTTTTGGCATTAAAAAATACAATCATGCGTGCTTACGGACTATATCCCTGCAGACTGTATTGATCTATATTGATATATAATGTAGGAACCAGAAATATTAATAACAAAAAGAAACAACCCTTTTGTGCGAATGTGTGTAAATAGGGGAGGGAGGTTTTTTGGGTTCGTGAACTAATTGTAAGTGTATCTTGTGTTTTTTATGTTGATTTAATAAAAAAAATAAAAATAAAAAAACATTTTTATTTATTTTTTTAATTTCTTGTGCGGCCCGGTACCAATCGATCCACGGACCGGTACCGGGCTGCGGCCCGGTGGTTGGGGACCACTGCTCTAAAAGGTGAGCACGGCTATGGTGGTATGGTATTACCTTTCTTGGTAGAAGTGGGGGATATAATTGATTTTTAAATGCATCGCAATTCGGACATGGACGATTATAAAATCGATTAGTAAACGTCAATAATCTATAATCGATGTATTTATTGTAAGTAAAGTAATGCAGACACAGGGCTCGAATTTACCCAAGGCAACCGCGGCAAGTGCCGCGACTGCCCTCGTCACTTGCCGTAATGCCCTAAAAAATTGACCAGCATCGGTGGCAAGAACATGCCGTGACCGCCCTTGACCTTTTACTTGTTAATGGACTAGGGATGTAACGGTTAACGGTATAATGATCATTCGCGATAAAATTCCTGACTGTTAGTAATACCGTCTAATTTTTTTATTACAGAAAAAACGTCATTTATTAATGCATTTTAGGCAACACAAAGGCAGGCGCATGCGCACTAGCGTTGTTTGGCTTGGTTATCATGGCGGACAAACTACATGGATTTTGCGCCAGAGATTTACCCTCGGAGTAAACACAGCCAACCGCTTGGTTTAACGTAATTTTCCCTCGCTTCTCAGCGTGCGTTTAAGAACGCACTGCTGTGTTTAGATGGACACAGGTGTGGATAATATTGGAGACATTTGCTGTACACTTTGTGTACAGCAAATGAGAAAACTATTTGATGTTGCTTTATTTTTCTTAATATGACGTCCATCAGCTGCTGTGACAAGAGTTAATGAGGTGAGGAAACATGCAGCAGGTGATGTGTCGTGAACGCTGTCACAACTTGTTTATAAAGTCTTTAGTTTGTTTACTAGGATGCTCACTCCTGCAAACGATAACAGTGTTCAAATAACATAAATATTTGCTAAAATATTTTGTCATCTTATCGAGCTGAACGAAGGCTGTGTAGATTGTGTATTCGATGTGAAAGGTATCACTCTTTATTTTTGTTGGCCAAACTGTTGTACTGAACCACTAGGAAGCGTTGGGGAAGAATAATGCTTGTTTATTAGACTTCATCTTCATTAGCCAAACTGCTTTGTTTTATATATTGATATCAAAAACTAAACGCAATGTTTTTTTCTTTCCATTACGGTACTTGTGTTTTTTTCATGTCACAAAGGTATTACTTCAAAAACAATTCATGTGACATAGCACGTTGTTAATGTGTTATTGTGTGTAGTTAATTCCTATACGACATATTTCTGCTCAAACTCTAAATGGATCTGTACCGATACAGCATCTACATGTACATATAAATGTACATAACTTAATTTTTTTTTTTTTTTTTTAAATACCTCCCTCTTATCAAAATGTAAAAATAGAGATAAAGGCATCATGTTATGACAAAAAGCTGACCGGTTGATATTATTAATGAATAAAATAAATATTTGTCTTTAGATGTATGGATAACATTTATCTATAGCCTTTTTATTACACATTACAAAATACATGATGGTATTACATTCACACCCCAACATTGCTTTACCTAACAATCAGTAATCATGATTTCAATATTGATAACAATCATTTTAATTATTATTTTGGCCATAATTGGCAGCCCTAGATCTCATACATGAACACTATTTTTATCTATATGGAAAAAAGTACATGCTTTGGAACCCCTGCCTCCAAAGAAAATATTGTTGCTATGGTGCCCTTCCAATTTGCCTTTGTGCCCTAAGATATGAGCCCTTCTTTAAGGCAACACTTGCCTTGACCTTAAAAAATAAAAATTTGTGGACTGCAGACCGTTCTAAAATTTGGCTGAATGCAGCGAGCCACCTCACCAAGAGATCCCACCAGCTCCTTTATTATCGGGCACTTGTGGTCCAGTTTTGCTCACATTTTAATTAATTTAAGAAATGTGGGGATTAATGTAATGGTTTGTTTTAATTCAAATGAATAGGTTTTTTTTTAGTTGCAAGTGATAAACCCTTATTTAGTGAAACAAAAATAAATGTAAAACTGCATCAATATACAAAAATTAAAGATACATCAATAATCGATTTTTAATCGAATCGTAGTTCCTGAATGGTAATCGAATTGTGAGGTGCCAAATATCCCCCCCTCTAGTTCTTAGAGGTGATGAGCGCCTTACATAATTTACAGACCACATTGGTCAGACTAGGGTCTGTTTAAAAAAAATCAAAAAAACTTCCATACTGTCGAGGTGGCACAAGTCGTGAGCTTCAGACCGCTCTAAAGAGACAACGCTTGGGGGCGTCTTAATAAACTAAACGTGAGCAGAGAGGGGTTCCCCTGCCTCATTAACTCCTTGAAACACTGGATGTCAAATACTGATGGACATCTAGATACACTCACCCAGAGACGTTTTAGCTTCACTGGAGCTGGACCTTTTGGAACTTGACTTCTCCTGTTTTGTCGACAAGTTCTTTACTCAGCACTCATTTTTTGGTGTCTCTTCTCACTCCATGCAAAGCATCAACCGTGAGACAACAAGATGGTGCAACCAATTTTCATCGTTAATACTGTTACCTGATTGGCTGCTAGTGTGTCTCTCTCACTAATCAGTGATCACTTCCTGCGATGCTCTGTTACCAGAAAGCGAGTGCCTTTGTTAATGCAACCAACCTTGCTTCACAATTTATGGTTTCTTCCGACAGAAGAAAAAATTATCGAAGGTTTTATCGAACACATTTTTTAATTGAGTTCGATTACGTGTCTATCGTGATATATATTGATATTGTTTTATCGCCCAGGCTTAGCTATACATGCTTCGATAGCCACATGTACATGGACAACATTTGTTTAATCTGATCATCATTTGGATTAGAATGTTAATGTGTACATGGACCCTGAAAAAAATTATCTGATTATAACATGCATTTTCATGCATCACACCTTAAATCGGAATACTTAACTTTGACACGCGCGGAACCTAACATGAATGGAAAGGTGTGTTATTATTTGTGCAAAGGCGCCATCTTTTGGACAAGTTTGCTCACTGCAAGTGCTGACTGAGCAGTGACTTCCACCGTCAACAAACATGGCTTTGTACCACCAGTTGCAGCGACTATCAGTTTAAACACTGGTCTGTTTTGGACATGTACATCCAACTTCTTCCTCATGCCACACCAATTCTTTGCGGGTTGAAATTGCGGTGTGCTGTTCCCGTAATTTCAAGCTGCTGGTGATTGCTCCAAAAGTGAGAAAGAAGCCCCTCCTTCTGACTTGTGATTGGCCACAACCTGCAGTGCTTAAGCACATGACTACTTTCAATATGATTTGCGTATTTAAAAGGGGGCGTAACGTGGGCGTGGTCTGGCTGTGGCATTTCAAGCCAGATCCTGAGATCAAATCCACGTTGATTGCAGTGTGACAAATAAATGTGCTTGGATTTGTGCGTGCGTACACTTCAATCCATCGGAATTATTACCGGGGTTCGTACTTTTCTGTATTTGAACGTACATTTTTTTTTAGTAGCAACTCCAGTCACATGAGGCTCCAGCTGCGTATGAGTTGTTAAAAAGCCTACCACCAGCTACTGTACAGAGTTTATGCAACAAGTTACATTCACAGACAGTCCTATTATAATGTGTTTATGAGTGAGGGTAACAAGGAGCATGAATGTTTGGGTAACCTTGCATAGATACTGTTCCTGGTTTATGAACAAATTCCATTTCTATGATGCATTGTGAGTGGATTTTTATTGTGAATACCTAAACTGACACTCGAACTATACTGTTATGAGAATAATCAAATAAAAACAGTCATCAAGATAAAAAATAACTATTCTTTACCAACCATCTTTATTGGTTTGCACCTCCAAGGTATTGCACGGACAGAAAGACATTTACCAGCAGTGTGATGTTGAAGAACCACATCAGTCTAATGCATGGAATCAAAAATCCTGACCTTGGCCAAATGCCCAAACCCACCACCCAGACCCGCAGAAATATTGTGAGCAAGGTAGGGAAATATTTTTGGCACAATATTTAGACATTGTCCATGTGAATTTGACATAGTCCTCATATTGTATTCTATTTTGATGACAGGACTGTGGCGTGTCATTAGCCAGTGTTCAAGAGGAGGGTGAGGACTCGCCAGCTTCCTTGGAGGCTCCTTCAGCCAAGCGTGTGAAAACAACATTCCGGTGCTCCAAGTGCGGCTTTGCCACGGGCGATGACACCAAGTTCCAGGCGCACATAGCTCGGCATAAAAGCGACGACAGCACTCCTCAGTGCCTTCGCTGCGGCCTTTGTTTCACCTCGCCGTTGTCCCTCAGCAGACACCTGTTCATCGTTCACAAGGTCAAAGGTGCCGAGCAAGACGAGGAGCGGGATAGTCGGCCTGAAGCCCACCAGCAGACCGAAGAGGAGCATCTTAACTGCGACAGCACGGAGGATTTAAATCCCTCTCAGACATGACGGCAGTGAGATTCACTCATTGCTGCTTTTCTCTTGGAACTAACACGCTGCTTGATGCTCTGCATGCACATGACTTATTGGTTTAACCAAAAACAGTATATGTTTTCATATTTAATTTAACATTGCATGTTAAGTATTATATTCAATGTGCCTCTTGGACTGTGGCACCTATATTATTTTAGTCTTGTTTTAACATCTATTCCATCCACCCTGACAGGAGGGCAATGCAATTTTGTAGGTACATATTAACCCCAGGAATACGGTGGAGCTTTTGTTCCCATTTGTGATCCACAGCAATTCAGCGACTTAAGTAATAGTATTCATGTCATGCAATGTCCCATAATTGGGATTGTGGATACTTTAACATATTTTTTCTTAAAACCAGTTATTTAACAATAATAAAGCCTACTAAAGTTAGGCTGCAGTTCACCATATGAGCATTGTGTGCTTTCTCTTAATGGTCATAAGGCAGGGGTGTCAAACTCATTTTCATTGAAGGCCACATCGCAGTAATAACTGCTTTTAGAGGGCCGGTTTTTATAAAATTAATTTACATTATGCATGCGGGTAATAACCTATGATTAATCGAAATGCATATGCATTTGATTATTAGATATTTTTTTAATGTATAAGTTGATTTAAAATGATAAAGGTGACCAGCAGATATTTAACTATTTGTTTTTATCTCTAATAGTTTTGCAATACAGTGTATAATATAATTGGCATGATCAGATATTAAAGTATTATTCTTAAACGAATGCATTTAGTAAAAAATATATATTTATTGAAACCCATTTTTTCCAGGCTTTCGCGGCCCACATAAAATGATGTGGCAGGCCAGAACTGGCCCCCCGGCCTTGAGTTTGACACCCGTGTCATAAGGGGAGGCAGCAGCTTGTTAAAAGAGCGGATCGGCAGTATTGAAAATACCTCAAACTAGTACTTTTTTTTTTTTTTTAAGGCAAATTAGTTCTGTTACGTCAAATCAAGGTACATTGTTGTTTCACAAAAAAGCATGCTGGGATTTGGAAATGGATGTTTTATACGAAGGAAGCAAATATAAGGGACTGACTTGTAAAGCTGCACTTGCTTTTTTTTTGGGGGGGGGGGGGGGGGTTGGACGCGTGACAGTAACTACCTCCTTGGTAACACGGCAGTGATTGTTCAATGTACAGACTGTGCATTTTCCCACATTTATTGAATTTTATAAATTACTTTTGGGAACAATATCGACGCCAGGAAGTCATATTGACTGAACTGGCAAGTGATCTTTTTTATTTTAATGCGGTATATCTCCATTTTCTACGTTACATCCTCATTAAGTGGCCGACGTGCATGATTTGGGTCAATTGTGCTTGTTGTGAAGGATTTTTTTTTTTTATTTGACTTTTGATGACAACCTGTATACCTGAAGTTATAATGACATCCATTGAGCATGCAGTGGCCCATGTGCCTTGCTGTTATGTTTACGTCAAGTACATACAAATAAAACGGTGCATTTAATTGTACTTGTCTTTCGGGATGTAATACACACATGCAACATTGATTGAACAATTATGGAAACGGCACCCAATAGGAAGCAACCCCCACAGTGATGACTTCATCACATTAGAATATTAAGACCACCCTTTCTCACTATAACTGTCCCAACCTTGCAACTGAGAAGCAGAGACCTCTCAATTAACTGTCAGCTAATTTCATCAAGCAACCTTTAAGAGAAATGAAGCGCTTCAGCGTTTTGAGAGCAGGATTGCTGTCTTCTGTCATCCTTGTGTCATGCGTTGCCGTGACAACTTCCAAGCCTTTTGACATCACCGAGATAAAAGACAGGCTGTTTCCGGGAGGAATGCTGTGGGCTACTGGTAAGCAAAGACTTGTTGCGCCATGCTGTTTGGACATTTCCCAAAGAGGGTGTTGTATTCATTCAGGTCATTTAATGGGCAAGAAAAGTCTGGCGGACACTTCACTTGTGGAGTCTCCTGAAGTTGGAGCGGCGGGTGATGCTGTGCACGGGATGACACATCTGCAGTCTCTCTTGAGGAACGGGCCCAAAATAAGCCAGGAAAAGGACGCATGGACAAAGGACATGTCCGGCAGATATGACGATTATTGCCATACACATTATGACTGATTATTTTCACCTTTGCTTTTAAGGGAGGGACACCCTGTTTGTGCAACTAAAATATATATGGGATTATGATTTGTAGGACTTTAATTCAAATGTTATCTAATGTGCAAATTAAATCAATTATCTCAACAGATTGTGTGTTCTTTTTGTTCACTATTGATGTGCGGATTGGTACTGATGTAACGCCCATACCAGATCTTTATACTCCAAGACAGTGGTCCTCACACTTTTTTCACCAAGTACCACCTCAGAAAATATTTGACTCTCCAAGTACCACCATAATGACAACATTAAAATACAGTAGTGTAGTAGACCTAAGTATTCATTAAGTACCACCATAATGACAACATTAAAATACAGTAGTGTAGTAGACCCAAGTATTCATTAAGTACCACCATAATGACAACATTAAAATACAGTAGTGTAGTAGACCTAAGTAGGGCAGGTGTTAGTGCATGTGCCTCACAATATGAAGGTCCTGAGTTCAATCCCTTGGGATCTTTCTGTGTGGAGTTTGCATGTTCTCCCCGTGACTGCGTGGGCTTCCTCCCACCTCCAAAGACATGCACCTGGGGATAGGTTGATTGGCAACACTAAATTGGCCCTAGTGTGTGAATGTTGTCTATCTGTGTTGGCCCTGCGATGAGTGGGAACTACTTTTTCTTCCGCCGAGTACTGTGCTCAGTCATTTGTATGTTAAGGAAATGACTGCAATTGAAATTAAGCACTCAGTAGCATAAAACATCAAGTTTTTATTGTATGCTATTTGGAGACACTACATACAGTTAGATCCATAAATATTTGGACGTTGACACAATTTTCAGTATTCCAGCTCTGTACAACACCACAATGGATTTGAAATGAAACAATGAAACAAGATGTGCTTTAAGTGCAGACTTTGAGCTTTAATTTGAGGGTATTTACATCCAAATCAGGTGAACGGTGTAGGAATTACAACACATTTTATATGTGCCTTCCACCTTTTAAGGGACCAAAAGTAATTGGACAAATGGCTACTCGGCTGTTCCATGTGTTATTCCCTCGTGCAAAGAGCAGATAAAAGGCCTAGAGTTCATTTCAAGCGTGGTATATTCATTTGGAATCTGGGGGGGTCATTTTTCAATATGAAGTCCAAAGAGCTGTCACTATCAGTGCAGCAAGCCATCATTAGGCTGAAAAATCCAAACAAACCCATCAGAGAGATAGCAAAAACATGAGGTGTGGCCAAATCAACTGTTTGGTGCATTCTTAAAAAGAGAGAACACACTGGTGAGCTCAGCAACGTCAAAAGGCCTGGAAGACCATAGAAAACAAGTGTAGTGCATGACCGACAAATCCTTTCCCTTGTCAAGAAAAACCCCTTTACAACAGTTGGCTAGATGAAGAAAACTCTCCAGGAGGTAGGTGTATCTGTGTCCAAGTCAACAATTAAGAGATAACTTCACCATAGGAAATACAGAGGTTTGGTCACAAGGTGTAAACCATTGGTGAGCCTCAAAAACAGGAAGGCCAGATTAGAGTTTACCAAGAAACATCTGTGCAGTTCTGGAACAACATCTCATGGACAGATGAGACAAAGATCAACTTATACCAGAATGATGGAAAGAGAAGAGTATGGAGAAGGGAAGGAACTGCTCAAGATCCAAAGCATAGCACCTCATCATACTGACCAACTGCATCTCTGTCTGTCTGGACTGGAGCCTGCAGTGCCTCAGACTGGAAGTCTCTGCAGAGAGTGGTGAGGACGGGGGAAAAGATCATCAAGACTCCTCTTCCTCCTATCCATGAGATCGCAAAAAGCCGCTGCCTGACCAGGGCTCAGAAAATCTGCAGAGACTCCTCCCACCCCCACCAAGGACTGTTTTCACTGCTGGACTCTAGAAAGAGGTTCCGCAGCAGAACCTCCAGATTCTGTAACAGCTTCTTCCCTCAGGCCGTAAGACTCTTGAACGCATCATAAATATCCCCTCAATTCCCCCCAAAAATGGATTAACTCGCTGGAATATAAAGACAATATAACATAGATCATAAATGTGGATGCATATGCAAAAGTGCAATATATTTATCTGTACAGTAATCTATTTATTTATATCTGCACCTTATTGCTCCTTTATCCTGCACTACAATGAGTTAATGCAACAACATCTCGTTCTTATCTGTACTGTAAAGTTCAAATTTGAATGACAATGAAAAGGAAGTCTAAGTCATCAGTGAAGCATGGTGGTGGTAGTGTCATGGCGTGGGCATGCATGGCTGCCACTGGAACTGGATCTCTTATATTTATTGATAATGTGACAGCTGACAAAACCAGCAGAATGAATTCTGAAGTGTTTGGGGCAATATTATCCGCTCATATTCAGCCAAATGCTTTAAAACTCATTGGACGGCGCTTCACAATGCAGATGGACAATGACCCGAAGCATACTGCAAAAGCAACCAAAGATTTTTTTAAGGAAAAGAAGTGGAATGTTCTGCAATGGCCGAGTCAATCACCTGACCTGAATCCCATTGAGCATGCATTTCACTTGCTGAAGACAAAACTGAAGGGAAATGCCCAAAGAACAAGCAGGAACTGAAGGCAGCTGCAGCAGAGGCCTGGCAGAGCATCACCGGGAACCAAACCCAGCGTCTGGTGATGTCTACGGGCTCAGTCTGTCATTGACTGAAAAGGATTTGCAACAAAGTATTAAAAAGTGACAATTTGATTTATGATTGTTAGTCTGTCCAATTACTTTTGGTCCCTTAAAAGGTGGAAGGCACATATCAAATGGGTTGTAATTCCTACGCCGTTCACCTGATTTGGATGTAAATACCCTCAAATTAAAGCTCAAAGTCTGCACTTAAAGGCCATATTGATCTTTTCATTTCAAATACATTGTGGTGTTGTACAAAATTGTGTCAATGTCTAAATATTTCTGGACCTAACTGTACATCCATCCATCTTCTTCCGCTTATCCGAGGTCGGGTCGCGGGGGCAGCAGCCTAAGCAGGGAAGCCCAGACTTCCCTCTCCCCAGCCATTTCGTCCAGCTCCTCCCGGGGGATCCCGAGGCGTTCTCAGGCCAGCCGGGAGACATCGTCTTCCCAACGTGTCCTGAGTCTTCCCCGTGGCCTCCTACCGGTCGGACGTGCCCGAAACACCTCCCTAGGGAGGCGTTCGGGTGGCATCCTGACCAGATGCCCGAATCACCTCATCTGGCTCCTCTCCATATGGAGGAGCAGCGGCTTCAGTTTGAGTTCCTCCCGAGTTCCACCCTATCTCTAAGGGAGAGCCCCGCCACCCGGCGGAGGAAGCTCATTTCGGCCGCTTACACCCGTGATCTTGTCCTTTCGGTCATAACCCAAAGCTCATGACCATAGGTGAGGATGGGAACATAGATCGACCGGTAAATTGAGAGCTTTGCCTTCTGGCTCGGCTCCTTCTTCACCACAACGGATCGATACAGCGTCTGCATTACTGAAGACGCTGAACACCTAACTGTACATAGATGAATAAAAATATGATTTAGTACATAATAATGTCATTTTTTTCGCCTTGTGATTTTATACGGTTAGCAGATGATTCCCAGCAACAAAAGGCGGCCGCGCGAACCATTGTACTACCAAAGTTCTGATGACGTCACTCTTTTTGTTTTAACTTACCACACGTCTCAAAAGCCCACATTTTTCATTGGGCTTGGGCAGTTTATGAGTTGTCGAATTTCCCGGCAAACCTGTACCGCGTCCCGAAACAGTCACGTGTTACAAGCGGGCGGCGAGGCGGAACCGTTTCCCAAAGTGGTCACGTGGTACAATTTGGCAACGAGGCTTCACACGTCATCATTCAGGCTCCTCCCCTAAATGAAGCAAGCTAAGATGGCAGGGCATCTGTCGCTTCATCCTGGACCAGGGATCACCAACGCGGTGCCCACGGGCACCAGGTCGCCCGTAAGGACCAGATGAGTGGACCGCTGGCCTGTTCTAAAAATAGCTCAAATAACAGCACTTACCAGTGAGCTGCCTCTATTTTTTCAAATGTATTTACTAGCTTATATTTATTTACTAGCAAGCTGGTCTCGCTTTGCTCGACATTTTTAATTCTAAGAGAGACAAAACTCAAATAGAATTTGAAAATCCAAGAAAATATTTTAAAGACTTGGTCTTCACTAACTGACAAAGAAACAGATAACAGATGTGGTGTCCAGTTCAAAGTGTGACATGATTTATTTAAACATTTGAGAGTTGACTTTTGTATTTTACATGAGTTATTATTTGTACAAACATGGTGCAAAGTAATTCATGATATGTTAAAAATGTTAGTGGCTAGCTAGTTAAAATGGGATATTGTGATTTCACAAGACTGTCTTAGAAGTGATCATTTGAAAATGTTCAATTTGAAAAATGTGCACTTAGAGAAAATATAAAAATAAAGTGTTGCATATTGATATTTATCTGTTTCTATATATATTTATTGTGAGAAATCATTAAGATGATCAGTGTTTCCACAAAGATAAATATCATTAATTATTAATAATAACATAGTGTTAAAGGTAAATTGAGCAAATTGGCTATTTCTGGCAATTTATTTAAGTGTGTATCAAACTGGTAGCCCTTCCCATTAATCAGTACCCAAGAAGTAGCTCTTGGTTTCAAAAAAGTTGGTGACCTCTGTCCTGGACAATATTCATGACAAATTTGTGCTTTGTTTTAAGGATGTGATATTTGGTTTTATACTATATGAACAAAAAATTTGAAAAGGAATTTTACCTTTGCAACCTCATTATACTATTGGCTAAGTTCTATATTCATAAATGTAAGTTTGTCAATACCCAACCTGTCTTTTGTGCCTTTAAAAAAGAATTAGAACTCTACATTAAAACACTATCTACCTCTAACAACAAAAAAGCTGTGAAAACGATGATGCTGTGTTCCAAATTTAAGTTATTTACTGAAATTGAGTGAGTGAATACAGCAGAGTATATGAAGTGGAAAATGGGACCCCGCAAGGGAGTATAATAAGTCCAGTATTATTTTCAATAATGATAAATTAAGTTTTTAGTGAAGTGGAAGGGTTAGTGGATGTGGCACTGTTTGCTGACGATGGAGTGATGTGGAAGAGAGGTAGAAATACTAATCATATAGAAAAGAAGATTCAAAAAGCGGTAAATAAAGTTCAAGAATGGGGAATGGCGTGGGGTTTAAGATTCTCTGTTGGAAAGACAAAAGTCATAAATTTTTACAAAGAACTCTATGGACAAAATATAGAAGAGGTACAAGTATTTAAATATTTGGGTATATGGTTTGATAAAAATATTAACTGGTCAACCCACATCAGCAAAATAGTGGAGAAAAGTAAAAAGGTGTTAAATATAATGAGGGCGGTGAGGGATAAAGACTGGGGGGCTGATAGGCAGACATTGAAAGCAATATACATCAGTTTAATACGATCTGTTATTGATTATGGATGCATTATTTATCAATCTGCTGCAAAAACATTACTTGGGAAAATAGACAGGATCCAATCACAGGCTTTAAGATTATGTTGTGGAGCTACTAAATCAACCCCAGTTGCAGCATTACAAGTAGAGATGAATGAAAAACCTTTAGATATGAGGAGAGATCAACTGTCAGTAGTTTATTGGGCAAACTTAAAAGGGTCCAAGCAAGGACATCCAACCCATCAAGTACTATTAAACTGCCAAGAAAAAGAGAAGAAAAAAATGAATACTTTTGGGTGGATAATAGGAGACAGATGTAATAAAGTTCAAATTGATAATATTAAAGTTAGCCCTACAGTACCAATCCCTGCAATACCACCGTGGATGTATGAAAACCCAAATGTAAACATGCAATTACTAAAGAATAGAAATTTAAATAGTTACCAGATAGAACAATGGATTGAGGAAACGTTTTTAGACAACATCATGGTGTACACAGATGCATCAAAAGCTATAAATAATAAGGTAGGAGCAGCAGCTGTTATTCCACAAGGAAACATAGTATTAAATAAAAGAATTAGTGATAAATTATCTGTTTTTACGGGAGAATTGGTAGCAATTTATATGGCAATTAATTGGATAGAAGAAAATAAAGCAAGAAAAGCAGTCGTGTGCTCGGACTCCAGCAGTGCATTGACTAGCATAAAAAACATAGCGTCAGAAACAAGACAAGATTTAGTTTGTGAAATAGTTCAGGCAGTCTACAGAATAAATAAAGCGGGAGGTGTGGTAACATTTCTTTGGGTTCCTGCTCATGTAGGAGTTGAGGGGAACAAATTAGCTGATAAGTATGCAAAACAAGCAACCACTAAAACAGAAGTAAACATGGAGATTAAGCACAGTAAAGAAGAAGTGAAGAACATAATTAAGATAGAACACAATAAAAAGTGGCAGGATAATTGGAATAAGGAAACAAAAGGTAGAGAGTATTACAAAGTCCAGAGGAGAGTTGGTGTAATGAGAGGAGGCAATAGAAATAGGAAGGAAGAAGACATTATTACTAGAATGAGATTAGGACATACATATCTAAATAGTTCATTGAAATTGATGGGGAAACATGCTACTGGACTGTGTGATTCTTGCCAACAGATAGAAAATGTAAGACATGTTTTAATACATTGTAGAAAATATAATAGAGAAAGGGAAATACTGGGAAATAAGTTAGCGAAAGAGAATATTAGGTTAGCAGTGGAAGATATATTAGGATTGCACTCAGAACATACAGGTTATAAAGCAATACACAATTTTTTTTAAAAACACTGGGTTAAATAAAAGAATTTAGAGTAGGAATCCACCTCGATCCACACTCCATTACAGTAGGTGGCGGTAATGCTCACCACAAGGTTGCTTGCCAACCGCCATAAAAAATCACAAGAAGAAGAAGAAGAAGACATCCGGGTCATAGTTGAAACATGCTACAATACCTTGTTTTTAGCGCTTACCTCTGACTACGTGGCCATGCCTTTAATAATAATGTGTGGCTTTCCCTGTAGTGGAAAAACGAGACGGACCGAAGAATTAAAAGCTTATTTTGAACAGCACACCGACAAAAAGATTCACGTTGTGGGAGATTCAGCTCTGGCGGTGGAGAAGAACGCCGTGTATGCAGGCAAGTTAAGCTAGCCGCGGCTAAACTAATGACACCTCTCATAGAGGACTTCGATTTACCTACAACTTCTTTATTAAGTTATTTATTTAGGTATTATAATATACACAGGCTTTTCTATACAAAAAGGCTTGTCCAAATGTGTGTTATTTAGACTTAAACCTATGCAGCGATGCTCGGCGACCTAAAAAAAAACCATCAGTCAAAGAAGTGCACGGAATATGTTGACTTTGTTTTGGTAATTGAAGTAGCCGTTTGGTAAATACGTTTTTGTTAGGAACTGCGTGGAGTCTCAATGACGTGTGTGCAACAAGACGGGCCATTGTAGTGTCAAAAAATATTAAATTGATTGTATGAATTGATTGTATTTTGAATGGAGTTTGGTGCAAGAGCCCATTTGTCACGGTTTACTCCTACTGACCACTTAACCATGTATTGATTAACGTGGACCCCGACTTAAACAAGTTGAAAAACTTATTCGGGTGTTACCATTTAGTGGTCAATTGTACGGATTTTGTACTGTACTCTGCAATATACTAATAAAAGTTTCAATCAATCAAACTTCGTTAGGTACCCCTGCATTCATTTTGGACTAAAATTGTCTTAAAGGCTTACTGAAATGACATTTTCTTATTTAAACGGGGATAGCAGGTCCATTCTATGTGTCATACTTGATCATTTCGCGATATTGCCATATTTTTGCTGAAAGGATTTAGTAGAGAACATCAGCGATAAAGTTCGCAACTTTTGGTCGCTGACAAAAAAGCCTTGCCTGTACCGGAAGTAGCGTGACGTCGCAGGTTGTGGAGCGCCTAACATCTGCACATTGTTTACAATCATGGCCACCAGCAGCGAGAGCGATTTGGACCGAGAAAGTGACGATTACCCCATTAATTTGAGCGAGGATGAAAGATTCGTGGATGAGGAAAGTGAGAGTGAAGGATTAGAGGGCCGTGGAAGCGATTCAGATAGGTAAGATGCTGTGAGAGGCGGGTGGGACCTGATATTCAGCTGGGAATGACTAAAATAGTAAATAAACACAAGACACATACAGTATATATACTCTATTAGCCACAACACAACCAGGCTTATATTTAATATGCCACAAATTAATTTGCATAACAAATACCTACCCCTTCCCGTCCATATAACCCACCAACACAAATCAAACACCCGCACAACATACTCAATCCCACAGCCCAAAGTACCGTTCACCTCCGTAAAGTTCATACAGTACATATATTTCCCCAAAGTTACGTACGTGACATGCACACAGCGGCACGCACGTACGGGCAAGCGATCAAATGTTTGGAAGCCAAAGCTGTACTCACGATAGCGCGTCTGCTATCTAACTCAAAGTCCTCCTGGTTGTGTTGCTGTAGCCAGCCGCTAATACACCGATCCCTCCTACAGCTTTCTTCTTTGCTGTCTTCATTGTTCATTAAACAAATTGCAAAAGATTCACCAACACAGATGTCCAGAATACTGTGGAATTTTGCGATGAAAACAGACGACTTAATAGCTGGCCACAATGGTGTCCCAATATGTCCGCACAATCCGTGACGTCACGCGCAAACGTCATCATACCGAGACGTTTTCAGCAGAATATTTCGCGGGAACTTTAAAAAATTGCACTTTACTAATCTAACCCGGCCGTATTGGCATGTGTTGCAATGTTAATATTTCATCATTGATATATGAACTATCAGACTGCGTGGTCGGTAGTAGTGGGTTTCAGTAGGCCTTTAAACATATTTTAACAATATGTTACAAAACATCAGTTGACCGTTTTGGATTGTTTTTCTCTCATTTTAGATCATGTGTGTATTAGTAACTGTCATACAAGAGACCCAACCAAGTCTGTTGCTGTTGTATTGTATTCTCAGGGCGTTCAATCGATCACTACTGGACTGTTTGGTTTGTCTTGGAAGACGTTTCGCCTCTCATCCGAGTAGACTTAGATTGGTCAGATCTAGTCTTACAGTTGGTGCCAAAACCCCAAATATTTATACTTAAAAAACCAGGAGGGTGTGCCTGGGCAAGGATGGTTTTGCCCTATCATAGTGACAAAAGCAGCTGTTTTAATGCAAATGAGCAATCCTAACTATCAAAGCTAACGACAGTCGTTGAAGTTTAAATTTCTCCTCGTTAGCATTGAGGTATTGTGTGGCAGGACCATCACTGTGGATCGACTACTACCAGTCCAAAATAGTCGGAATCCCTTTAGCATTCCATTCAGTTGTAAACAAATGGCATTATGGTCATTTTTTTAAAAACTTTTGATGATAATACAGACGATCCATAAATCCATAAATTCCTTGCAATAGCTCATTGAGAAATGTTATTCTTAAACTGTTAGACAATTTGCTCACGTATTTGTTCACAAAGTGGTGGTATATATATAGGGATGATGTTTGATAAGAAATTATCAAGTTCGAGTCTATTATCGAATCCTCTTATCGAACCGATTCCTTATCGATTCTCTTATCGAGTCCAGATAGGTTGTTGTATATGGAAAAAAACACACAATATTTGGTTTAACAAAAGCTCACTTTTATTATATAAGAAAACAATTTAATCTAATAAATAAATAAATATTGACTGTTACCCCCCTAAAAAAATAAAATAAAATAAATAAACATTGACTGTTGTTACCCAAAGTATATTAAGTGGGATTTTTCAGAAAAAACAAATATATACAGTAACACAAAAACAACCTGTCTCTGTGATCACTTTAGGTGTATAAATAATAACATAGTGTTAAATAAAATCAGTCCCTTGGGCACAAAACTGGAAATAATACAGCTCTCCAAAAAGTGCAATTCTGCTGCTATTTGACATAACTGTTTGTTATGATGCTTTGACATTTTTGCACTTTAAAGAAAGAAAATTCTATGAAGAGAAAAGTTGTTTGCAAATGTGGTTACAATGCTAAAAAATGAAAAGTTAAAGCTAAAAAAAGAAATACACTTTATTGAGTTAACATTATTTCTTTATAGGGGGAAAGATGTTACGAGCTAGGGAATATAACAACTACACTACCCATCATGCAACGGGAGTGACGAGCATGCGCGGTAGCCCCGAAAAGTGTTGTTGCATGTCGTCACCCGTGAAAGTAAACGTCAAGAACTCAGCCAACACGCCTCGTCTGCATTATTTATAATTAGACAGACAACACATATACAGTGTGAAAAACAAAAGTTAAAAAAGGGAGATGTGTTGTATATATATGTATGTGCTGCGGTTGCTTTAAGAACGTTGCGCCAGCTGCCGTAAAGGAGGTGCGTTGCTAGCCTGGTTGCTATGTTTCCGGTGGGTCGTAAAAGTGTTCTTCATGAGTTTGTACCCTGCTCAAATCTCTCAGTAAAGTTATTCATTGGATTATACCTTTTGTTTTGAACTTTATTACACCTTGGAGCGCTTTTTCCCGTCCATTGTTTTCCTGCTTTCGCTATCTGCGCCTAATGACTGAGCTACGTGACTGATTTATTGTGATGTCACACGGAGCATTTCTGGTCGGGACGGGATTCGTT